>NC_080715.1:26260604-26576854 GCF_019097595.1 Hemibagrus wyckioides | reverse complement strand
TGAAATGTATTCAAAATGAACAAAAAAGTCCATCAGGAGCTGCCCAAAAATGTTGCCCACAGAAGTCACGTCTTTGTAAATTTTAATGCAGAGTTTTGTTTAGTATTTAAGGAACCATGTGAAGGTGTGCTGTTATGGAAAAATCCATGACAGTGTGGTGTCATCACTTCCCAAGTGGATTCTTTATAATAAGTGTTTTACAGAGCAGCCAGCGATTGTATACTAACTTTTTAAAAATTTATTTAAGATCAACACATTTTTTCCACTTGGACAATAGTTACGTTTCATTTTCTGTGAATCAAGTTGGTCAGTTCTTACATTATAGTCACTATAAACTTTAGACTATCGATTACAGACTCGCTGACACTGGAGAACCGCTGAAATGCTGAAACGTCTCTATGTCTACAAGATGAACATTTTTATAATTTGTTTAATCTGTGGTATAAAAGTGATTATTATCTTTTTCCTTTTGTCCAGATCTGGACTCTAACGGCTACATCAGCACAGATGAGCTGAACGAGTTGTTTAAAGTGGCCAATCTTCCTCTGCCGGGATATCGAATTCGTGAGATCATCCAGGAGCTCAGCCAAACCATGGACCAGGACAAGGATGGCAAGATCACGTTCGATGAGTTTGCAAAGGTGAATAAGGACAAAGCTCAACAGACACACAGCACACAGCAGTACTTATTGCCTGATTAGCATGTGTTGAAGCGTCAGGAAATATAGCATGTCTTTAGAATTAAATGGGGACTTGAATCATCTTCTAACTGAAACAGTAATAAGGTTGTTGTTCATGTATTTGTGTTGTTCCTTGTTCCAGGTCTTTAATGAGCTGAAGAGCTCGGAGGTGGCCAAAACTTTCCGCAAGGCCATCAACAAGAAGGAGGGGATTTACTCTGTAGCAGGAACCTCAGAGCAATCGGGCACACAGCACTCGTACTCGGGTATAAACACACACACACACACAGTTCATGGAAAAGGTAGCAATATATTCAGTTTCATGTTGAGATGATCTGGTCACCAATTTGTATAGTAAATTTAAGTATACTTTGTGTGTGTGTGTGCGCAGAGGAGGAGAAGGTGGCTTTTGTAAACTGGATCAACAAGGCCTTGGAGAAAGATGCTGACTGCAAACATGTCCTCCCCATGGACCCGAGCTCAGATGACCTGTTCACAGCTGTGGGAGATGGCATTGTCCTCTGGTACGTGTACACACACACACACACACACACACACACACACACACACCTTTTAAGTTAAAAGATGATATCATTCAGATACTGTAGAAAATGGACTTTGTGAATTTCAAAGGCAAGTACATTAGTTTTATTAATTATTAATTTATAATTATAATAATTATGAAGTGTAGTGGCAGTGCTTGTATCATCATTATTATTATTAATTAATATTATTAATTTATTTTTTTAATTTTTATAATTTTTTTGAAGTAAAATAGTAGTAGTGTTTGTAATAACATTATTATTATAATTATTATAATAATTATTATTATTAATTTAGTTATTTTTAGTTTAATTTTTGCTTTTATAGTTCATATTATTAAGACTAGTGCTAGTATTAAAAGTAAACCTTTGTTTATTATTATATTAATAATTTGTTTCTTTTTCCAGTAAAATGATCAACTTGTCTGTCCCCGACACCATTGATGAGAGAACCATCAATAAGAAGAAGCTCACACCTTTTACCATCCAGGTAACGAAATCCTAAGACCAATAACAATCTTTCTTTTTGTTTCTTCCTGTGATGTTTTTCTGGTGATGACAAGATCCTCACATGTTACTTTAAGATAAGATAGTACTTTATTAATCCTGAAAGAAATTCTTTTGCCAGAGACTGCTTCAGATTACAAGAAATAATACGAGAAATAAATAGAAATGTAATATAAATGAAAAATAAATGGAATAATTGATATACAAATGCATTCAAAATTACAAAATGCATTCAAAAATATATCCTCCCTGGCTGTTGGCTAACAGACAGAAGTGTTGTTGTTGTAGACTTTTTGAGTGTTGCGTAGTTCATTTAAGAAACACACCTTTGACCTCCAGAGCGACTGTCTCTGTGTTACCACACTACAGTGTGTTTGTGTTTGTTATATTTGATATATCATATTCTTATAAGAAGAAATAAAAGATACATTTGACATGTATGATGTTATTTTTTGCATCAGCTGCTGCAGTGCTCATAAAGACTCTTATAAAGAATTTGTATAAAGAAGATGTATAGTGACAACTGTTAACATTTTATTGCACGTCTGCAAGTTTAATGTCATAGACTCTGTGCTCAATGCATGTGTGTGTGTGTGTGTGTGTAGGAGAATCTCAACCTGGCTCTGAACTCGTCCTCGGCTATCGGATGCCATGTTGTGAATATCGGAGCAGCAGACCTGAAGGAAGGCAGGCAACATTTGGTTCTCGGTCTTCTGTGGCAGATCATCAAAATCGGTCTGTTAGCCGATATTGAGATCAGCAGGAATGAAGGTAAACACACACACACACACGCATACACACACAAACTAACTATCACTAGCTGGTTTATTATATTACATAGGATTATTCCTGTTAAATATAATGTGTGTGTGTGTGTGTGTGTGTAGCCTTGATTGCTTTGCTGAGGGATGGTGAGAGTCTAGAGGATCTGATGAAGCTTTCCCCTGAAGAGCTGCTTCTGCGATGGGCCAACTACCACCTTGAGCAGGCTGGCTGCCCAAGGATTAACAATTTCAGCTCTGATATTAAGGTAAACATGTACACGCGCACACACACACACACACACACACACATTGAAGAAAATGTCATTCTGAATTAACAAAACATCACCTAGGCTTAAAAAGCTGAACGTTGTGTGTGTTTCTGCTGGTCCCAGGATTCCAAGGCTTACTACAACATCCTGAACCAGGTGGCTCCTAAAGGAGATGAAGAAGGCATCCCTCCCATCCCTATCGACATGTCAGGACTCAGGGTAACGTTATAGGAGTTAAACAGACACAAACCCAGACCAGAAAGCATATTTGCTTATGTTCAAATTATGTGCTTTTAACCAAACTGCTGTAGCGGGTCCTGTTAGTGGTTTAGCCGTCATGAGACGTTTTTGTTTCTCTGCAGGAAAAAGACGACCTGAAGAGAGCAGAGTCCATGCTGGAGCAGGCAGACCGCCTCGGCTGTCGTCAGTTCGTCACAGCGAATGATGTTGTGCGAGGAAATCCCAAGCTTAACCTGGCCTACGTGGCCAACCTCTTTAACAAATATCCTGCTCTGAAGAAGCCCGAGAACCAGGACATTGACTGGAGCTCCATCGAGGGTAAGTTCCTGAAGAATGCTACACTGCAAGACCTTCAGATACGTGACTGAGCTCGGGGTTAATTCCTGCGGGTTTCCTTCCACCTCCCAAAAACATGACAGTAGATGGATTAGTGAATCAAATCTCACTTATTGAGTCACATTGGTTCATCACTAATAGATAATTTTGCAATCTTGCAATTTTCTCAAATTTCTTTCCTTCACCAGGTGAAACCAGAGAGGAACGCACTTTCCGTAACTGGATGAACTCGCTTGGGGTCAATCCTCGTGTCAACCATCTCTATGTGTAAGAACATTTTATTTTCCCACCAACATATCAGCTGAATGATGAAAAGATGAAAGATAAGTAGTGTGTGTGTGTGTGTTACAGGGACCTGGCTGATGCTCTGGTCATCTTCCAGCTGTATGAGAAGATCAAAGTGCCTGTAGATTGGGACAAAGTGAACAAACCTCCGTATCCCAAACTGGGCAGCAACATGAAGAAGGTGAGCTCAGCGTCGTCCAGAGCGTACAGCATTATAGTATACAGAGCTGATTAGGATGGATTTAGTGCAACATTGCTGCTCAGACACTTTATTCACCTGGTTTCTAAATGCTACAAAGAACAGGAAACCATTCTGATGTAAAGGTGCTAGCAGGTCCAACTCCAAAGTCAGTATATCAGATGAAATAGCTCATATCTGATACAAGTCCCCATGAAGGTCATGTTACCATAGAAACAATAACATAGGAGCAACTGTAATTTAGTGTATTTAGCTTCCAACCAATCAGAATCAGGAGCTTCTTAGGAGTCTGGTGTATCTGATACCTGATGAGTCCAACAAACAAAATTGATTAGAATGTAATGTATGATGTTTATTGCCGATGCTCACACACACTGATGTTGTTTCTGTGGTGTTGATGTGCAGCTGGAGAACTGTAACTATGCAGTGGAATTGGGGAAGAAAGAGGCGAAGTTTTCTCTGGTGGGGATCGCCGGGCAGGACCTGAACGAGGGCAACCGCACGCTCACTCTCGCTCTGCTCTGGCAGCTCATGAGGAGGTGAGGCTTTTCAAACTGAGAGGAAACGAGTGTGTGTTTTGCCCAAAACCAGCCTTTCTACCAGAACAATACTGCTAAGATCTGTCCAGTGAATCCTAATTGTCAAAAATAACATTCCCTCCATTCAGTCTCCTGTGTCTATATATACTGTATCTACTGACACATTACAAATGCTTTGTTCCTCAGGTACACTCTGAACATCCTGGAGGAGCTTGGAGATGGGCAGAAGGTCACCGATGACACCATCGTCCACTGGGTGAATGACACGCTCAGGCAAGCTGGAAAGAACACCATCTCAGGTTTCAAGGTAGGAACTCCAACCTGCTTCCTTATTATCAATAAACTCTGAGAAATTATGAGTTACTCTGAGGTTTCTTTCCAGTTTGAACCAAAAAAAACCCCAAAAACTAATCAACCTTCAGTAACCTTAACTAAGTTAGTTTAATTTAAAGCTGAATGTGAGATGCACCTTTGAAACATCCCAAGGTTTAGCAGAGCTTTGATCAAAGTTTCTGAACTCTGGTTCCTGCAGGATGGATCCATAAGCACTAGCTTGCCAGTGCTGGACCTCATTGATGCCATCCAGCCAGGATCGATCCGCTACGACTTGGTCAAGACTGAAGATCTCACTGATGAAGAAAAACTCAACAACGCCAAGTACGTTCTCAACAGCAAAAAACAATCTATCTATCTATCTATCTATCTATCTATCTATCTATCTATCTATCTATCTATCTATCTATCTATCTATCTATCTATCTATCTGTCTGTCTGTCTGTCTGTCCATCTATCTGTCTATCTCTCTGTCTGGCTTTCTCTCTGTCTATTATACATCCATCCATCCATCATCTCTATCTATCTATCTATCTATCTATCTATCTATCTATCTATCTATCTATCTATCTATCTATCTATCTATCTATCTATCTATTTGTCTGTCTATCTATCCATCTGTCCATCCATCTATCCATCTATCTATCCATCTGTCTATCTATCTCTCTGTCTGGCTTTCTGTCTGTCTATTATACATCAGTCCTTCCATCATCTCTATCTGTCTGTCTACCAAACTGCAAACTACTGTAAAGAATCATACTTTACTTATCTAGTTATAGATGTAAAGTCCTGAATTAGACACTTCTCACCTTTCAGTTCTTAAGCCAAGCAGTTTTATCAGTATCTTTTTCGTAGTGTGATTAGTTTGACATGTCACATGTATGTGATTCTCTGCTTTTAGGTATGCCATCTCCATGGCCAGGAAGATCGGCGCTCGGGTTTACGCACTTCCTGAAGACTTAGTAGAAGTCAAGCCCAAAATGGTGATGACGGTTTACGCCTGCCTCATGGCCCGAGGAATGAAGCGAGTGTAGTGCGAGGAGCTAACCGAGGGAAAGAAGCCTTTCATCTCTGCTTAGTATTTTACCAAAGATTTGTTTTCCATTTCCTTGCTGTATTCAGTATGTTGGAGACAAAAAAAGAAACAAGTGTGAAGCTCGCAGGACTGACTGGACCAACCAGTGTTCTTTTTCTCTCTAATATCACCTTTGTCCCATGCTAACATTCTTGCCTAGCATAACAGAAAAAAACAGAGATGTATGTATGTTGAGAAGCATAAAATCATTTCATGCATTCCCTCTAGCCATCACACAGGTGCTGTGTTTGAGGCACAGGACATTTTGAAATCAGGAATAAATAAAACTGATAGTTTTCTACTAAAATGTGTGTGACTCTTAATGCTCTATATGTGAACTGAAGCTCATGTATTGCAGATAAAGACCAAAAACTGAAACAAAGATTAGACAGAGGTTTATACACACAGTTTATTCAGCAGCTGGGACACTGGACTAGTTTTGGGGTTGCCCCAAACTAAGTGCTAAACTTGGCTAAGCTTTATTATTGGCTAGTTTGAAAGTAAATGGCCAGTATGACCATGTGTACAGACTACTGCAAATTAATGCCCCTTTAGTAAACCTCTAGGGCACCAGGGGCTTAACAGTCCTGGTACTGTATCCATTGGTAAACAGAAGAACTTCCAGACAAAGACCCTCATGAAAGTTAGAAAGGAGATTAGGGTTCATTTACATCAACATACAGTACAGGCTCCATTACTAAACATCTTGATCAGGGTCTCTTTCCTACTTCAGAAGTCCAACAGGAGATAGGTGGAGGTGGGTATTCTTGCTAATCCCAGGCTGAGGGGTTTAGACATAGGGCTCTCTTGGAAGCATGCAAACCTCTTCCAGCATGACCATGCCTGTGTCCATAAAGCAAGCTCCATGAAGACATGGATTGCCAAAACTGGAGTGAAATACCTCAATGTTCTGGTAAACCGAAAACTTCAGAAGGGAAGAAGACTGTGCACAAGCTCTGCCACATATGGGGCACTGTTTTCTAAGTGGAGAACAGTGTTTTCTCCATGACATTTCAAATCTCCAGAAGAAAAACATTCAAGTATTTTTGGAGCTCTCTTGTGGAAAAAGTGGAGCAAGTGCCTAAGAGGGTACCTCCTACTGACTCCATAATGTACCTGGTAAACAACAACGCTCAAGTTTAGAACAACGGTCACTCTGAAGAACTTATCCTCACTCAGTGGATACGTCCTGCATTCGGGGAGGCAGCAGCAGGATTTTCTGGTGTTTTGGTGTCCATCAATGTGGGCAAGGTTTCTATAGCAGCTTCATAGTAGCAGAGTTCATGAGGTGGAAGAGATTCAGCTAGAAAATCTTGTGGACATTAGACTGCTCTCATTCTGTTTAAGCTGCAGCTTGTATAGAGTAAAACATGCATGTTTAGCATCAGGTGGGTTTTATTTTTGTAAGGAATATAACAATTTCTTGCAGTGGAAAGTAATTTATGGCCTATGATTCCTGGACATGACCACCCTGCTGAAATACACTGACACACAGATGTAAATGTAACTATTTATAATATGGACAAAATACACATTATTTAGGGTTTTCATTTTCACCATTTTTATGCATACAATATATGTTACAGTAAAATAAACTGAGAAAACGGGGAAAAAACAGCCCAAATAACATGTTTGTGAGTGCATTCATTAGTCAGTCTACAGAGTCTCTATTTTGCTTTTATTTATTTATTTATTTAATTATTTTTTCCTCCCTATTTTCTTATACATTAGAAGAAAAACATGGTATGTCACTGCTGTGGCAGTTTGTACACAGGCCATCAACTTCCTTCTGATTACACAGAGGCTCTAAAGACTCTGATAATATATATATATATATATATATATATATATATATATATATATATATATATATATATTTTAAAAAAGATTGAGACCATGAAAAGTCTTTAGAGAAATGTACAGGGTTACAGTTTGATCACATATTCCATCTCTCCAGAAAATAAAAAAAAGGCTGTGTGAGGTTTCTACTGAGGGATCCAGATGAGCAAGCTCCCTTTTTGTTTCAGTGTCAGTGTTAACGAAGAGTCGAGACCAAGCTCAGATCGAGGTCCCGGATGAGCTGAGTGCAAGATCTTGGCTGATTTCAAAGAAATTTATAGGGAGCCAAGTTAAAAACCTCATAAACAGAACTGAGGCTAATTAGCGCCCTCTTTACTAGCCTTAATTCATGTTTTGGCAGATCTTGCTCTGGCTTTAAAAAAAACAAACAGAAAAACAAAATTTTTTAGCTTCATCAGGCCAGGACTATCTGAGTTCCAGTTCACCCAACACCAGGGTTACATCAGTCCCAATCACCATTTTTAGAGAGGTTTTATTTGGCTACTTTGCCCTCTGCTGGCGTCTCTCCGTTATCTAGCGTCTTGAGGAGGCGGAAGAGACCAGCAGCCTCACGGATTCGACTGAACTCGATACAGAACGCCTGCACCTCGATGAACAGGTCCTGCACGTTGATGATCTTGTTGCGGATCAGTGACTGAAGAAAAACGCACACTAGGCGCACTAACCGATTCTGATAGAGAGACAGAGAGAGAGGGGCAAATAAATAAAGGCTGGTTCGATCTTGATACTGATTACACCTGAGGTTTTGTTTATTGGAGTCAGTGAGGATGACGCAGCTATGAAATTTGTTTTGTGAAAGTTAGGTTTACTGACCTGCATGTACTTGTCCTTGATTTGCTCGCAGGTTGAGATGCAGTTAGAGATATACAGGTGGATGAACTCGGGCGGAAGATCCACCGCCGTCGTCAACCTGAAGCCCATACACCACATAACGTTCCAGTTATAATAAAGAAATGATCATTAAGACCTAGCGCTCTTTACGCACAAAAACTCACAAAAAAAGATATGATTTATGATTAATACCTCTGCTGTAAGAGTGTTAGGAAGCTGTGTACCTGTTCACCACCTCCATGGAGTGTAAGGACATGTCCATGTTGACCAGTACGGAGAAATATTCTGTAATCTGGCTGGAGGACATGAGCTTCAGCAGCATCTCGATGGCCACCAGTGGGTTGTTTTCCACTAGATCGGGCAGTTTAGCAGGGGTGAGGCCGATGTGGTACACCAGCTTTGGATCTTTCTCCAACTCAGCCAGCAGCTAAGAAAAAGAGAAGAACATGGTGAATCTGATTGGCAGAAACAGACACGCTTTATACAGAAGTAAAAATAAAGTGTCTGATTTTAATTAATACAGAAATGTGTCCGGTTCTTGTCTGTGTGTTTAAATTCTGACTTCACATGTGGAGAGACTAGATGTGGTACCTGAGACTGCTGAGATGCTGAGAGCGGGCTCTTGAAGGCTTTAGCCATGATGCGTTTGGTCTCGAGGCCAGTGGCAGCGCGGACACACATGGAGCGATCCCACTGCACACGGTGCTCGGGCTCAGCTGGACTCAGCCACGCAAGCTCGGCCTCGCTCGCCTGGAATAACGGAGGAGCCGGCCGGATCAGCTCGGGACGGAAATGACCTGCACGTGGAAGAAACAAGAATAAATACAGCCTCTCACTGCACTCCAAGAAGTACTGATAAATGAGTGCATGCAAATTTCTTATGCAACTTATTGCTTGAGGGCACAAAGCCCTCAAGATTCAGCAGCTGCAAAAGTATTGAAAATAAGTGTAATGCTTTATATTAAGGCTCCTGTTACCTAACAATGAACTTCAGCATTAATAAACCATACGTAATGTTCAAGTAGCTAACAGATGTTTTAATTGACATTTATTTAAAATGTTAGCTAAATAAACCCCCATTAACTATTTATTTAAGTCTAAAATAATTAAAAAATATAATTTTGTGGAACATGATGGTTGACGCAGCAGACCCATGGGTGAGACTCTTCTATACCAAGTTATTTCTGCTGATTAGGGAATAACAGGTCTGCAAATGCCTCCAGAAATCTTAATGAATTTGAAACAAAGTGGAATAAGCATGTTTGTTTTAACTCGTCTCTGGGAATCAGAAATGTATTGATGGGCAACAGACACATCATTTGACCTAACAGAATTCTTCAGGTTTTTTTTCGCTCGTCATGGACTACTGATGCTACTCACCTAATATTGTATAATAATGAGCTTAGGGGAATTTGAGTGGGGAAAAGTTCCATGTTTTTAGATTTTACATCTAACACTAATGAAGCAGACTGAAGAGTAGCAAAATATAAAAACCGATTCTGTAGTGGTTTCTGGTTTTGGATGTTTATATGTATTCATAAACTCCAGTCTTCAAATCACAAGATAACAACATAAATCACTAAGCTTTGCTTTTGCTAAAGTAAACTCAATGTTTCATTTTTTTCATTGTTGTTTTGAAAAGTGGATCCAGTGTAAATACACCGATTCTAAACATTTTAAATTCAAAGAAGAATCTCAAAGCTTACACGCGGCCTTAGAAGTAACCGTTACTTTAGGTTAGAATGTTTACTGTAACAGTAACTGGAAGTACACTTACTCTCCAGAGGTGGGCGTGGCCCTGTAACCAGTGACTCTGTGATCTGATTGGCTAAGGAGCTGTCAAAGCCAGAGTGGGAAGAGTCAGGGTCAGGGTCGCTGAGGAGGCTGGGAAAACTGGCTTTGCTCTGAGTGGGAAGCTCCGACTGACGCTCTGGATTGATCACACACACACACGGACGGTGAGTTATTCTGCAATGCGATGCTCATACTTTTTTATAACCCATCAGCTCTGCAGTTCAGTTCAACAGAAAAAGGTGATTACCGGCAAGAGCAAGCTGGAGTCCACTGATGTCGATGGTCTGCGGTGCCGAGCTCACATCCATGCAGGAGATCTGGCGTGGGGTTTTCTTGAAGAGCTCCCGAGGAGGAGCGAGCATCAGCTGGGAGAGGAAAAACTTCTCAGGAAGAGTGACCGGGGGAAGAAAACCTGGACAAGAGGGAAGAACAAACCTGTGACTGTGTGTGACTAAAAAAATATATAATAATCCAGCTACATACAGCTATGTAAGCAAGTGAGCTCAGTCTTTTTTACTTTGTGTATGTTAAACACAGCCAAAACCAAGTGCACAACCCTGATAAACTGCTCCACCAATTAGCCAGAACATTAAAAACACTGTGTAACAAAAACACTGCTCTGACTCAGAGGCCTGGACTCCAAAAGACCTCTGAAGGTTTGCTGTGATATCTTGATTCAAAACAGCAACACATCCTTTAAATCTTGTAAGTTATGAAGTGGAGCCTCCATGGACAGGTCAACACCTTGAACCTCACCCTCCATGAGCCACTGGGTCAACACCTTTCTGAGCAGCACGTGCAGTGTGTCAGGAAGCATTAAACTGCTGAACCTGGACACTGTCTCAGGGAACATGTTGACATGAAAGGGTGTACATGGTCTGCAACAATGTTTAGGCTGGTGGTAAGTGTCAAAATAACATCCACATGAATGGCAGAACTCAAGGCTTCCCAGCAGAACACTGCCCAGAGCATCACACCACCTCCACCAACTCGCTTTCTTCCCACAGTGCATCCTGAACGCAATGACTTCACATGAGTTAAATGTGTTTCTCTCTCACACTGCACATTTCACCCGCATCCAACACAAAGAATACAATATACGAGTGTTTGCTTTCTGTTTAATACACAATATTGCCAAAAGTTTTGGGACACCCCTCCAAATCATCGAATTCAGGCGTTGTTTTTCAGGGGTTGACTCGGCCCCTTAGTTCCAGTGAAGGGAACTCTTAATGCTTCAGCATACCAAGACATTTTGGACAATTTCATACTCCCAACTTTGTGAGAACAGTTTGGGGATGATCCCTTCCTGTTTCAACATGACTGCACACCAGTGCACAAAGCAAGGTCCATAAAGACATGGATGAGGGAGTTTAGTGTGGAGGAACTTGACTGGCCTGCACAGAGTCCTGACCTAAACCAGATAGAACACCTTTGGGATGAATTAGAGTGGAGACTGTGAGCCAGGCCTTCTCGTCCAACATCAGTGTCTGACCTCACAAATGAGCTTCTAGAGGAATGGTCAAAAATTCCCATAAACACACTCCAAAACCTTGTGGAAAGACTTCCCAGAAGATTTGAAGCTGTTATAGCTACAAAGGTTGGGACAACTCCATATTACATTCATGTGCATGTAAAGGCAGATGTCCCAGTTTTCCACTCTAATTCATACCAAAGGTGTTCTATCAGGTCGAGGTCAGGATTCTGTGCAGACCAGTCAAGTTCCTCCACACCAAACTCCCTCATCCATGTCCTTATGGAACTTTATGGTATGTTGAAGCATTAAGAATTCCTTTGACATGAACTAAGGGGCCAAGCCCAATCCCTGAAAAACAACACCTGAATTGAATGATTTAGAGGGGTGTCCCAAAACTTTTGGCAATACAGTGTATATTCATCCGTGAGTGGTCATAATGTTCTGGCTTTATGTTTGTTTTGAATATTACACTCATCAGCATATAGAGTCTGTAACAGTGGTAGAACAGCAGACCTGAGAGGTGGCGCTCGTGCTCGTCCTTGCCGGGGTTGAGTAGGTGAGCGAACACGGCGCAGAACGGGTTAGAGGCGAGCGGCTCGGTTCGGTACATCTCCCACAGCAGGTAGAGCGCGGCGAGGCGCTGAGCGGAACCTGGAAGCAGGTCGGCATGCTGCAGGAGCAGCACGAGCACGGAACCCACCCGGAAGTGCTCGGCTTTACCGAAGCAGTGGTGGAAGGCGCTCGCGAGGCTCTCGAACGAGGTGCCGGCGCACGCCTCCTCCGACAGCAGGCCCAGCAGTGTGGTCAGCTCCTTCGGCGCTAAAGTCATATCCCTTCTCCCGTCAATAAGCAGTACAGTTTAAGAAGAATAAATGGACTAATAAATAAATCACAGACTCGGGTTTGTTGGCTCACGCGCCAACCAAAACAACCAAGCTAATGCTAGCTGTTTAGTTTAGTTAGCCAGCATACTTCATCATTACTAAACAACATACTACGTTCTTAACAATTTCCTATTAACAAAACAAATATCCTACAATGGACTCAAACTAAGCGTTTATTTCCACCTTAGCTGATGAGCTCGAAAGCAAACAAACGGTTCAGCATCTCCCACAAACCCTTGCAGTGGAGTGCCGAAATGCCTCATGGGAACTGTTGTTCAATAAAACATTATAAACGTTGTTCACATAAAACTATTTTTTTAGATCCTTAGTTTTTTTTCAAACAAATATACATATATAAATGAATCGTTTTATGATAAAACTGTTAATATGTATTTTTATTACAACGCTATTCAGTAAATATGTTAAAAAATTTTAACCCGGAAGCGAACCGCTGTTAACCCCCTCCTTTTGTATTACCCACAATCCCTTCCTTCTTCCTTTTCGAAGTTCGTCGGTTAGAGTGAGTATTGGCGATCAGAGTCTGGTTCACAAATCTACCTTCATCTGTTATGTTTTAATAAATAAAACCACTCATCTTTGTTGTATATATGTTTATAAGATGTTTAAAATGGCGCGTGGGTAGAAATTGGTGTTTTTTTATTGACTGATATGCTTTAAAACCGGACATATTGGCTGCTAGTCCGGTTGCTAGCTAAGCACAGGAATTGCGTGTAGCGCGTCTGCACTACGTGTGTGTGTCTGTTTCTGTTGGAAGTTTATATTGAAATAATAATTTCTTCCTTTATAATCGATCAGATGGCACCGCTGAAGAAAGGAGGTGAGAAGAAGAAAGGGCGCTCCGCCATTAACGAGGTGGTGACCCGGGAATACACCATCAACATCCACAAGCGCATCCACGGCATGTGAGTGCGAGCTCCACACTAACTTTACACTCTCCTCAATCAAGAGTCAAGTTAAGAAACTTTTTATATCGGTATACAGGCTGTATAGTAGAGCTGTATTATTGCAGGCGTGATGTCATCGCTTTGCGACAGTCTGCTTCGTGAAGCACGTCACGTGTTATTATACAGGGGTAGTTAGTGGTTGTGATGCTGATCTGTAGCTTGGAAACTCCAGGAGGATGTTAGATTGCTTTGGTAGAGAAGTCAGGCAAAGGTAGAGGTTTCCCAGAGTTCCTGATTTCTGAGGTCACACTTTTCCATGTCGGATATTTCCAAGATCCTGGTGGATTTCAGCAAGGAGTGTTCTAGCTTTGTTCATCTTTAGGTGGTTATCTGGTAAATGTGTGTTTGTGCTGCATCATTTGAAAGCTTATGTTCTTTGAGCGTTGAGATTTAGTGAATTTTGAGCTCGGCGCTCTCTACAGGGGAATGGCAGCATCAGCAACACAGACTGTTTTGTCACCGATCTATAGGCGTCCTCTGAGATCTGATTGATGGTGCTGGTGTAGGAGCTGTGGTGGTGTCTTCTGTTTACATTTCACTAATTTGTCGTCTTGATTGCATTAATAGTGTCCTGACCCTTGCAGACTTGGAGATGTAGTGTATATAGTGTATAACACTGTGTTTATATAACCACTAAGTATTGAGGTGTGGAATAGGATCTCCTTATGCAGCAGAAGGGGTGGAGCTACCAGAGCCTCCTCAGGTTAGGAGCACAGCTGAGAGTGAATGTTCTTGGTTTTAAACAGGATATGTCAGAGGAAGCTGATCCTGGTGTCATGAGGTTCCACACACTGATTAATCAGCTCTGTTTAGTGCAGAATATCAGTGTTTGATTAGACGTGTTACTGGACCCCAGTATATAGTGAACTGGTTTTTCATCATGGTGCTGGATGTTAAGTTGCCTTTGTCTCACATACATTACTGCACAGTGCAAATTCTTTCTTTTCATATCCCATTCTTGGAGGGTTGGTGTCAGAGTGCAGGGTCAGCCATGATACAGCACCCCTGGAGCAGGGGGAGTTGTGGGCCTTGCTCAAGGGCTTAACAATGGCAGCTTGGTGGTGTTGGGGCTTGCACCCCAATCTTCCAATCAACAACCCAGAGCCTTAAACACTTGAGATACCATGAATGTTTCAGTGTTTTCACTAATCCACATGCACCTCAGGAAGGATTGTTACTTAGCGGAGGAGTTGAATCAAGAGTGCTGGGGCAGGATGGTGTAGGATTTGAGTAGTAGAATAAACATGACCTCCTCTGTTTATGAAATGGCAGTATGAGAACTGTTCATATCTGTTAATCAAGTTTGATATGCGCGAATGGACTTGTTCTTAAAAACTGATCTTCTGTCCTGCAGCTCCTTCAAGAAGCGAGCCCCACGTGCCATCAAGGAAATCCGCAAGTTTGCCGTGAAGGAGATGGGCACGCCCGACGTCCGCATCGACACCCGTCTGAACAAGGCTGTGTGGGCCAAGGGAGTCAGGTAACACGCACTACACCCAGAATAACCTGATTCAACAAGGTTCCATCAGAGTTATGGACTGAAGGCCTACCCGTGCTCAGATCTGTTTTGTGTGTCATCAGGAACGTCCCATATCGCATGCGTGTGCGTTTATCCAGGAAACGCAACGAAGACGAAGATTCACCCAACAAGCTGTACACACTCGTCACGTACGTCCCCGTCACCACGTACAAAGGTGAGCGAGCTGAGCACACGCCGCTGATTTTACACTGTTTTTGATTCATTTAAACTGAGTCAGGTACGAGATTGTGATCCACATAGATAGATATTTCCCAGAAGGAACCCAAAGCTGGAAAATTGAGCTGAGCATCTCATTGAGATCTCGATCATCTGTTCATCTCTTTAAAGGCTTGTGTAGCAGAATTTCTGCTCTGTAATATCGTCTGGTGTTTAAATTGTTTTACTAATAACGTCAATACTGAATTCTGACCCGAGCTGCTGGTACACTTTGTATGTTGGTGACTTGTGTGAGATTCGTCTGATAAAGATGGGAATTGTTCCAAGATAACTGCAAGTCATCTAGTGTCAGTCATGTAGCTTATATTTGTGGGTTTTCTGCTCACAGTTCTGCTGTGCAGATCATGACTATCATGATTCGCTGTAGTGGAAATCAGCAGCAGATGGATTGTGAATAATAAGCTCTAATGTTGCACTTTCTTTTGCAGGTCTTCAGACCGTCAATGTGGATGAAAACTAATGTACATCTCGTGAAAATTGTAATAAAATTCTAAAAAGAATTTGGGCTTGCTTGTTTTTTTTTCTTTTTTCTCCTTTCTTTGGCCCCAGCTTCAGCAGGAATGCTGGCACCTCACACCACAGGTCTCAGTTGGATCCTGAGCTCTGGTTACTATGATTACATCTTCAGGATGTGCACTTACTGTAGGTGAACATTAGCTTCCTCGATCAGTGTGAGAGTTGATCTGAAGAACACACTACTGTTTTACACACTGAGGCTTCAGCTGCAGGCTGGATCTTTAACTGGTCTTGTACCAGTCAGGTCACACTGGAGAGATGAGAGTTCACAGCAGGAATTTCAACCTGAAATGATGGTCTATCAGCTCAATAATTACAATTAAACCTTAATGATTGATGTACTGATTTTTGGGAAGATTTTACACCAGGAAAAAAATGAGCAGTAAACATGCTTTGGTGTAAGAGTTTTATTGTAATATTAGACAAAATGAAAAAATGTTTACAGGATTAAAAAATATTAAATATTTCACGTGATTAAAAAAAAAAAAGAACTGATGGTCTGAATTCAGCTGTGAGATCAGTGTTGAAGGCACGATGTGGGGGAAAGTGCAGAGATTTTCGCTTTAATCATACACAGGAACAGAAGATCATTAAAAAAGATGGTACAGATTTATAACACTCCACAGAAATGGTCATTTAGTACTTTTTTTTTTAAGGTCAGTGCTTCTACATTTTGGATGCGTCATGTACATTTCTAAGCTTTTTTTTTTTTATTCTTTTTCCACAGGATGGTAAACTTTAAATTCCTCACATCAGTTCTGTGTGCTACATCATACAAGTGTGTGGTGTAATCATTAAGGCACTGTTTTGTTTTTGTCCCCCCCATATATGGTCAGTGAAATAAGAACATCACATCTGAACTCCTTGGCCCCATGGTTTAATAGTTTAATCTTATTTAAGGAAAGACCAGCTTCCCCTTAATGGTCAAAAAACATTCACAGACCCTCACCGTTGTCACTGGGCCACTGAGATCCACCACCTGGTCCTCCAGAGAGAACAAGTGGATCAAATACTAACTAACTACTTCTGTCTGGTTTTATTTCCTTCTCTGTAAATCACATTAGCAAGCAGTGTGTCTCTTATGTTCCCCATTTCACCCAGATTCTAATTAGAAACATTTAAAGCCTAGTGAACTCAGGAGTGTCTATAAACCCTGCTGTAGCCTGGTGAGCCACTAGCCAAGAGTCTCTCGTTTCTATGTTCTCATACTTCGTGTACTTCTCCTTTCACAATTCTTGGACTGAGCTGAAACCGAGGAACTTACAGACCTGTGACTGAATCAGTGCAGAACTGAAATGGTTGATGCTCCAGAATTAACTGAGAAAACACTTTTTCCCCCCCCTATCATGAAGGACCATACTGATTCTAATACTTTTATTCCAACCTACAAAATGTTGATTTCTTCTTCTGCCACAGGGATGAGTAGAAATGGCTCTTTCTGTTTTTCTACCCCATCCCTGGTGTTTCCTTGTTGCACATGGATTGAGCAAAACCCAAGAAATTGGCTATAGAATCACAGCTTCCTTTTAGTCAAGCATCTAAAGAGGTCAGTCAGGTCTCAGCTGATGCTGTGCTGGACCATTAGCAGTCCTGATCGCTGATGATACTGCTTCTCCTTCGCCACCACAATCTTCTCACCGAGATCCACTGGTGTTTCCAGGAAGTTTACCAGTACCTGCTCGGTCAGCAGCGAGGCCAAAATCTGCTCAAAACTCACCGTCCAATCAGTGTCTGCCTCCGACACGCTCCCTCTGGCAGAAGCAGAGGCCGCCTGGTCCGATTCCTTCGGTTCAGTTCCCTTGTTCCGGGCCTCACCGATCTGCAGTACTAAACTGGTGACCACAGCTATGGCTTGGAAGAGTTCATTTTCACCAGGGATGCCATGGAACATGCTGCACAGCGTCTTGCAAAATTGGACGAACTCTCGCTGTTGGAGAAAGAACACGGTCACGTTCGTCTCGAACAAAATGGCTTTAAAATACAGAAAAATGAAATCAGAAAGCTTGAGCTAAAACACAGAGAAAAGCCATGGACTGAATTAAAAAAAAGTGTGTCTGAGGGATGAGGCCCACAAACCTGCCCGGGTTACACCAGAGCAAAAAATTTCTTTAAACTACTGAGAGAAGCTTGTGGAAGGCTACACCAAGTTCAGGCAACTAAAAGGCAATGAAGTCAACCAAATAGTGTATCAAAACTTTTTGCTGAAAAACTGATATAGATAAAAGCTTTCTTATGGTAAAATAAAAGTCCTTTGATGCCCCAAGTGAATTAAACACAGGAAGCATTTGAGTCTGAACATCATTAGCCTGGTGTTTTTAAACAAATAAATTTACATTAACATAATCAAATGCAGATTAGGATTTCAGTTTCTAGACCTTTCTTATTTTTCCAGAGAGGAACACACCAGTTTATAATATAAGAAAGGGAACGGTAGTTTAGTGGTTAAGGTGTGGGACTACTGATCAGAAGGTTGTGAGCTTGAATCCCAGGTCCACTAACCTGCCACTGCTGGACCCCTGAGCAAGACCCTTAATCATAAATTGCTCAGTTATATGATAAAATGTAAGTCGCTCTGGATGAAGGTGTCTGGCAAATGCTGTAAATGTAAGAAAGATCTTCTAATGACTTCCTGTAACGAATGAATATAATTCCACTGAAAACACACACTACGAAGCTGACCCTCTCGATCACAGACGTATTGTTTTGTGTTTTTGCAAGATTGTGTGTCCGACTGTCTGGAGATGAAGTACCTCAACCTGCTGGGTCTGGATTTCATTAGACATGACCTGATCTCACTCAGTTGAGCTAAAAGACTTTATCATGGTTTGATCAAAAAGGACTCACTTGTTTCATATGAGGCAGTGGTTTCTCCAGACCTTTGTCTTTCTCCTTGCCCAAATCCTTCAACATCTGCTTCAGCTGCTCTTCATAGCTTTTCCCCTCTCCTGAAAAAATTGCAAAACCAAACCAGTTTAATCCAAGTCCTCTGAGGGTCATGGTAATTTATTTGCATTGGATTCGATGAAGAGCTCTGTGCCTTTTATCTCTCACTTGGGAAGCCTTTATAATACAAATTAAAAACATTTTTCCAAGCAAATAAAAAACAGAAAAGTGATAAAGCAGGATGTAAGACAGCAGTACCGACTCCAGACAGGGAAGACATGTAAAGTTTATTCGTCTTCTCCAACTGACCTGCACACCACACTAAAGTATATTAATTAAATATTTACTGGTTTATTTATACAGTAGACATTATAACTAAATAACTAAATAACATGACCAGCAATGAGCAGGGTTCTCATGAAAACAGGTTAGAGAAATGCAAAGAAATGTTCTTCCAGTTTTTGCCCACAAGGTGGTGCTGCCCCCAAACCTTTAGAGTACATTCAGGTGATTGGGATGATGACAATGGTTACTCGTGTTTGCTCCACAGAGTTTGTAAAATACAGCTTCTTAAATCACCAATCAATAGTTCACAGTAAAACTGGGCATCATTCCACTCTGTATGCTTCACTGAATATAGAGATGATTTTATATTTCATGGACAGTAAGAGAGGCTGCTCCAAAATTGCTCAAGCTTATGGCTGCTATAAAACACCCCATATTTGGTGCCAATAAGCCAAAGCATTGTAGAGATTTCATATTCACTTATCTCTTAGATCATTGTAAAGAAGAGCTGAACTAAATTTGTTGAAAAGGGTTTAGGAGGAATTCACAAAAGTATTAATAAACAAACCCCTAACTTTCCAAAATCATCCTCTTCTCCAGGATGTTAAAAGTTTACATTTTCTACTGAAGGTCACTTATCTGAATATATTTGCTAAAGCAGATGTTGTGAGTTAATGTTCAGTACCATTGGGCAGGTTGACACAGAGAGGTCTGGTGGTGGAAAGGATGTGAGGCTTCAAAGGAGAAGGATTGGATTCATTTTCAGTCAGGGCTGAAAACAACAGAAGCACAAGCAAGGATGAAAAATGCGTTTGTGGTTTTAAGAGTTTTCATTACAAAACAAACAGAACTGAGGTGATTAAACTGATCAGTTTATTAGTTTATCTTTTATATAAGACTGAGAAATATGAGTTGATAAAAAAAAAGTTGCATTTATTTTAACTTGGAGTTAAGAGTTCTAAAGGGATTTAACTCACCGGGTGGAATGTGGAGACGATAGAGGAGTCTGACCTTCTCATTCAGCTCTTCACAGTACAGGATGTCTACAGAAAGAGAGAGAGAGAGAGAGAGAGAGAGAGAAAGAGGGGGGAGAGGGAGAGAGAGGGGGGGGCAGAGAGAGGGAGGGAGGGGGAGAGCGGGGAGAGAAACAGGGTTGAGAGGGAAAGAGAGAGAGAGAGAGAGAGAGAGAGAGAGAGAGAGAGAGAGAGAAAAGGGGGGGAGAGGGAGAGAGGAAGGGAGGGAGGTGTGGCAGAAATAGAGAGAGAGAGAGAGAGAGAGAGAGAGGACGAGAGAGAGAGAAACAGAAAAAAAGAGAGAGGGAGAGTCTGTTACTGTTATATGACATGATGTAATGAATAAAACATGAAGGAAAATGCTGTTACTGGAAGATAAACACACACACACACACACCGATCCAGCGGGCAAACTGGTTGAATGTGATGTGGTTTCGTCCATCCTGGTCCAGCAGGTTGAAGGTTCTCTGTGCCAGTATATCAGTGTGTGATCCACACGGCCATGGCATCAACAGCTGGTACAGGCTCTTAAACTGGGCTCGGTCCACCTGGTACTGTTCAGGAGAGGCGGAACACACGGCGTCTGCCCAGTACAGGTTAATGAAATGTTCTGTCTACAACACACACACACACACACACGCAGGTCATTTAATCCGAGTGCTTCTTTTTACCCCATACAAGAAACAATACTGTATCATCAGAGTCATCAGACACACCTTAAAAAGGTCGTAGAGTTCTGACAGAACCTCCTGAGAGAGCGAGACACCAGGAGAGACGAGCCGCAGCTACGGAAACACAACACATAAAATAATAAGATAATGAAACACTTTAAATCCACTCGTGTAGAATGGGTTTGTGAGTGGAAGCTGATAAATCCCACACGTACTAAATATCTGTGCTCATGTACTGCCACGCTTACTTACATAAAGCCCCGCCCCCAAATACCCATATATGGTAAACGACTATAAATAACTCTGTATGATATAAATCAAGTCATTGTTCTGCTCAGTGACAGTGGGCCTCTTTATCATTCAACTTTCAGGATTTTATCACGGATTAGATATAAAGATGAAAAGTGTGTGTGTGTGTGTCTTACCGTGTTCTCTTTAGTTGTGTCCTCATGAGCCTGAAGCACTTGGATTCTGTGTCTCGATCTCATCCTTTCCAGTTGCTTTACCGTCAGGTCCCCAAATTTCTACACACACACACACACACACACTCTTAATGTTTTTTTATCTTTATTTCTAATTTGTAATAAAATCCTGATAAACACTAAATATCTAAAACTACTTTTTTAACTAGATGTTGGTGTGCACACACACACACCTCATATGCATCACTGATCAGAGCGCTGATTTGTGTGTGTCCTTCAGACCCGGAGTCTTCAGAACTCACACACGACCCCTCATCGTCTCTGACACGCTCCAGGAAACTAAACACACACATGCACACACAGTTCATTTCTGTGACATGCGATATATGAGGTCATTCAGTCTGTTCCAAACGGTTTAATTATATGTATCTCTTCACATTATTGGAAGAAAAAGTGTACGAAAATAGAGATATTCAGAAATATTATGTTTTCTAAATGCTTACCTGATAAATTAGACATTCAGGGTGTACTATATTTTAAAGATGTGTGTATACCTGGTCAGTATCATCAGAGACTGCCCATCATCGGTGCTAGCACAAATCTCATCGACGTTAGCATCAAGCACAGCTAGGCCGAGCTGGAAAATGATTCTGACGCCATGGCAGAAGAAGCAGTCGAGGATACGCAGACCACTACGAAGCGGAACAGCGCTGAGGAACAGAGCGAGGAACCAGGAGAGCGAGAGCGATGAGAGAGCTGTAAGGTCTGGGACACGTTCGGCAAGGTGCGGCAAGCGCTCACGGATCAGCTCCTCGAACACGGAGCGGTCCACCTGAGCACCTGGGGGGAAAGAGAAAGAGAGAGAGAAGAAGAAGAGAAGAAAACATCTGTATTATTATTATTATCATTATTATAACATCATAATAATTGTTATTTTAACAAAATCACATATTTCCTTGTGAGGACCTTCCACTGACACATAGCTACCATAACCCTGACCTTCAACTTAATAACATAACAGAAAACCTTTGTTCCTTTTATCCGTTTTAGCAGTTAAAATAGAAATAGTTTAACTCATCACACAGCATCTGCAGACAAACACACAACCATGCAACACTGCAGTGCTAACCACAATTTGACAAGCTCTGCTATAAATAACTGTTATTCTTTTCTCACATATTCTCTGTTATACTTCTCACATACACACACACACACTCACCAATGACTCTGCGGTTGAAGTAATCGGGCAGCATTCTTTCACACACTGTGACCAGCAGCCAGAAGGCTTCTTCCTCTCTCGTGTAGAGCAGCAGCACTGATGCTAAAATGTTCATAGACTGGACCCACAAGCACACGAGACCAAAACCCATCAAAATGTATCGACATTTCTGGACATATTACAAAATGCATACACTTTAAGACAGTTGCATAATGCTGTATTAAATACATTCAATAAAAATATCTATTAGAATCTGGCACAAAATGATTACATTTAAATATTATTAATTAATTATTATTAAATTATTACTACATCTCTGTATAGGTGTGACCCTGTAGATGAAAGAGTTAAATCCAATCAGATGGGAAGGCAGAGTGAAAGGAGAGTTTTTAAAAAAGCTTTAGTGTTAGTTTGATAAAACACTGTAACTAGTCTTGAGGAACAGGTCAGATAGCAGACATATTTTTAATGGCCTCTGGGAATGAACTGATCATGAAACTCTTAGCTTCAGCTCATATACACTGTAAACGTCTGCCAGATGCTGCAAAGCTTCATTTTACTGAACAGGATAAACATAGACTGAACCACAGCTGACATTCACCGCAATCAGGGGAAGTGATGACCAGTCTGGCTTGACAAATCAAACAGAAAGAAGGTGGTGTGCATATTGCGGAAGGACTGTGTGTGTGTGTGTGTGTGTGTATGTATATACACTATATTGCCAAAGGTTTTGAGCCGTCTGCCTTTACATGCACATGAATTTCAATGACATCCCATTCTTAATCCGTAGGGTGTAATATGGAGTTGGCCCGCTCTTTGTAGCTATAACAGCTTCAACTATTCCGGGAAGGCTTTCCACAAGGTTTAGGGGTGTGTTTATGGGACTTTTTTGACCATTCCTAGAAATTGAGAGGCACTGATGTTGGACAAGAATGCCTGGCTTGCAGTCTCCACTTTAATTCATCCCAAAGGTGTTATATCGAGTTGAGGTCAGGACTCTGTGCCGGCCAGTCAAGTTCCTCCACACCAGACTCACTCATCCATGTCTTTATGGACCTTGCTTTGTGCACGGGTGTACAGTCATGTGGGAACAGGAAGGGGTCATTCCCAAACTGTTCCCGCAAAGTTGGAAGCATGAAATTGTCCAAAATGTCTTGGTATGCTGAAGCAATAAGAGATCCTTTCCACTGGAAGGGGCCGAGCCCAACCCCTGAAAAACAACCCCACACTATAATCCCCCTCCACCAAACTTTACACTTGGCACAATACAGTCAGGTGACTGCCAAACCCAGACTCGTCCATCGGATTACCAGACAAAGAAGCGTGATTGGTCACTCCAGAGAACACGTCTCCACTGCTGTAGACGTGGGCTGCTCCGACGCTTTGCATTGCATTGCACTTGGTGATGTAAGGCTTGGATGCAGCTGTTGCTGTTGTTCTCAATTGCTTCCACTATATTCTAATACCACTAACAGCCGACCGTGGAATATTCTGTAGTGAGGAAATTTCACGAATGGACTTATTGCACAGGTGGCAACCTATCACTGTACCATGCTTGAATTCTCTGAGCTCCTGAGAGCGACCCATTATTTCACAAATGTTTGTAGAAGCAGTCTGCATGCCTAGGTGCTTGATTTTATACACCTGTTGCCTTGGAAGTGATTGGAACTCCTGAATTCAATGATTTGGAGAGGTGTCCCAAAACTTTTGGCAATATAATGTATGTGTGTATATATAGACGGATATGTATATTTATAGGAGTGTGTGTGAGTGTATTAGAGTGTGCATATATAGATGTGTGTGTGTGTGTGTACCTGGCAGTAGCCGATGCCTGGGTTACGGAAGGCGTAGGCGCTCAGTACTCTGCGCAGTGCTGCAATACCCGTCTCACATTGAAACGCAGCGTGTTCAGGCAGCGAGCGCCGCAGGTCTCTCTCAATCTCATCACTTGTCTGCTCATTTATCCTCTCCTTCAGTAAATCAGAGTAAGAGTGCGAGTGTGTGTTCAGAGAGGATCTTGCATCTGGAACACACACACACACACGTCTCTTTCGGCTTCTCTCTCACTCTCCTCCTCTCTCTAGAGATTTTTCTCACACAATTTATACCGTTCTAACTCTCTTACCTGAAAAGGTCAGCCACATCTCTCCACGCAGAGATTCCGGGATGCCCGCGGCCACCAGTTTCTGCGTTTTCTCAGTGCGGAACATGTGCACGCCACGCCCGAACTCTTCCAAGTGCTCATCCCACAGCTAAAACACACACCAGCAAGATTAGGGACCACACATGGATACTGACCCTAAAACCCTACAACCTGAAGGTCCTAAAGGTCTTAATGCATTTTAATGCACTTTTAAAGAAAGGAAGGTGCAGGAGAGAGCTCATTAGAATAAAATAAAACAAAGTAGAATAAATAATTTCCCCAGCCACTGGTAGGTTCTGATACTCACATGCCTGTGCTCAGAGGATTCTGATTGGCTGGTTTGGAATGTGGTGATTAACGCTTCCTCAAAAATGACGGGATTGAGAGTGTCATCCGTGTCGTAACAAAATGTATAATATGGGGTTGAGGAAATCTACACACAAACAGAAAATTAAATACAAAAATATCTTTCTTTTTGTCATTTATTGCTCATAACATGATCTCTGTTACAATCTACTGTACCAGAGTCTTCCTGCGTTTGCTGTTCCAGTGCAACACTCGGAGCCGGGCATTCAGATTGTCCACCAGCTGGTCTCGCCGCGTCACCTCGATCAGCTGGAAAGCCCGCATCGAGCGCACGCTGATGATCACAGGGTTGGGCAGTGCACCAGTGCTCTCTGCCTTCTCCACAGACTGCACCTGATTGCAATAAAATAACTTCAGAGCTGCAGTCAGAGGCCCAGAGAGGACCAACATACATTATTAATATCACACCGAGGGTCCTAATCTTTCAAAATAACGATTTGATCAGTTATCATCTGACGTCTGTACCTCAGAGAGCGGAATGAGGAGTGTGCACTGTCCGTCCTGAAGGCTGCTGAAAGCCATGTAATTTTCTGTAACGTAAAGATTTCCAGCCGTGTGACATCGAGCATGAGGAGTCCAAACTGCACATCGCATCACTTCCTTTAGCGTCTCAGAGCGTGGGAGACCGAACAGAGACAACACGTACTGACACAGAGCCTGCTGCTGAAGTGTCCTAACACACACACATTGCAGCCATTTTTATAAATACACATCACATTTCACGCATAGTTAATATAACACTTGAACCACACATTAATACATGTGCGCGCGCACACGCACGCACGCACGCACACACACATGCACACACACATGCACACACACATGCACACACACATGCACACACACATGCACACACACATGCACACACATCTACAGGAGTTATTTTTACTTCACTCTCTATCTGTTTACTTATTTCTGTTCCCTTCTTCACTCTTTCTCTTCCTTATCCTTACATCCTTCCTTTCCTTTGGAGGAAGTGAAGCAAAAACAAAACCTCCCCACGGAAGTTACTTTCACAAGTCTCGCGTGTAGGTCTGGTTAGTGTCACATTCTGGTACAAGGTCTGTTGTGTGGGTTCCTCTTACCGTTTAGTAATATTGGAATCCGGTTCCATTTTGCCGTTATCGAACAGTCTTCGCAGTGCCATATCGCCCAGCTGTGTCATCACCGTCATCACTTCATCCACATCAACGAACATGGAGAATTCACGCTGCTTCTGCCGCGTTTGGACTCGGATTGCGTCGTTGATAAGACCGAAGGTCACGTGCTCCAGAGCTGTGACTTCTGCCCATGGGATCAGAAGCTTCACTGCACATGAAAGAAATTAAACATGAAAGTCTGGAACAAGGAGGAATAACAACCATGGGGCCATGATACATTTTTTTTACTGAAAGTCCTGTCTGAACGCTGTTTTATTATCATTCCAATTTTAAATTATGCTTGGGATTGGGATAGGGAGAGGGTGTAGTGGGGTGTAATGGAGAGTGGTGTACTGGCGTGTGGTGTGGTGTAGTGGGATGTAATGGAGTGTGGTGTGGTGGGGCATGGTGTGGTATAGTGTGATGTGGTGGGGTGGGGTGTAGTGTAGTGTAGTAGGGTGTAGTGTGGCGTAGTGTAGTGTGGTGTGTAGTAAAGTGTAGAGGGGTGGAGTGTGGTGGGGTGTAGCGGGGTGTAGTTTGGTGCAATGGGGTGGGGTGTGGTAGGGTGTAGTGAGGCGTGTTGTGGTGGGGCACCTAAGGGGAAATGCTAGGAAAAAAACAATAATTTAAAAAAGTGTACCATTTACCATATCTACCTGAGATTACTGGGAACACTGGAGTAACAAGTGCGCTCACCCTCTTTTCCGAGCAGGAAGGAGTAGAAAGCCAGGTGATTGGTGGAGAGGTAGATCCAGCCTTGTCGCGGCACTCGGCCTTTCCAGCAGCAGCAGGAGTAATGAGCCACCAATTTTTCTTTTAGCGGGAGGCCGAATCGCTGCTCGAATCTCACCATCGCCTCACGGAAACGCGTCGGGTCATCTTCCAGTGCCGCCTGGCCAACTAGCACCTCTTCAGCAATAAGGCCCTGAGATTTAAAGCAACAATGGTTTCATGAGCAATCCCCCAATAATTTGTCCAGTAAAAACACAAGAATGAAGAACTCTTGTGTGAAATGGTGCATCACTATCAGTCATATATACACACACACACACACACACACACAGTGAGTGTATGTGTGTATTTAATATAAACCTTGACTTTTCCCTGTGCAAAGTTTGCAGCATCCTGTTTGTTCTCAAATACCGACATGTACGGCAACAAGTTCATGTCCAGCCATTTCCAGTGTTTCTGAATTTCTTCTGCTGTGGCTCCTGCACAAACACACACACACGGATGCTAAAGAATACAAATGTACACATAAATGATAGACATTATGTTTAAATTGTGTAATAATGCTGATGTTCTTATAACAGTATTAATATCAATATATAAGTTGGTTACCACTGGCAATGACCCAGCTGCTTTGCGAACCCGGAACTTGTAGAAGGATCCGAAATGGAGCGACTCGTGCGTTTGAGTCCAGTACGGTGTCCAGTGCTCCCACCAACATACCTACACACACACACACACACACACACACACACACACACAGAGATTCTCAATGAGGCTCACAAACAACTGTTCAGTAACCCCCACACCATCACAGTGCTAAGGACAATGAGCTTTTACTTCCTTTTCCTCCAGTTTCACTTTGAATTCACAGGACCTTCAGACAGAACGAGGAGGTCTGACCATCAGACATCTGACACTCAGGCATACATAAAGACAGACAGTTAGAAAGACAGACATTTAGACTATCGGACAGAGAGAGAATTTTTATAAAGAAAAACATTTCATTTATAATAATTTGTATTTGCTTTGAAAAAAATGAGCCATTAATTACCTGATCACTCAATTTACATACTAATATCAGTACAAATGTTCGATCAATTTTTCTGTGGAAATTTTTTCAAAACAAGTGCAACTATATTCATATTATCTCAGCATCAAGACTGTAACTGTACGAGTGTCATGCAAAATATGTGGGTAAATTATATACACGCACACACACACAAGGGCGGCAAGGTTACTAGCGATCCAATCACATCACTCATGTGATCCGTATCACACCACAGGAAGTGTGTGTTTTTGGCCATAAAAAGATTAAACATGTGGGAAACATCGGATTCAGGAGCTGTCACTGAAGTGAGGTTAAAGACTAACACAGGCCATTGTTTATCACTAAAAAAAAAAAAAAGTTCTTCATGAGTCGGTCAGATTTAGTGGTTAATAGGAGTCACACTTTTCCTATCAGGGCTATCTTAATATGACATTTCCTCTCGACAAAGCAATCAGAAGTCTTCAAACGTTAGCATTAAATAGTGTTTGGGGAGGGGGGGAAGCGGGTAAAGTTGGGTGAGGCAGGTTGAGGACATTTCCTAATTGGAGCTCAGGTACCTGTAGATTACAGGTTGATGAGAAACAAGGAAATAATGGGGAAAAATAGATTTGTTTTAACCTGCAGGAGCTACAACTACAAAATGACAGTCATCTGACACCTCCAGAAGAATCACAAAAAAAAAAGCCAAAGGTGAGGTATACAGATAATGCTGATTGTAGTCTAAGCTCTGGGACTTGAGAAGAACGAACCAGAGAATTACACCAACCGTTCCGGTTCACACACCTCTGGACAGCTCACATCCACTCTAGAGAGCTAAAGAAACAACAAGAATCACCCTCATCTACAGCCCTATATCCATGAGATGGACCCTGACCAGAAGGAAGCAAACACCATGAAATAACAACAACAACAACAACAACAGGAGAAACTCTTAGTTAAACATTGTAGGCAAAATAGTTTGGGAAGACATTAAAGTCTGAGGTTCCAGAGGAATAAAAACAACAATCCATGATCGTTTGTGTGTGTGTGTGTGTGTGGGGGGGGGGGGCTGCAGATCTTTGGGAGGAGATGAAGAAGAAAGAGGCTCCTGTTTGAGTTTTCCAGAGGTACAAAACTGACATTTGGCTTTTCTGAGAGCAAAAGAAGGAATGTCAGATGGAGAAAGAAAGAGACAAAAAAAAATGAACAACTAGTTACTCTTTTTTCTTCGTTACACACTCCTCCTCGTCATGGAGAAGTGTGTGGACTTTCCGGGAATGCAAAAGCTGGACAAGTCTTGTGCTGAGAAAAAAAAACTCTGTAAACATTCAGCATGTAGTTTCACCACATGACCACCACACAGGAACAGAAATTTTTTTTCCCCCTTACAAAAGCCCAGTCAGCTCGGTCTCCTGAGGGTCACAGCTCGTTGCTATCTTAAACAAATACACTAGCCCATACTATAACAGGTGTGAGTTCAGCTGCTGTGTGAGACTGAAACAGGAAGATAAAAAAAACTATTTCCCAAATTTGGTTAACAGTAACCGTTAACAGCTTTTGCTTGTTGTTATTTGTCAATTATAAGCTTAGCAAGTTAATGAATAAAAGACTCACATGGTACAGGCAATAAATTTGATCTTATTATTTTTTTCAGGCTATGTGACATACACACTTCCTCCTCACGGGACTGATGATTTATACAGTTTACCAGAGGTTCAGAGGAAAGAAAGAAAAATGAGTTTGGTGATTGGAAACCTCTTGTTCTCTCTCTCTCTCTCTCTCTCTCTCTCTCTCTCACACACACACACACTTTTTTAAGTCTGGAAATGAGGGCAGCTGTTGTGAACATGAAACTGTAGACTTTCCAGACACAATTCTTAGGATGCAAAATCCCCTGAATGCCAAGACACCTTATGCATTTGAGCCTTTATTCAGATTTAGTATTGTGTTCTCGGATGGATGGAGGATTGTGTGTGTGTGAGAGAGAGAGAGATGTGCAGAAAGACAACTAATCCTGTTCTGCTACTTTATTGCCACAACTCTTATCTTCTCTACTTCATACACATCCAAAAAAGCATAGACAAATATCTGGATAGTTTTCATATATTCATAAACTTCAGGCGATTTGTTTTTATCTTGTTTATAATCTGAGATATATGAAGGACGGGAAAAACACTATGTTTGGGGCTGTCATGTCACAGCTGCTCAAATGATGACCATTTCATCAGGTTTAACTGGTTGAAAAATAAATAAACCCACCTGTGAATTTGCCCCCGGTGTCTCCATGGCCCCTTCTTCGCTGTAGAAGGAAATAATCGTTAGATTTGTCCGTGATCCAGAGATTCAGCGCATTTTTCAGCGACACTTCGGCCGGATTCAGCCACATCTCTCTCAACACACCAAAGCGCCGGACGAACCCAGCTACCTACGTCACGCACCGATACCGGAAGTAAATTCCCCGCAGTCCTTTCACTCGTATGCATTGTTTACAATCCATTTCTAGGTAGTTTCTAGTGATTTGCACCCGGCTTCACTCATAGTTTAGTGCATGATATATTTTTCCCCGAAGCGTACGTTGTTTTGTTAATTCGTGTTCAGTCGCGGTGTATAACCCACTCCCGTTAGCATGCGCTTTAAATATTCCCTAACCACCATTCACCCTGTTTTCTTCCCCACGCTGCAGTCCATTAGCGTTATTCCCTAACTTTGCGCAGATATAAACTTGATTTTGCCTCCAGCAGATAAATAGTAACCCTACCACACAGCTCCAGCTACCTAGCTAGGATCTTTCGTTAGGATCTGGGAGTCGAGAGTCGACTCCAAATCTTTGGATTCGAGTCCAAGTTGATTCATCTCTTCATCTCGAGTTAGGGCGTTGGAAGTGGGGGGGAAAGCAGGAGATTCGTCTGTCTTTATCCTGTCTGACAAACATCTCCAATAAATATTAACAGATATTAACGGATAATATTTCAATGCTAAATCATCTCAAGCCTGTCTTTTCGAAAGCGAATTAGACTTAAGTTGGCTAATTAAACTGGCGATCTGTGCTTGACGAGTGCATATGAATGATTTCTAGTCATTCGTAGTAAATGCCATTGTAGTGCATCATGTCATTTTCTAGATCTATAGTTTGTTTTTTTTGTATTTGGAAATATCAACGATGAACCGACTCTTCGAATCGATTCCGCAACCAATACCACAAAATCTGAGTCGACACCAAAATTCATGGAAACGAGGAGCCCTAGGGATTTTAAAACAGGACCGAATGCCCGTATGTGAAGAGGCTCTGTGATTGGTCTAGAACCCCGAAGTTTTTCGAGGGACGAGGCATGTATTTTGGTCTCATGAGTTCTGTGGTGCATAAATGTGCTTGGTGTTTGTTTGTTCATAAAATTTCTCACAGATGTTTTTCACCACATTTACTTGTTTCAAATAAATAAATTTCTCCCTAAAATGTGTGTCACAGAAGTGGTCCATTGTAGATGTGAATTTCGAAAGTCTGAATCTTTGTCTCTTATTTTCTCCCAGGATATGTATTAGGTTAATCAGGGGAGGTAAACACCAGGAAAAGATATTAAAAACAATGCAAGTTATTCAAGCTAATGATGTAGGGCTGCTATAGCAAATTTTAAATGAGATCAAAAAGTCAGCATGGTCCCCAAAAATTCTATCTGAGCAAAATTGTATTTACTTTGAAAGACATCCTTTTTTCCCACTGAAATGAAGCAGCTCAGATAGCATGAGGATGTGTTAAAGGTAATATGTATGTCTGTGTGATTTGGTTTTTGGGGCTGAGCTTTCGTTCATCCAAGATTCTCATTAGCATGATCTCTCAACAACAACTGCATGCTTGTAGGATTTATATGATTAGTTTTTAGAATTTCTCCTTTTCCTCCAGTTTCACTTTGAATTAACCGGACCATCAGACATTTGACACTCAGGCATACATAAATACAGACAGTTAGAAAGACAGATATTTAGACCATCAGACAGAGATGCCAAAAATATAAAACAGTAACTTTGTAAAAATAGACTTGTTAGTAAAAGACATCCCTGTTTAGTTCTACTTGTGTTTCTCATGCTATTGAGAACTCTTTTCATAACTCTATGTGAAATATTTCAAGTTGTTCTGACCGGTCGTCATATGTGTCTGAATATGTTAAAAAACAAAAGTCCAGAGCACAGCAAGAGTCTGACCTGATGTCCCAGGTGACCACACTGCAAGCCTCAGTGCAGCAGCTGAAAGAAGAGCTCCAGGAAGCATGTAGGAAATGTGACAAGATAACAACAGTAAGTGAGAAAATCCTTGCAATAAACAGCTTCTTAAATAATGATAAATAATTAGTGTGATATGTTTGTGCTGCATGATGAGTTACACCGCAGGCTATATTTACTTACACAAAATAAAACATTTGTATTTGAAGGGTTACTTTTTTTTTATCTAAATTTGGTGCACTGTAAATGTGAAAACTAAGCACCTGAGATTTAAAAGTATTAAAAGCTTAAAGTGGGAAAAGGTTACATCAGGCCTGCTCCCACTTTTAGAAAAACCCGGGGTGGTGTGTCAGGTCTTTAGTTCAACACTGTCCACAGTGGTGTTTCTTTTAGACAGCGTCTCAACTGCTCTGTTTCTCTTGTGACATGTCCAATCACCTGTTAATGACAACAGACTATGGACCAAATGCTATCCCCTTCACCCTCAATTAAAATGTGTAGATAATTTATCATAAAATTTCATAGTACTTCTCAGACAGGCATCTCCTGATCATTTTTGCTAGGCAAGGGAGGTCCCAAGCAAAATTTGCAATAACCCAAGCAATAACCTGGGACTACTGGGATTACAGAAGCACTTGACTATGGCAGTGGCTTCAGCAGGAAGAAATTTATGTTAAGTCTATAATGAATTCAGAAATCATGCTGATGCTCAAATATAAGCGGTCAGGAACCTTCAAGCAAAGCTGAGCTGTTTGCTTTTTTGCAAAAAGAGTGGTATAAAGTTACCCAACAGCAATGTGAAAAACTGGTGGAGAACTTGCCAAAACGCCATATACATACATATATATATACACTGCCCATCCAAAAAAGAGTTACCACCTGGATTTAACTAAGCAAATAGGTAAGAGCCTCCCATAATTACTGCATGGATGATTATGTTTCAGCTGGCAACAAATTATTTAACCCTAACCTATGCAAGGAGCAGCTTCAGACACATCCTGTGATTGTGGAAAAGATGTTAATCTGTTTCAGAAGGGTCAAATTATTGGCATGCATCAAGCAAAGAAAACATCTAATGAGATTGCTGAAACTACTAAAATCAAAATCGCAAAAAAAACAACAGTAGAACTCACGGCTATGTTTAACAGTAAAAGTAAGAGCATTTCCACACGCACAATGCATAGGGAACTCAAGGGATTGGGACTAAACAGCTGTGTAGCCTTAAGAAAACCACTTATCAGTGAGGCTAATTGGGAAAAAAGTCTTCAGTTTGCTAGGGAGCATAAAGATTGGTCTCTGGAGTAATGGAAGAAGGTCATGTGGTCTGATGAGTCCAGATTTACTATGTTCCAGAGTGATGGGCGCATCAGGGTAAGAAGAGAGGTGGATGAAGTGATGCACTCCCCCATCATGCCTAGTGCCTACCGAACAAGCCTGTAGGGGCAGTACTATGATCTGGGTTTGCTGCAGTTGGTCAGGTCTAGGTTCAGCAATGTTATGTGCCCAAAGAATGAAGTCAGCTGAATACCTGAATATACTGAATGACCAGGTTATTCCATCAATGGATTTTTCCCCTAATGGCATGGGCATATGCCAAGATGACAATGCCAGGATTCATCAGGCTCAAATTGTGAAAGAGTGGTTCAGGGAGTATGAGACAATATTTTCACACATGGATTGGCCAACACAGAGTCCAGACCTAAACCCCATTGAGAATCTTTGGGATGTGCTGGAGAAGACTTTGTGCAGCGGTCCGACTCTTCCATTATCAATACAAGATCTTGGTGAAAAATTAATGCAACTCCGGACCGGAATAAATGTTGTGACATTGCAGAAGCTTATCGAAATGATGCCATGGTGAACGCGTGCCGTAATCAAAGCTAAAGGTGGTCCAAGACATATTAGAGTGTGTGAATGTTTATTTTATATTTAAGTTGCTCAAAAGCACCTGCCTACACAAATCCACTTGACTATATACAACTGCAGAAAGTAATTTATTTATAATCACACTCTCCAGTGTCACCCAGAGGAGGATGGATTCCCTGCTGAGTTTTTTCCTAGTTAACAGTGTTTTACAAATCAAACTGAATGTCCAAAAATTGGTATTTGTGACTAAACTCACTATAAATGCATGCAAGTTGTATTAAAAAAAAAAAAAAATTAAAAACCATTTTCCTCCAGGACACCTAATAATAAAATGTATTTTGCAGTTAATTTTAACAGAATATTGTGTTATATTATATATATTATATTATAATATATATATAATATATATTATGTCCTGCAGATGGAAATGGCAGGGCAGCCAATCTGAGGGTGAAGAACAGTTGTGTACTGTTCAGTTATTTAAAACAAGCATCTGCTGTATATGTAGATGTGTTAGGATCTGTTTACACTCTATTTTGTTAGTACATACAAATTATATTAATACAATTATTATTATTATGTATTATTGTTAGAATTAGTATTTATTATTATGATTTATTTAATGCAACAATACTACAGGACGGATTTTATAGATATGTCGTTAAGCCATTTTAATTATAATTGTATAAGCGTTTAGTGGCATTTAGCTGATTATGGGAAAAAAAAAACCTGACCACGCCCCCTCCCCCGAACCGACCACACTCCTTTCCCGGTCATCGAACTGTCATTGTGACGTAATAGAACACGCTGTTTCTTTGGTAAAAAAAAAAAATCCGTACTGATTGAACCTTATAACTGAGAGGCTGTTTTACCGAGTTCAGATTAATAATGCAACATTTATTAGGTTTCATTTGCTCTTGGATCCCCGGTCATCCACTGCGCCCCCTGCTGATTGGAGCTGGAGCTGCAGTCGTGGCCGCTGGAGTTTTTCATTTTGAGAAGAAACGACGTTTGGTGAGTATCTACAGTTTATATAAACATTTATATCTTTACTGTAATATTTCAGCACGCTGAGCAAAACATGTGGTTATGGACATTTTGGACATATGGACTTTTCCTATTAGTCCTGGATGATACCGGTGGATGTTCCTGATATTTAAATAAAAATTTAATTTATTTGTTCCTGATATTTAAATAAAAATCTGCCTTCAGGCTCTGCTTCCTGCACGTCCTCAGGGATAACCCTAAAAACTCGTAAATAAGAGCCACATAACCAAACCTAAACTTTAATACAATGTTTTTGTCTAGATAATGTTGTATCGTGTAGACAAACCAGGCGAATAATACTCATAACTTTTCCTTGGGTCTGTTTTAGCGGCATGTACAATAACCAGTCTTCTTCTCTCACCTACTTCTCTGACTTTAACAAGAGAGCGTCTTTAACAACAACAACCAGAAGCACACAGTGACCTCTAGTGGTTATTCCAACAAAATGTCCTTAAAAGATAATAACATTCACCTCAGGATACTACAGATAACCAACTTTTATATCTAAGTATTAAAACGTTGTCAGCTCGAGCTAGGTATTAGCTGTGTGGCTACATTAGCCGTTAGCAGTTCGTAATGGAAACTCGGTTATAATTCCTATTGAACATTTATATTTCAACACTTTCTGTGTGTTTTATAAACGTGTATTCTGCTGTGTAAGTAAATAGATGCTCCTAGCTCTCCTGTATAGCTTTTCCCCGTATAAACTTGTTCAGACACTCACTGTCCACTTTATTAGGAACACGTCTGTAGTTATTTACTCGTGTGGCAGCAGCACAATGTATAAAATCATTCAGATTCATGTCAAAAGCAGCAGTTAATGTTCACATCAGAATGAAGAAAAAATCTGACTTTAACCGTGGCATGGCTTTTGGTAGCAGAAGGACTTGGTTTTAGTATTTCATACACTGCTGATTGAACTGAATTATCCAAGATTATTAATTCTTCAGTACTATTTTGTCTTCCCAAATCTGCTGTCAGTCCTCAAAATGTCTGAATGTGTGAAAGTAAATGACTAACATGTGGATGGTGCACTTTCAGGATGAGAAGGTCAAGGTGTCCAAGCTGGAGGACAAAGTGAGAGAGTTGGAGGACCTGATCTGTGAGACACAGAGAGAGTGTGAGAAAAAAACTGAGGTGAGCAACAACAACAACATAATCAGTATTTTTAACAGTATAAACAGTATTTTTCAAAATAATAGGAATATCAAATAATCTGGTAAATACTGAGAAAGATATCTGCCGAGTGAAACAGCTGTTTGGAGCCTGAGAGGTGTGAGTAGTGATGCTGGACATGATATTAAATAGAAGGATAAGACTTCATGTCCATCAACAGTATTAGTGTCGAGGCATAAAGTTTAATAAAACATACTGCTGAATACAGACTAGTTAAAACAGTTCAGACAAGCTTTAGTAAGAATTTACATGGTTTATAATTATTCACACTGATTCTGGAGTGGTTCATGCAGCAGTGCCTCCTAAAAGGCAGACTCATTTTATCTGAAAGTCTGAATATTTCCCTGTGTGAGAATCCACATACAACATCCTTATGTACTCGCATGCAGAAATACAAATCAGGCTTAAAGTTTACTCATTACCACCAGCTGGCTGATGTGTCTAATGATGGAACAAGATGGAAATAACGATAATAACACTGCTGAATAATTCACACTTTTGCTGTAGGACTTGCAGGCCACTCTGGATGAAGCTGAGGACAAATATGAGAAGACGATGAAGTCCAAAGTTGAGCTAGAGAAAGAGAACTCTGACTTGATATCCAACAAAAATTTGCTGCAAGACACAGTGCAGGAGCACACGAAAAAACTTCATGATGTATATGAGAAGTGCACCGAGTTAACGAAGGTAAGTGAGAAAATCCTCACAGTTCCTTAATAAATAAAGAGAGTGCTCACAGTGGGCCTCATTTAGTAAGGTTACTTCTAGTCAAGTTTTGTGTGATTGTGTAAACCAAAATCTTTCTACTGGATTTATTTTAGAAACACTGTGTTTTTGTGTACTCGTGTGTGTATGTTGATCACCTGTTCAGTGTCCTGACACTGCTCAGTCCTGACACAGCTCAGTCCTGACACAACTCAATCCTGACACAGCTCAGTCCTGACACAGCTCAGTCCTGACACAGCTCAATCCTGACACAGCTCAGTCCTGACACAGCTCAATCCTGACACAGCTCAGTCCTGACACAGCTCAATCCTGACACAGCTCAGTCCTGACACAGCTCAGTCCTGACACAGCTCAGTCCTGACACAGCTCAATCCTGACACAGCTCAGTCCTGACACAACTCAATCCTGACACAGCTCAATCCTGACACAGCTCAGTCCTGACACAGCTCAGTCCTGACACATCTCAATCCTGACACAGCTCAGTCCTGACACAACTCAATCCTGACACAGCTCAGTCCTGACACAGCTCAGTCCTGACACAGCTCAGTCCTGACACAGCTCAATCCTGACACAGCTCTATTCTGACACAGCTCAGTCCTGACACAGCTCTATCCTGACACAGCTCAGTCCTGACACAGCTCACTCCCACAAAGCTCCATAAAAGGTCAAGTGTACAGATCACTGAGAGAACGAAATGAACAGTGAGAGTAAAGACAGAAATGAAGTCATTTTGACTCAATATTATAATATTAAAATATTTAGTAATGTATAAGATTATCAATAACGTGGAATAAGAAGCAGCAGCATAATCTAAATAGTAAAGTTTAGTAATCGATGCAAGTTATATAATCTGAAGACAATCGAGTTGGGAAGTTCATTAGTTTAGACTTCTTATGTATAAATTCACACACACTCAGGGTCATGATTAAGATCTAAAGATTTTTCAGAATGTACAGGATTTTCATGAACCACAGAGTAAATGCTCATCTGAAGGTTTTCTGAATGAATCGTAGCGATAAATGAGGCTCTGTGTTCGTGCTGCATGATGAATTTCACCACATGATATAAGCACAGGAAACAAATAAAAGCTTTATTTCTAGTTTGAGATGCTGACTTTCTTTTTACTGAATGGATCGCAGAATGTCGGATGTGAAAAGTAAGTAGTGAAGTTTAAACCTCTTCTGCTCCATGGCTTTGTTTTAGGAGTATGAGCAGGAGAAGGAGGAACACGAAATGTTGAAGTCAGAGTATACTAAGGCGAAGGAATCTATAGAAGAGTGCCGCTATCAAATAGAAGTAAGTTTTGAGAATCACTTCTGTATTACTGCTACAACCATTTTTAATTAACATGCAACAAAAAACTCACTTAAGTCCATGTGGATTAAAAGGTCCTTCATTTCTACTTGACTGAAATCCATGTTACTTTGAATTTATTTCTTTTTCACTGAAGTGAAGCAGCAAAGTTAGCATTACAAGTAAAACCTCCAAACAACTTCATGCTGTTCTGCCGAGTAAGGAGATGAGTCTGAAAGTGTCTGAATGTGTAAATAAAGCCAACCCTCTTTGGTTATAGTGCTTCAAGTTGGTAGTGGCCCATACTGAGAAGAAATGTGAGGAGATGACGAAGGTTACTACTGAGCTACAGAAGGAGAACTCCCACATGGCATTAGACATTGCCGAACTGAAAAACAAAGTGGAGAAGAAAGACCAAGAACTCAGTAAAGCAAACACGATGTACAACATGGCAAAGTTGGTAAGTGAGAAACTCCTTGCATTCGGCAGCTCCTTTATAAATAATCTGTTCACAGTTTTCATGAATCCCAAATCTCTTGGGTAAATGCTCATATAAAGGTTTTCTGAAAGAATCGTATCCAGATTGATAAATGAGGCTCTGTATTCGTGCTGCATGATGAGTTCCACCACATGATATAAGCACAGGAACCAGAACATTTCTAGTTTGAGATGCTGACTTTCTTTGTTCTTTTCATTGAATAAATGTGTCTCAGTGAAGTTGTAAAAAGAAAGAACTGAAATTTTAACCTCTTTTGCTCCATGGCTGTGTTTTAGGATTATGAGCAGGAGAAGGAAGATCACAACATACTGCTGAGAGAGTACACAGAGTTAATAAACACTTTAGCACAAAATGAGGAGTCACTAAGGGTAAACTTTTTCTTTGTGTGTTTCTTGACTGTTTTCTTGCTTAGTCATGTTCTTTGGGACATTTTGCCTTTCATCTTTAAAGCACTTCAAGCTGTTTTATGACTGAGGAGATGAAACCTTAAAACTGTCTGAATGTGTGTAGAAAGTAAATAAAATCAACACTTTTGCTGTAGAGTTTGCAGGATGCTCTGGCTAGAACTGAGGAGAACTGTAAGCTAATGGAAGAGTCCACTGCTGAGTTAACGTCTACTGAATTCTACCTGACATCAGACTTGGACCATCTGAATGACTGGGTGAACAGGTTGAAGGACAATCTCAGTAAAATCGAGTGCCAGCAAAATAAGATAATAGAGGTAAGTGAGAAAATCCTGAATCAATCAGTACCTTTAAAATAAGATTGTTCGTATGTCACAGTAAACACAGTAAATGAAAAAAAAAAGCATCCAAATGTTAACTGTGTTACACCGCATCTGTTAATACATTTTGAAAAAAGGACACAGAAGTGGCTCACTGTAGATGTAAACAAATCCGAACCTTGTGAATTTCTCTGTTGCTGTATTTTAGGATCATCAGAAAACAAAGGAGGATTACAACCTCCTGAAGTCAAAGTATGAGGTGCTATTACTGCGGTACAAAGAGTTTCAGCAGGTAAGCTTCTCCTCTCATTAAACCATGAAAGCTATAGTACTGCTATAGCAAATTTTAAATGAGATGAAAGAAATAAAAAAAAAAAAAAGTCAACTTTCACTTTGTGAGGCAGTCCAGTTAACATTTTAAACCTTGTATTTTAAATATCTGTGTTTTAGGAGAAGGAGAAGGAGAAGGAGCGTCACAATATCCTGAATACTCAGTACAATCAGATGAAGGAGACCTTTCCGTTAAAGGTCAGTTTTTTTTGCCACCTCTGCCTCCTTGGTAGTCTCAGGTACCTGTAGTGTAGTCAGTGCAGTCAGGTTTTGGTGACAAACAAGCTTTGTTTATTGAACTTCCAGATGCAGGTGTCTGAACTGATGTGCCAGGTGACCATACTGCAAGGCTCAGTACAGCAGCTGGAGGAACAGCTCTGTGATACACGCAGGAAATGCAGCGAGATGAAGGCGGTAAGTGAGAAAATCCTTACATCCAGCAGTTACCTAAATAATAATGATTAAGAAATATGAGGAGTTGTGATGTTTGTGCTGCATGATGAGCGAATCCCAGGCTATATTTACTTCAACAAAATAAAACAATTCTAGTTTAAGACGTCAGTTTCCTTTTTTGTTGAATGGACGTGGCCCAATGCAGATGGGGAAAGTAAGCCCTTGAGTTTTAACTTCTTTTGCTTCTTGCTGTTTTAGAAGAGAGAAGAAGAAAAGAAGGCTCACAATTTACTGCAGCTGAAGTACCAAGAGAAGAAGGAAGCATTAGGAAATTGCAGGATGTTAATCACGGTAATTTTTTTTCCTCTCACTAAGGCATGACTAATGTAGTACACCATGTGTTATGGGTCAGAAAAGTAAATACAGCACCTCATTCACACATGGATATTAAGAAGCAAATATTCAAGCTTCTACATGATGATCTTACTTACAAATTAAATCTTTATTTTCACAGAGACAACTCAGACCTGCACCTGAGGACCGAATGGATCCATAAACCCCAAATAGTTTAACACCTGATGTACTACTTACTATAACCCCATATAATTGTCTTTAAGGTTTCTTGTGAAGTTTAGTGGTTGTATGTGTGAGCTCCTTGATGCTGAACCCTTAATAATTGTTGCATCATTTTCAGAAATAATGTTATGTGTTTCAGTTGAGCACTACTAGCTCAGTTGTTAAACTGAGATAAAATTTAAGTTGCTCTTGATAAGGGTGTCGGCCAAATGCCAGAAATGTAAATGTAGTACCTTCTGGCCTGTTATTGCTGTTAGGTGCAGCTTTGTTAGGGGAAAATGGAGGAGATCACCACTGCAATCCTATAGAACTGGCCAAATGGCTGGATCAATTGGTGAAATTGGTCAGGGAGCAATAAATTGATGTGTATGTAGTGTATTAACATTAAGGAGTTATGATTGTGAATGAAAGGGAGGGAAGTGGAACAGTAAGATTACAGGGTGAAGAGATGAAGAAGGTACAGGAGTTTAAGTACTTGGGGTCAACAGTCCAGAGTAATGGAGAGTGTGGGAAAGAGGTAAAAAAGCGCGTACAGGCAGGTTGGAATGGATGGAGAAAGGTGGTTTTGTGATAGAAAAATATCAGTGAGAATTAAAGGGGAAGGTGTACAAGACAGTGGTGAGATGCTGTATGGTTTAGAGACAGTGTCACTGAGGAAGAGACAGGAGACAGAGCTGGAGGTAGCAGGGTTGAAGATGTTGAGGTTCTCTTTGGAAGTGACAAGGTTGGACAGGATTAGGAATGAGTACATCAGAAGGACAGCTCATGTTGGACATTTGGGGGACAAAGTTTGAGGAGGGAGAGTGAGTACAGTGAGGGAAATAATTATTTGATCCCCTGCTGATTTTGTACGTTTACTCACTGACAAAGAAATGATCAGTCTGTAATTTTAATGGTAGGTTTATCTGAACAGTGAGAGGCAGAATAACAACAAAAACATCCAGAAAAACGCATTTCAGAAAAATTATACATTGATTTTCATTTTATTGAGTGAAATAAGTATTTGACCCCTTTGCAAAACATGACTTAGTACTTGGTGGCAAACCCTTGTTGGCAATCACAGACGTCAGACATTTCTTGTAGTTGGCCACCAGGTTTGCACACATCTCACATCTCAAGGAATTTGGGCCCACTCCTCTTTGCAGATCCTTTCCAAGTCATTAAGGGTTTGTGGCTGACCCTTCAGCTCCCTCCACAGATTTTCTATGGGATTAAGGTGTGGAGACTGGCTAGGCCACTACAGGACCTTAATGTGCTTCTTTTTGAACCACTCCTTTGTTGCCCTGGCCGTGTGTTTTGGGTCATTGTCAGGCTGGAATATCCATCCACGACCCATTTTCAGTGCTCTGGCTGAGGGAAGGAGGTTCTCATCCAAGATTTAACGGTACATGGCCCTGTCCATCATCCCTTTGAGTTGTCCTGTCACCTGGGGATGGTGTATTTGGGGTCATAGGCAGCATTCCTCCTCCTCCAAACACGGCGAGTTGAGTTGATGCCAAAGAGCTGGATTTTGGTCTCATTTGACCACAACACTTTCACCCAGTTCTCCTCTGAATCATTCAGATGTTCACTGGCAAACTTCAGATGAGCCTGTACATGTGCTTTCTTTAGCAGGGGGACCTTGCGGGCGCTACTGGATTTCAGTCTTTCACGGCGTAGTGTGTAACCAATTGTATTCTTGGTGACTATGGTCCCAGCTGCCTTGAGATCATTGATAAAATCCTCCAGTGTAATTCTGGGCTGATTCCTTGCTGTTCTCATGATCATTGAAACTCCATGAGGTGAGATCTTGCATGGAGCCCCAGACCGAGGAAGATTGACAGTCCTTTTGTGTTTCTTCCATTTGGGAATAATCGCACCAACTGTTGTCACCTTCTCACCAAGCTGCTTGGTGATGGTCTTGTAGCTCATTCCAGCCTTGTGTAGGTCTACAATCTTGTCCCTGACATCCATGGACAGCTCTTTGGTCTTGGCCATGATGGAGAGTTTGGAATCTGATCGATTGCTTCCTTCTGTGGACAGGTGTCTTTCATACAGGTAACAAGCTGAGATTAAGAGCACTCCCCGAGAGTGCTCCTACTGTAATCTCAGCTTGTTACCTGTATAAAAGACACCTGGGAGCCAGAAATCTTTCTGATTGATAAGGGATCAAATCCTTATTTCACTCATTAAAATGCAAATCAATGTATAACTTTTCTGAAATGCGTTTTTCTGGATTTTTTTGTTGTTATTCTGTCTCTCACTGTTCAAATACACCTACCATTAAAATTACAGACTGATCATTTCTTTGTCAGTGGGCAAACGTACAAAATCAGTATGATATTTTCTGTATGATATTTTCTACTTACTCAGACATGCAAGTGCAGTTTGCTGTCTAGATGTAACTGTTTCTTCTGTTTACCGTTGACCCAAGCCTGGTACATAGTTGTCTTCTGGCCTTGGCACTGGCTGGGCAGGACTTCAGATATCACTACACAAAAATCTTTGTATTTTAAGTCCTGTACATGCCTATTCAGCACATATTTATAGGCATCTAATGATTTATATGTCCTTAGTTTTTCTTCACTATACACACGGTTTTTCTATCAAATAGGTGTAGATGTCAGGCGACTCAACCGGAGGTCATCCTATCACATCATCCATCCATTGAGTGAGCGTGGACGGGTCGGCCAATCTGGTTCCGTCTGTTAAAGTTATTTTTTTCAAATAACATTTGTGGTCCTAGACAGTGAGTGACCTATCAAAGTCAGATAAATTCAGATTTTGGCCAGTCATTGTCTACAATGGCCTAACAAATCTTGATAACTACCAATTGAAAAGCGGCTCCATCTAAGCCCTGCCCACAAAAAAAGTCACAATGTTTACAAAAAGAACAAGGGCCTATAAGTGAGCAGTGGATAGAGTTGGAGTGTTGTGTTTAATCTTGTGTAAATCTGAACATTTTAATCCAATACTGCATTAGCTTATACTGTTGCATAGAGGACACAAAGGTATGACAGGAACATCTCAGGTTCTGAACACCCCTGGCTAGAGCACTGGATGATGCCATACTCCTGGTGAAGTGGGTCTTGATACCTAGAGCTAAAGTCACCTGACACACCTTATAAGACCGGGTGATAGAATCAAATCCAGTGAGAGCGTCGCTGCTTGGAGACAGACTTACTCCTGTTACAGCTGCCATAGCAGATGAGGAGTTGAAAGGACCCACACCACTGTCCTAAGCAGTAGATATAGGCCCTAAGTGCTGGGCACAGTAGGTGCAGCCTTTTTTTTTGCTCCAAAGATTTGTGAGGCATAGGGAAGAAGACATGTATAATTACCGGCTGGCTGGTCATAGATCGAACCTTGGGGATGTAACCCAGTCTTGGGTCGAAAATGACTTTGACCATTCTAGAAGCGAAGTCCAGGCAGGAGGAAGCTACTGAAATGGCCTGCAGATACCCACTATTTTAAGGGAAGTCAAGTCCAATAGAAAGGCCTTCATTAGGGTCAGAAACCTCTCTGACTGACTTCAAGGGCTCCAAAGGGGCCTCTGATAAGCCCTCCTGGACAACAGAGAGGTCCCAGGAGGGGATTTGATTTTCGCAAAAAGGCCTCAGCTACCTGGCATCGCACATAAACCAAGAGACCAAAGGGTTTCTCCTCATGGAGGTCCCAGGAATAGGCGTGTGGTTAGGAAAAATAGCCGAAATTTACATACTTTAAGGGCAGCAGGGTTAATCCTGATGAGAGGCACTTCTGATGAAACACCAGCACTGAACCGTTGGGGCAGTTGACTGGGTCCACATGGCACTGATCACATGATGATGGGAAGAGCCTAGATTTCAGAGCATATCATTTCCTAGTTGAGGGAACACTAGAACCTAATATAGTCTCCACTACTTTGGTTGAGAGAATGGAATTTATGAGCCAGACCCAAAGGTTCCAAATTTCTGGCTGGGGGTGAATAATGGCACCCTTCACCTGTGACAGAAGATCCCTCCAGACAGGAATCTCCGAAGTATTAGATTTAAGAACCAATCATGGGCAGGCCCGTACGGAGCCACTTGCAATAGGTGGACGCAGTCCCAGCATACCCTGGCTAGGACTCCTAGGAGCAGAGCTATTGGGGGAAAGGTGTACAGACGGAGCCTCAGCTATGTCTGCACCATGGCATCCATCCAAAGAGGAGCTGGAGGTGTGAGGGCAAACCATTAGGTACAGTGGGTTGACCTCAGAAGCGAACAGATCCACTTCCACCCTGCCATACCTCTGCAATATGGCTTCAACCACCTGAGGATGGAGGCACCACTCCCTAGGTCTCAGCCCCTGCCTCACTAGGAAGTTTGCTTCCTGGTTTGCATGTCCCAGAATGTAAACTGCTCTCAGAGAGAGCAATTTGGTCTCTGCCCAAAGCAGGATCTGCTGTGGCAGCCTGAAAAGGAGATGTGAATGCCTTGGTAACTGATATGAGTCTATCGTGGTGGTGTCTGTTTAGAGCAACATGGAAGTCATAACTAGTTTTTCATACAAGTTTTTCATAACTGAAGAATACGAAGTCTGTGGCATGTAGCTCTTAGAGCCCTGGATACGTGATTGTAGGGGTGAAAAGCCCAGGTCTTGAGCCAGAACCCTTTGTTTGGGAGAGAGGAAAGTTTCTACTGGAGGAATGTGATTTGTTCCTTGCGCACCACCTTGGGCAGCACACCTTTGAAATGAGGAGGAAGGAGGAAAAAAGGTTTTTGTACCCTTTTTGTATCTAGAACCCACAAAGATATCTGTGGCAGGAGTTTCCATGCTGCCAGATGATCTTAGAGGGTACCATGTTTTCAGCAGTTCTGATTGGTCTGAAACAGCCAGCTGGAAGAATTCCCCTTTCCAATCACAGACTTTTTCTGCTGAGTTCACATGTATTTTCAGTTTAGGGGAAGAATATTCCTATCAGGGTGTTACATTAGCCTTGTGCTGCACTATAGTGCAGTGATAATGGTGCTTTCAAACCATCTCTACGATATTTCAGGACTTTATTTTATGACTATTTAAGGCAACAAGCAAATGTTAAATTATTAGAATAATTCAAATAACAATGCACCGAATGTCTAAATAAATAAAATGCAGAAAAATAGTCTATGAAAATTGTTTTAAAGAAAAGAGTGTTCTTTAATTTTTTCAAGATCATTTAATCATATTTAATTTGACAAATAATTCATATAAGGTAATGGCTCTGTATTAGTGCACTTGTGGGTCTTGAATGTAAGTGAATAGGCAAAACTCTTCCCGCATTGTGAGCACTGATACGGCTTTTCTCCTGTGTGAACACGCTGGTGGACATGAAGGCTACTCTGTTGAGAGAAACTCTTCCCACATTGTGAACAGTGATACGGTTTCTCTCCTGTGTGAATTCGCTGATGTCGCTGAAGATGACTCTGATGATTAAAACACTTCTCGCACTCTGGACAGTAATAGGGTTTTTCTCCTGTGTGAATGCGCTGGTGTCGTTGAAAAGTACTTTGATGAGTGAAGCTCTTCCCGCACTCTGAGCAGTGATGCGGCTTCTCTCCGGTGTGAATGCGCTGATGGAGTTGGAGATTACTTTGTAGAGTAAAACTCTTCCCACACTGTGAGCAGTGAAACGGCTTTTCCCCTGTGTGAACACGCTGATGGACTTGGAGATTACTCTTTTGGGTAAAACGCTTTCCACACTCTGAGCACTGATACGGTTTCTCTCCTGTGTGAATGCGATGGTGTAGTTGGAGATGACTATGATGATTAAAGCTCTTCCCACACTGTGTGCAGTGATACGGCTTCTCTCCAGTATGAGTTCGCTGGTGTTGCTGGAGATCACTCTTTTGAATAAAACTCTTCCCACACTGTAAGCAGCGATACGGCTTTTCTCCTGTGTGAATGCGCTGGTGTTTTCGGAGAGTACATTTTTGATTAAAGCCCTTCCCACACTGTAAGCAGCGATAAGGCTTCTCTCCTGTGTGACTGCACTGATGTACTTTGAGAGCACTCTGATTCGTGAAGCTCCTTCTACACTCTGAGCAGTGGTAAATTTCCCTCTGCATTTCTTTCCGAGAGTTGTTAGAATTAAGAGCATCAGATGAAATTTGCTCATCACTGGTGCTGCTTGTGGGCACCTGAATCTCATATTTAATCTCTCCTGATTTCTGCTGTCTCACATACTCCTTGCAGTGGAAGTTCTGGACATGTTCATTGAAGTCAGTTTGAGCCGTATAGGAAAATGAACACAAGGAGCAGGAGAAGCCTTGCAACGGACTGTTGTTTTCTTTTGGAGCAGTGAAAAAAAAAAAATATTAGAAATGCAACAAAAGTATAAAACTATTGTTAGGAACTCTCACAATGTAAAGGAATACTAAAATTATTTGAGGACTACAAGATAGATTATTATTAGTTATTTATTATTATTATAGATTATTATTAGCACCACTCCACTCCCATTTGTAACAGTGCAGCTAAATTAGCAGCACAAGAAATTCAGTTCCTAGGGGTGCAGTGGGAGTGGAGACAAGGAAAAGAGACAGATGCTCCAGTTCTGTAGCTCCAACAGCTCCATGCATGAACTGGAGCAAGACACTTAAAGATAGCAAATCTAGAGTATTTTAGACACTGCAAGCTAAGCTACCAATCTAAGAATGCAGCAATTCTAGCTAGCAATTCACAGCTGAGAGTCCAAAAGAAAAAGGAACAGATATCCTTAATGTGGTGGTAAATCTTAAAAATAATAGCACTAGGGTTATTGTTACCATTTGTGGAGCACTTTTTGTTCCTGCGGTAGTCACATGTACGGCTGAGATCTTTCGCATGATCCTCATTGTACCACACCAAGAGCTCCTGTTCGGAGTTGATGGGTCGACAAGAGCGGTACAGAATCCCTCCTCGATATTTAATAGCCACAAGATTCTGCTCTTCCTCATCACGAGCGCAATTCACATACCTAAGAGAATCAGGCAAATTGGAGTGTAATTGAAGTTAAAAAAATAAAGTTATAGAAAACAGTGGGAGAATTCAGTGATAGGATTTTGATAAATCTCTTCAACAAATAAGAAACTGTAAGAATAAAGAGCCAACAGCAAGGACTGTCCTCACCTCATCCAGTTAGCACACACTTCTCTCTTGGCATCTATGTATTCCTCACACTGCCCGCTCCTGTATATCTGCAAAAAATAAAATACAGGTTAATTCATGCAAATTGTTCTGTGATCAGTCTAAGCACTTCTGCCTCATTATAACCTATAAATAAAAAAGTCTGTCTGTTCTCATAGCGATGCCACTATCTTCTGGAATACAGCTTCAGGTTTGGGGCAGATGTAAAGAAAAATATTAGCCACCAGCTCAGATGAGTGGACCTTAATTTAAGTGTTGACCTGCATCACTTTAGAGCTGGATTGTACTGCATCAGGAGATAAGGACGATGCACTGGAGCAAATCCATAGAATAGTCCAATCTAGAAGCTGGACTCAAACAATACAAGATGGTCTTGGTCCATGATACAGTAGATAACCCACTTTGTTTGTGTTTATTACACCTGACATGACTCAAAGGCTGCACAGCTTTTTTCACAGCATCCCTTTTTCGTGAAAATGTTATATAATAATAATAAATAAATACATTAATTCATTAATAATCTGATGTGGATGCCAAAAATGTTTTTTTGTTTGTTTGTTTGTTTTTCTTCTTGAAATACGAGGGTGCTTCGTCCTGCTAGCCCCTTAACATTAGCTGCCCCTGGTTCTTGGGCAGTGGTGTTTCAAGGCTCTGGGTTGGATTGGGGTTTCAGTGAAACGATTGGTCATTTTCTTAAAAAAATAACAAGTTCTATACTACCACAACACTGCGTACTACGTAATCACGTCAGAAGGTCACATGAGACAAAGGCAGAACTACAGACCCAGAACTACAGACGTTCGCTTTGTTTACAAAGCGAACGTGCAAAGACCAAGGAAGTGCGAATAAGTCACATGCTCTTTACTAACAAAAAGGTAGGAGGAGAATGTATGGGTGTGTTGATATCCAGGTGCAGAGCGAGCAACCACAGCTTCAATCTCTCAGGATTTTTTAAAGGAAATTTGTGAGCAGTCATTTATTTTTTTATTTATTACTTATTTCCAAGCGGATGTAATCTTTTAGGTTTAAAATGATTTCTACATCCAGGGTACACACACGAACGGACCATTGGCTTCTCATTTACTATGCACCTTTTGTTCTCCTGGGTCAAATTTGACCTGGTCATTTTTGACTGCTTATAAAGAACGAGGTATATATGATCACCATTTTTTTTGTTTCACCTTTTTAGTCAATTTGTTTCCAACACATTAACATATTTTCCACTTATTTTTTGTAATATTTGGTATGATAAACCTCATTTATATAAAAATATACCTCATTTTTGAGTAAAAAAAAGCAGCAATTCTGAATTATTTTCACTATGGTAATGATCAGAGGCACATAATAGATGGAATATCACAGACTGGTATATGTCAATGTTTATTCAGGATATTGTTTTGAAACCATTTCATTTTTTTTAATGGCAGCAAATAGTCACACGTTGTCCTCCTGGGACAAATTGGCCCAGTCTGTTTTGACTGCTTGTAAAGCATAAAGTTTAAAATGATCACATCATTCTGTGTGATCAGCTACACATTTGTGAACATTTTATACCTGTAATATGCCTACATGCCCCATACCAACATGGGGCCACACACACCACTCAAACACATGGCATAATTTCATGTAAATAAACCTTCTTTTACACCTCTTATGGTTCTTCTTCTTTTTATTATACTTAATTTATGAACAATAAACCTCATTTACATGAAATGATGCCATGTTTTTGAGTAAAATAAGCAGAAATTATTAAATATTATTTTGGATAACCTGGTATATGTCAAACATTAGCCAGCATATCTCCAGGTCAAAGCTGACTGATGCAACTGTATTCATAAATGAGAAAGAGCAAACAAATATGATTTGTAAAACACAACATGTATTTTATTTCAGAACAATTTTGAACTTTTTTATAAAAATACAATTAACAGAAACTGCGTGTGCGTGTCTTCATTTGCATGAGCGGCAGGTTACAATGCTGTGGGTTTTGCAAATATGTGCATCGACTTTTTGGCACCTGGTGCTGGTTTTGATGTCATTTGTGAAGGATTGGCACCTCCTCCTTTTGGGTGATGGTTGAGGAGGAGCAGCTGGGTGGAGGGGGGTAGCTGAAGAGGTTGATGCACCCAGCTGGACTTCCATGACCAAGCTAGCAGAGACTAGCGTGCGGGGAAGAACCTGGTGTCCTCTTAGGAGAGGTGTCACAAGTTCGCTTCCAAGTTCCTCAAGAAACAGCCTCCTGTTGTGGCACTTTCCCTTGATTCCAGCTTGGGTCCATCTCTCTCCACAGCACAAAGGAGTTGTATGCACATCAAGCATGTTGTAAAACACCGTCAAGGGCAAACAGGCTGTCATTCGTTTACAACTATAAACACTGGTGACCTGCAACAAAAGTAACAAACAACAAATCAGTCAAAATTAATTTATATTCTTACACAATAATGCAATGCATTGACCTGAATAAATAAATATTATATGAAAAGGTGCAATACCTTGTTGAGGTTGTCGACTCCCCCCTTGTTCTTGTTGTAGTCGAGGATGATCTGGGGCTTTTAGTCCTCTGTGGCAGTATCTGTATAACTGCAGTATCCTGAGTGCTCATGAGAAGCACATTCCTTCTCTTTTTGGGGCAGTAGGAGACAAGAGCACGCGTGTCAGTAAACACAAACTGGGAGGCGAATTTGGCCCCATCTATTCTCACGGTTCCCACCATGGCCAGCTTCCTCCTGAGCAGCTCATAAGTGATGATGTTTCCCCGAAGACCCTCTGTTACCTCGAAAACCACACGCTGGCCCTGATTCTTCTCTGGCTGGCCATCTGCAGGTTTGCCGGTGTACACCTGCATGTTCCAGACATAGCTAGTCTGGGCATCGCAGACTACCCAGATTTTGATTCCATACTTGCCAGGTTTACTTGGCAATATATTGTTTGAATCCACATCGACCTCTGAACGGGACCTCTCCCGCTCTGCCCGCAATATACTGCGTAGGTCGCTTGGAGGAATGGAGGACCAGAGAATATTTCCATCTTTGGATTGGAAAACATTTCCGGAGGCTCCTCTTCAGCACTTGATTCCTCCTCGTCAGTTGGAACAAAATCTTCATCATTTTCAGTGATATTTTCTTTCTCTGACACTTCCTCCTCCTCTTCTGCAGGTTCTGCCTCATCTCTCTCCTCCACCACAGGGTCAAAAATGAGGTCAAGTGCCTGTAATGCAGTGTAGGTCCTTTTCATTTTGCTGTCTCAGAGTGAAATGTGAAATGCCAATGTTTATTGTTATCTTGTTTCATAGCTTTTGTTTTGTCTAGCGGTCCAATGAAATGCAATGCCCAATGCTTTGAACTGTGTTTGACTGTGTGTGTGTGTTAGTCACACCTTCTGACATGATCATGTAATACGCAGCGTCGTGGATGTGCATCCCAGAGCTAGCGCTAGATGAGCTTTTGTGGTTAAAAAGTATACAATTATTTTTCTAAACAAATTACAGATGGTTTGGCTACATAAGCTCATTCTTCCTCGGGTGGGATTGTTTAGAGCTCTTTAAAGCTGCATTTAAACTGCATTTTGGAAGGTCAAACTCGTGGGCACCGTTAAAGTCCACTATATGGAGAAAAGTCCTGAAATGTTTTCCTCAAAAAACATCATTTCTTTACGACTGAAGAAAGAAAGACATGAACATCTTGGATGATGAGGGGGTGAGGAAATTATCTGTAGATGTTCTGGAACTGAACTTCTCTTTTAACCCTCTCTGCTCTAGGGGGTTCTGTCTCATAGCTGCCCCCTGCGCTCCTACCCCAACTCCACTCTGCTGTAATGTATGTGTGGCAATAATAAATGCTTCATGCCCTCAGTTTTTGAAATTGCACAATATAAAGTACAGCTATTTGGTCATTAGTACAAGTGTGAGGTATTCAAAATTTAGTATTTACTGTGCAAAAATCTACAGTAGTTAAACTATCTACAGGTTAGTTTATGAACTGTAGAGTAAGTGAGTCAAGCAAAAATATGCTAAAAATCCAGAGGACATGTCTTAATATTTATAAGAATAACTCACCACCCAGGAATATCTGCTGTTCATAGCTTCCTCTCTGTCTACCAGCACTCCCTGGTAAGGTCCAAAGTGTGCACCTACTGGTACAGTCTCCCCTTTATTAAACACTCCCAGATCTGCGTCAGGAATACCGGACTTCCGGATCTCTAGTCCAGGAGGAAGAGTTTGTCTGGCTCGGTCAGTGACCCCCATGGGAACAGGAGTATCAGGGATGAAGAGTGCTGGACCATGGACCTCACACTTGTTGAAGAAGTGGGATTCGCAAAATTCACAATCTGGATGGAGAGAAAATGTGATGCCAAAATAAATTAGTAAACTGCAGTAAACACAACTTTGTAGTGTTTTAAGCGAGTAAGTATATATTCAAAGAAAGAAAATTCACCCTCCTTTTACACTGACTTTTAGAAACAAACACATAACCTCGGGAGACAACAAAAAAAAACTGTTTTAAATAAAATGTTAGAATTTTTTCCTAAAAAGAGGACCAACATTCAGAAACTAGGTGGGAAAAATTAAGTGGATATGGTAGCTTAGTATTTAAGGTGTTGGACTACTGATTAGAAGGTTGTCAGTTTGAATCCCAGAACCACCAAGCTGCCACTGCTGGACCCCTAAGCAAGGCCCTTAAACCCTCAGTTGCTCAGGTGTATAAATGAGATAAAATATCTACATCACAAAGAGAGGAAAAGGACATCAGCCACAAGCTCAGTGAAAAAAATCGTTGCTGCTCGGCAGTGTGTGAAGGGTTATAAGACTTCCAAATGATATGAAATTCATCATAATACAATTTGAGTTTACCTCACGTTATTACTAAAGGTGGTTTTATATGTGAATTACAGAGTGTACTTACTTTTCCCTTACCTGCTTTCTCAATTTTGGTTTAGATTGTTTTGGGGGGAAAAAGACTACACATTGAAATTCTTTGGGTTTTTTTGTTTCTTCTTTTTTTTGTCACCTGAGGATATTTGATTGTAGAAGTTGGTGAGGAACACACACTTTTTATTTGAAACTTAATAAATTAAACACAGATGGTGTATTTTCTGTGTCCCGTGACTGTAGGTTGTAAATGATTTTTCTCAAAAACAAAAAAAAAAAGTTTCAGATTTCTCAGGGACATCGACCCAGTTAACAAGAAAATCCTAGAGAGAAAAAAAATACACAGGACATTAAGCACTAACATATAATCAAGAAAGGCCTGATGTCTTACAGAGATAGTCTTCATGGTCAGCTTCTTCCTCTTTAACGGTGACTTCAGGTCTGTGTCTGTGATTGTCTCCATGGTTGTAGATGTTCAGGTCCAGCGTCTCCTCTTTCTTCACACAGACCTCTATCTCTCCTGACGTCCCTCCATCTGAAGTCTTAGTTTTCACATATATAACACTTATTCATCAGTATAGTAAAATAAAAACCTCAAACTTCATCATCATGTTATTGTATCCTCACACAAATCCTGAGAGACGTCTTTAAGCTTTACCTGTGAGAAAGCAGGATCAGGAGTCTGAGGCTTTCTGTCTCCTTCTGAACTCATTATAACAGCTCTGAAAAAACATCAACAATCACTACTACTACTACATCCATCCATCGTCTATACCCGCTTTATTCCTAATTAGGGTCACGGGGATCTGCTGGAGCTTATCCCAGCACACATTGGGCGAAAGGCAGGGGTACATCCTGGACAGGTGGCCAGTCCATCACAGGGCTACTACTACTACACTGACTACAATATCTGAAATATTTGTATGAAATATCATACAAAATATCATATCGATGAAACTCAAAATATTAGCATGCTTATACATATTGTTTGACCTTGATTAGTGTAAGCTTTTTGCAAAGCGTCTTGGAACAAGTTAAGGGTATTTAAATACTTTAAACGCAGACCAATTTCACCTAAAGACATCGCTCATTCCGAATTACAAATCTCTCCTCCTTGGATAAATAGTGCACTATATAGAGTGTAGACATCATTGTTTCGTTCCCTATGTAGCACACCTACACAGTGAAGGAGACATCGATATGGAATTCGGCCACACGGCGTCTATTCATCTTACCTCAGTCAGGGTTTTTTTAAGCAAATCGGAGGTTTACTCCTCAGACACAGACATAACGAGCTTTTATTTATTTCTAAATGGATCCAATCTAACTGTAACTCTGTAAAAGTCTGTGAGAAATTATTTTATTCGTACATGATTAGCTCAGCTGGTCAGACTAGAAACCTGCAGCATCTTTTTGTTCCTCGGTGTTTCTTTGCGGTTGTAGAAGCAGCTAATGGGCGCGTTATCGCCACCATCCGGACTGGAGGAGAGTTACAGTTTGGATTAATAGTGTCCTTAACAGTGACCACAAGCCCATCCACCAGATAGAGGGGAAAAAAGCTAAATTTGTTCGCTTTGTTAGTCTACATGAGCTATTTCATGACAAAAACCTGTTTGCTAAAGAAAATAGAAAGCTAGTCTCTCGCTCAAGCCTTGAATTAGAAATCTAAATAATTCCACTCCTTTGATTTTTCATCTATCATATTGAGATGCCATGCATTTGGTCCAAGAGAAAAGCGCACAGTTCAGTAAAATTTAATGGAATTGTGTAAGTTAAATCCAGCACAGTTTTGACTTTGCACAGTAAACACACAGTCACATCACCATCATCAAGACCTGCCCTAGGTTTCTATGTTAGCAAACGACATGAAAGATACCAAAACACAGTTTGAAACTTTCTTTTACTTGAATAAATATATTTTTTTTATACTTTCTCCTCATATTTGGGATTCAGACACACCTACAGTTGTGTACCTACCAGTTTTGGCAGCATACAGCTGACATGATGAACTGACTGAGAAACGATCATACCATCTTGGTGAACTGATTGTTAGTGCAGTTTCCACTGTCCTAGCAGTAGCTAAAACGAATCTTTCAGCACTATATTTCCTACAGAATGTGATATATTTGTACTCAAAGTCATAATCATGTAAAAACTGGTTATTTGTTCTACACTAAATTCCAGGCTTCATTATGAACTTGGTTAGCACTGCAAGCTAACTGTACTTGCTACCAGTACACCATGACATGCCTTCATATCCATCTGCTAACGAGTTAAACACAAATGAAATAACACATTAAAGCCATATGAAAATAAGTTGTTTGATTTACATGATACGTCCTAAGCTTTGTATTAGCTATAAGCCTAGAGTTAAATGTACTAGCAACCAGAAAACACTCTCCAGAGTCACTGATGATTTCTGTGGCTTCCTTCCAGGCTTGAAGCTTCTTTTCTTAAAAACTCTTTATACTCATTTAATGAGAAGTCACATATGACAGGATAAGATGAAAACATTTACATGAATAAAAGAAGTACCACGCATGCTGTACAAGTGGTCAGAGGAATCATATGGGTCAATCAAATGATTTTTTTTTTTTTTTTATGTGAGGTACCTCATTTACATCAAGTTAATAGAGTTCATCACTCGGCACTGGAAATCACGGCTTACACCAAAAATTAACCCTCACCTGACACACTGTAGCTTGCAGGGTCACGCTGCACTGTTAACTATAGCGACAATCATATTGCACTTAAGTTTTCTCTGCAGAATTTTTTGTTAAGGCTTTTTAAAGTCAAGGGTGAACATTAAAACAGGAATAAGAATCAATGCTTTGTCTTCCACGGCAATTCAAAATACAAAAATGTTTACACAGATTATAAAGGAATGATAAATCAAATTTAATTGGATAAATAGTTCAAATAATGTAACGTCTCTGCACTGGTGCACTTGTGGGTCTTGAACGTAAGTGAATAAGTAAACCTCTTCCCACACTGTGAGCAGTGGTATGGCTTCTCTCCGGTGTGAATGCGCTGGTGTAGCTGGAGAGTACTCTGCTGAGAGAAGTTCTTCCCACATTGTAAACAGTGATACGGTTTCTCTCCTGTATGTGTGCGCTGATGTCGTTGGAGATGACTCTGATGATTAAAGCTCTTCTCACACTGCGAGCACCGATACGGCTTCTCTCCGGTGTGAGTGCGTAGATGGCGTTGGAGGTGACTCTGATGAGTGAAGCTCTTCCCGCACTCGGAGCAGTGATACGGCTTCTCTCCGGTGTGAATGCGCTGATGGACATGAAGATGACTCTGTAGAGTAAAACTCTTCCCACAGTGCGAGCAGTGGTACGGCTTCTCCCCTGTGTGAATGCGCTGATGGACATGGAGATTACTCTTCTGGTTGAAACGCTTTCCGCACTCTGAGCAGTGATACGGTTTCTCTCCCGTGTGAATGCGTTGGTGTAGCTGGAGATGGCTCTGATGAGTAAAACTCTTCCCACACTGCGTGCAGTGATACGGCTTCTCTCCGGTGTGAATGCGCTGGTGTTGTCGGAGGTCACTTTTCTGAATAAAACTCTTTTCACATTGCGAGCAGTGATACGGCTTCTCACCTGTGTGAATGCGCTGGTGTTTACGGAGATTGCTCTTTTTATTAAAACTCTTGCCGCACTGTAAGCAGTGATACAGCATCTCTCCAGTTTGACTGCACTGATATGTTTTGGGAGCACTCTGATGAGTAATACCGTTACCACTATCTGAGCAAAGGTTTATTTTCTTCTGCATTTCTTTTTGCAAAGGGCCGTTACTAAGAGCAATAGATGCTTGCTGATTACTGGAGCTGTTCATGGGCATCTGACTCTCTCTGGATTGCCGCTGTTTCAAATCCTCCTCGTAGTGGTAGCTCTGGATGTGTTCGTTGAGGTAAATTTGAGACGTATAATAAAGCGGACAAAACGAGCAGGAGAAAAGTTGAAATGCAGCTTTGTTTACTTCTAGAGCAGAGAAAGAAAAAAAATGAAAAATTTTTAGGAACAAAGAATAAAAATATAACTATCAGTGAGTAAACAAGCACTAAATAAGCCCAATTAACAACATTAACAATAAGCACAAGAAGCACTCAACTGATTTATCACTAGTTTTGTGTTTTGTTAAGGGCCTTGTCTCTATTTGGAGGTAGTACAGCAACACAATCAGGTTACACAGGTATTCCAGCACATCCATATGTACCATCACAAGGAGGTTTGGTGTGTCTCCCAGCACTGCAATGAGGAGATACCGGGAGACAAGCCGATGCACAAGGAGAGCTGGACAGGGCCGTAGAAGGGCTAAAACCCTGCAGCAGGAACAGAATCTGCTCCTTTGAGCAAGGAGGAACTGGAGGAGAACTGCAAGAGCCCTACAAAATGACCTCCAGCAGGCTATTAGTGTCATGTTCTGACTAAACTGTTGGACTCCATGAGGGTCTGACATCCTCTTGTGAGACCTGTGCTCATAGTCCAGCACTGTGCAGCCTAACTGGCATTTGTCAGAATTCATAGGTCCACTGTTTGGGGCAGTGGTAGCTCCCGTGGTTAAGGCTCTGAGTTGTTGCATGGAAAATTGGGGTTCAAGCCCCAGCACTACTATTCTGCCACTGCTGGGCCCCAGCAAGGCTCTTTACCCTCCCTGCTCCTGGGGTGCTGCATCATGGCTGACCCTGCGTATGATTTAAGTGTTCCCTTAGAGCAGGTGACACATGTCAGTCACATTCACATGAATGGCAGGACTCAAGGTTTCCCAGTTGAACATTTCCCAGAGGATCACTGTCTCCGCCAACTTTCCTTCTTCCCATAGTGCATCCTGGTGTCAACTCTTCCCCAGCAAAACCACACACACACACACACACACACACACGATATAAAAGAAAAAAAGAAAAATGTAATTCATCAGACCAGGCCATTCTTCCACCACTTCATGGTCCAGTTCAGAGGCTTATGTGCTCATTACAGATGCTTTCGGTGGTGTACAGGAGTCAGCATGGACACTCTGTGTGTGTGTTCTAACCCCTGTATATCATAGCCAGCATTATATTTTCAGCAATTTGTACTATAGTAGCTCTTATGTGGCATCAGATTCAAACATGATAGTCTTTGCGCCACAGTGAGCACATTGGACAGTCCAGTAAAAAGCCCTATTGTGGTGCATTTGTGCCAAGTTTCCAAGTCACACTAACTGGTCACTCAGAAAAAAGGTAAGCACTCCAGTAATTGCTGTGAACAATGAGGAATCAGGAGAACAGATCTCTCCTAAAATCCAAGTTGAAGGATGTCTGATATCAGAAAACTGGCCACTACCATCTGCCTGGAATAAAAGAATGCCACTTTGGAGGAGGCGTAGACAGAACGCCAAACCAAGGCCAAAAATGAGAAACAAGCTAATGCACTGGACCAGGCCCAGCTGATGTATTACCAGGCTGAATCCAACCATCAGCACCGTACAGCAGGTCCTACTGTGGGCCCAGTGGATCACAATCAAGGAAGAGGAAATGGATGAGGATCATTAAGGAAGTGAGCATGTGCCTCACACAAGTTGAATATTATTCCCATTTCTGCCAGGCTGGTCAAAACAAACAACCATGGCCCTAATTATCAAAGAGATCCATGATAGGATGAGGAGGTCATTCTGACCCCAAACCAAAAAAGCACAGTCTTTTATTAAAGGCACTGTCATGTCTCATCCTGCATCCTCTTGCAATGCAACCTTAAAGTACACAGGTATATTAATTTCATCAATTCATTTCAGGAAGACAGTGACTTGGCAAAATCATAAAGTTTGTTTTAAGCACAAACAACTATCTATAAAATCACTACAGTGGACTTTACCATTTGCAGAGCACTTTTTATTCCAGAGGCTGTCAAACGTATGGCCAAGATCTTTGGCATATTCCTCTTTATACCACACCAATAGCTCTTGTCCTGGGTTAATGGTTCGACAGCAACGGTACAGAATCCCTCCTCGATACTTAAATGCCACGAGATTCTGCTCTCCTTCATTACGAGCACAATTCACATACCTAAGGAAATGACCAAAAGGAAGAAAATGTCAGAGGTCAGAGATACAGAGAACAGTGACAGGTGAAAAGATACTTCCAGCAAATAAAGAACTGTAAAAAGAAATTTCCAGCAACCAGCTCACCGCATCCAGTTAGCATGCATCTCTCTCTTGGCATCAATGTATTTCTCACTCTGACCACTTCGGGATATCTGCAAACAAATGACACATTTAATTGTTATTTGTTAATTTAAACTTTTTTTTCTTTGTTCTGTCTAAGCACTCTAATGTTCATTAAAATTGTGCTTCTAACTTTGGTACCCTCTGTTTCATCCACCTGTCATCAATGAGGTGATTCTGATGAACCCCAAAGATCATCTGTTACTGTAAGATTTTCTTGACACCTCAAGACCACTATGCCCACTGTGAAGCATTCTGGTGGCAGCACCATTACCCTATAAGACGGCTTCTCTTCTCTTTAACAGGTCAAGTTAGTGTGAATCATGAATCGCTTAAAATACTAAACTATTGTGGCACAAAACCTGCAGGATTCTGTTAGAGCCCTGAATATAAAGAAAAGGTTCGTCATACTGCGTGACAGTACAGTGGCCGAAACCAAATTAACAAATCCAAAGGACAATTCAGACAAACCGAAAAAGGTGTAGGTATAGTTTGCGAATGGAATTCTTACCTCTGATTGGATGAGACATCTGTCACTCAGGATGTACAGGAAGTCCAGCAGGCTGCAGCAGTAGAAAGTGGATTGGTGTGTGTATGAACACAGCTCTGCTCTTATAGCGCTCCTTACATCCTTTAATCTGGAATAGTTTTGTCTTCCAAACATTCCTGCTGTGTTTTTAGAGATCGCAAACTAATCTTTATGCCATGATACGCTATCAGTATATCCAAAATCACGCCATATGAACGTCCTTCCTCATAAATTCCATTTCCTTATATACACAGTGCTGTGAAAAGGTTTTTGCCTCCTTCCTGTTTTTTTTTTTGCATATTTGTCACACTTAAAATATTCAGATTATCAGACAAATTTTTAATATTATACAAATATAATACAAGTAAATACAAAATGCAGTTTTTAAATGACTTCATTTATTAAGAGAAAAAAACCTACCTGGCACTATGTAAAAAAGTAATTGCCCCCTAAATCTAATAACTGGTTGTGCCACCCTTTGCAGCAACAACTGCAATCAAGCGTTTGGGATAACTGGCAATGAGTCCTTCACATCGCTGTGGAGGAATTTTAGCCCACTCTTCTTTGCAGAATTATTTTAATAGAGCCACATTGCATTCATGCATGAATAATGAGAACCGTAGTCAAGATTGTTTTCCTTAGAGTTTTTATTCCTCTCTAGGTATGATAAAACAAAGCAAATTATTTATTTATTTTTTCCATGAACCTATTTTTCCATAGAGTTAGAAACATGTCCACTCAGCTGGACACCATGCATTTGACCTTTGAACCAAAGGAATATGTATTTAACAAACCAATAGTAGAAAATAACATTGTGTGAAAACTATGATATAAAAAACTTTGAATGCTGCTGCTGCTAATCTAATGAATTCTTGTCTTTTAACATATTCTAATACTTTTTAAAGCAATACAAAAATGTTGAATCTAGTTAAAAAAAAACAAAAAAAGACAAAAATATTTCCATGGCTCTACAAACACTTTCTCTCAGAAAGCAACATGGAATTACTGCCATTTACAACAGTTTATTTCAGTCTTACTTCAAGGAAATTTGGCATAACATCCAGGGCACATATTATATATATATATATATCTCCCCTCTGATTTACTATCATCCTCTCACATCATCACGCTCTTCTCATCTCCATTCCCCATCTATCTTGTATGAAAACTGGCAAAGCATCCAGGGCACACAGCCACAAGACACTGCATGCAAACATACTTTGTTTTTCGTGTGCATGCAGCATCATGGCATCTTTTTCTTCGGTGAGAAGAGGCCAGTGTTTACCAGGGCCAAACCTGATTTCAGGGGGTGGCCTGGATACTGCTCTCCGTTTCACTGGAGGTGGCGTGCCACTTGGACTTCCTCTTGTGGGTGTCTTGATGGAACCTGCATTTATTAGTGCACAAGCTACAGATGCCTTGAAATGAAGGAGATCCCTCTTTTCCAACCTGGACATTCTGTAAAGGTGCCAGGCATTCACAATAGTCACATCCAAGAAGTGGAAGAACACTCTGATGTACCACCGCTTGTTTTTGTGCCTATGGGGATACATTGCAACACACTGATCCAAGAGATCCACTCCAGCCATATGCTGATTGTACAGCTGAACCGAAAATGGCCTTTGGATGTTGAACATTTTTTTTTCTTTCTTGCTCCATCTCTGGGCTAAATCTGAAGGGGACTGTCGAACTGGAACTAACGAACCAGCGTGTAACAGTGATATTGTCAGCATTGCTGATGACAGAGCAAGCGCCTCTTCCCTCTGTTTTGAGTTGCTGTTCACTCTTCATTTTCAGTTGTGCTCCCTGGAGTCTGTTGATTCTGCATGTTCCAGTGGCGTAGATACCCTGTTGTAGCAATGCCTCAATAAGTGGAATGGTGCAAAAGAATTTGTTAAAAAACACCTTGTGATTCTTTTGCTGTATGTCATTGCAGAGACGCATGACTACGTCTGCAGCCATTCCCATTTCACTGAACTGACCACGCCCTGCTAAGCCCTGATACACTTCAAATCTGTACATGTATCCAGAGGTCCCTGCTCTTACCCACACTTTCACACCCAAGGGTTTTATTTTTTGGGGGATGTACTGTTTGAGAGACAGCTGGCCCTTGAAGGGAATAATCTGTTCATCAATAGATTGAAATTCTTCAGGATCGACTGCTGAACGGAAGGTTTGTTCAAGTGCATTTAACACCGGTCTAATTTTGAACAGCTTGTCAGCATTTCCTGGCTCCTGTGAATAGTTATCAACAAAGTGAAGGTACCTCAGAATCTCCTCAAATCTGTTCACTGGCATAGCATCTGCTATAAAATCAAGATGAAGGCCTGACTGTGATGACCAGTACATTCTTGATCGAGGATATCTGATGTATGACATGACCATATTTATTCCCAGGAAAATTTTCAGTTCTCCTGTTGTCAGGGCCAGATTTTCTTTTCCATGTTGGAGTGCATACAGGTTGGTATGGTGCACAATGTCATCCAACAGATCTTCAGGAAATAGATGAATAAAGAAATCTATTGGCTCTGTTCCCTCAAGATTCACCTTCCACTCCCCTAGAAAATGAGGCAGGTTGCCCTCAAACTGGTTGTCTTTGGTTTTCCAGACATTTCTGATACTTTTCTGTCCCTGAGCCTCGGTCTGGTGGTACATCCTCAGCTCCCTCGACATCTTCAGCAACCTCAGCACCCACAGCTCCTTCAGAGTCCTCAGATCCACTGTCACTACTGCTAGCATTGGCTAATCCTGATCCTCCTCCTGGTTTTTTTGGCAGCCATTCATCATCACTGCCACTGACGTCATCCTCACTTGATATATATGAAATCCTCAGATGTGACTTTATGCGAGCATATTTTTTCTACCTGCAGGGGTTCTATAGAAGGATTTACAAGATATTCCTGGGATGTTCTGCATTTCTGACTTCTTGTTGGCCATCTTGGATTTGAGTTGAAAAAACTGCATTTACCATGACTGGCCAAGAGATGGCATTGTATGGAATGATACACAAGCATCCACTGTATTGGCTTACATGGAAGTATAACAACAAAATCCATGCACATACAAGAGAACAGCTTTTGAATATCTGTCCACTGTAGTGACCACAGCATCTCAATCGGATTTAAGTCCGGACTTTGACTTGGCCACTCCAAAACCTTAATTGTGTTTTTCTTGAGCCATTCAGAGGTGGCCTTGCTGGTGTGTTTGGGATCATTGTCCTGCTGCATAACCCAAGTGCACTTGAGCATGAGGTCACGACTGACAGCCAGACATTCTCCTTCAGGATTATCTGATAGAGTGCAGAATTCATGGTTCAATCAATTATGGCAAGTCGTCCAGGTCCATAAGTGACATTCCATTACACACTGTCGGCGCTAAGTCTCCTGTGTTTTTGTGTTGCCTTTCTTGTATTTATTGTTTTTTGCACTGTCTTGTCTATGCTCTGTTTGCACATAGCTGCACACTTTGCACTTTATGTGGCTTGGACTAAACTTCTGTCCTAGCCCTGTGTTGTTTTTTTTGTTTGAACTTTATGTTGTACGTTTATGTAGCACCAGGTCCTGGAGTAACGTTATTTCATTTCACTATGCACTGCGTCAGCTATATGTGGTTGAAATGACAATAAAGCTTCTTGAATTGAATTGAATTGAAGCTGCAAAGCAGCCCCAGACAATCACATTACCACCACCATGTTGGACTGTTGGTATGATGTTCTTTTTATGAAATGCTGTGTTGGTTTTACACCAGATGTAATGGGATACACACCTTCCATCAGTCCACAGAATACTTGGCAAATGTGAGACGAGCTTTTGTGTTCTTTTTGGTCAGCAATGTTTTTTGCCTTGGAACTCTCCCATGGATGCCGTTTTCGCCCAGTCTCTTTCTTATTGTTGAATCATGAACACTGACCTTAATTGAGGCAAGTGAGGCCTGCAATTCTTTGGATGTTGTTCTTGGATCTTTTATAATGAGTCATCATTGCACTCTTGGAGTAATTTTGGTAGGCTGGCCACTCCTGGGAAGGTTTACCACTGTTCCAAGTTTTCTCCATTTGTGGATAATGGCTCTGACCGTGGTTCGCTGGAGTCCCAAAGCCTTAGAAATGGCTTTATAATCCTTTCCAGACTGATACATGCCAACTATTTTGTTTCTCATCTGTTCTTGAATTTCTTTAGATCATGGCATGATGTGTTGCTCTTTAAGCATGCTTCACTTTGTTAGACAGGTTCTATTTAAGTGATTTCTTGATTCAACAGGTCTGGCAGTAATCAGGCCTGGGTGTGTCTAATGAAATTTAAAACTCAGCTTTCTAAAATGATGTGGTTAATCACAGTTCTTTCATGAATTAACAGGAGGGGGCAATTCATTTTTAACATAGGGCCAGGCAGGTTTGGACAGCTTTTTTTCCCCTTATAGAATGAAATCATCAATCAAAAACCTTTTCACAGCACTATATGTATGTATGTATGTATATTATATATATATATATATATATATATATATATATATATATATATATATATATATATATATATATATATATATATATATATATATATATGTCTGTTATTTTCTTTAAAGGATTGAAACTTGCACATCCGGAAAAAAAATAGCTTAATGTGAAAGGAGAACTCCACACATGTACAAGAAATAAAGTTAGATGCACAATCCTACTTCCTGTATATCCTGAGTGACAAATGTCTCGTCCAATCAGAGTTAAGAATTTCAATCACAAACTATACCTACCTTTTCCGCTTTGTCTGATTTGTCCTTGTGTTTTCGTATTTGTTATTTTGTTTTGCACTTCTCGGTCACCGTATGACAGTCACTCGTAAAACAAAGCCAAAGGAATGACTTCTAAAGAAGAAGATCAAGGTTTTGAAATGACCCTGTCAAAACCCAGACCTATATCCAGTAGAAAACCTGTGGAGTGACTTGAAGAAGGCTGTTTGAAAGCTCTTGGGCATTTTATGCAAGGAAGAATGGAATTGCTGTATCAAGATGTGCTAATTAGACTGATTGCTTAATTAAGGGGTGTGAACACTTATGCATAACTGTTTTTTTTTTTCTTAAAATATATATATTTTTTTTTACTGAAAATTTGTTGAGTCACTCCATCACATTAAATGAAAGAAAAGGTCTGACATGATTTATTATGGTTTAAATTTTTTTACATCACTAAAACATGGCAGTTTAATAGGTGTGTGTAGACATTTTGATATCCACTGCAACTCATATTGAAATACTGTTCCAGCTGTTATTCAAAATACGTGAAGTTTGGATGGTCTGTTTATATAATATTATCATCACTGGATGGGGACTTAATTTTGCACAAAGGCTGTGTAATGTTAGAATACATAAACCTAATCTAAATCAACATTTCAGCTCCTTCCTCAGGATAGGATTTAGACCCCAGTGTTTTCAGTAATGTACTGAACTCAACCCAAAACAACAAACCTTTTAATATTTAGAATACATTAATTAAAAAAAAAACAAAAACAACTCACCACCCAGGAGTATCTGCTGCTCTTAGATTCCTCTCTGTCTACCAGCTCTCCTTGGTAGGGTCCAAAGTGTGCACCTACTGAAACAGTCTCCCCTTTATTAAACACTCCCAGATCTGCGTCAGGAATACCGGACTTCCGGATCTCTAGTCCAGGAGGAAGAGTTTGTCTGGCTCGGTCAGTGACCCCCATGGGAACAGGAGTATCAGGGATGAAGAGTGCTGGACCATGGACCTCACACTTGTTAAAGAAGTGGGATTTGCAAAATTCACAATCTGGATGGAGAGAAAACATAATGGAAGAAAAAAATTCCCAGAATGATTTTCATCCCCCAGATAATCCAAATTTCTCAGGCATATCAATAATTATATACTTAAATTACATGTTAAAAGAGTTCCTTATAGACACTTGCTTTTATCATGTCTTTGTGGCCATTTTACACCAGTAATAAGCTTAATAAGCATGCACTTTCCTGACTCATTACTTTACAAAATTTCAGATCTGTGGTCCAGTCCCCGTCAGGTCCACAGGCTAATAAACTGTTACTTTTGATCAGCTGAATTAATATAATATAATATATAATCAACACCATTCAGAGAGGTTACACCACAATTATACATCACCCCACTGGACATTTAGTCCACTAGATAGTATGCAGGGCAGAATAATCAGAGTGTCACTGAACTCCAGAGGAGCTCTGATGTCTTACAGAGGTAGTCTTCACTATCAGCTTCTTCTTCTTTAATGGAGATCACTTCGGGTATGTTGTCGAAATCGTCTCCATGCTGGTAGACGTTTGGCTCCTGCGTCTCCTCTTGCTTCACTCGGAGCTCCATCCCTCTACCTGAAGTCTCCTTTTTCACATCCTCACACAGCTCCTCATTTTAAAACAATCAGGTTACAAGTGATTAAGGGGGACAGGCTGCAGACTGGGAGCAAACCATAAAAGACATTGTATTCTCACACAAATCCTTAAGCTTTACCTGTGAGAAAGCAGGATCGGGAGCCTGAGGCTTACTGTCTCCTGCTGAACTCATTATAACAGCTCTGAAAAGAGATCAACAATCACTACTACTGCTACTACTACTACTACAATAATAGGTGTAAATGATAAATTATTAACTTCATTTATTATCTAAATAAACAGGACATGAGAGAAAAATGTAAAGACGTTGCCACACGTATGTTTATCCCCGTGATCATAGTGAGCCAAATACTTTAAACATACAAATTAACAGGTTAGAAATAAAACAATACAACACCTCGCCAAGGCCGGATAAGACAAAAAAATCCCTCCTGGTGGGATAAGTAGTGCACTACATAGGCTGCACTCGTTATTATGTCATTCCTTACGTAGTGCACTACAACAGTACAGTGGAGATCTATTTGAGACTCGGCCACACAGCGCTTCTGTTTACCTTACCTTAGGATTTAAAGCAGGACGGCGTTTTAAATCCTCAACCACAGACACACTGATGAGCTTTGATTTCTAATTGGATCAAATCTAAAACTCTGCCACAATTAGGTTAATGCAGAACTGATTAGCTCGGGCAAATAGATCAGCTTTTTCAGGCTTAGAAACCTGCAGCGTCTTTTTCTTTCCTCAGTGTTTCCTGGCGGTTGGTGAAGCAGCTATTGGGCGCGTTACCGCCACCGTCTGTCCTGGAGGTTAGCCACAGGTCAGAGGAAGACGGTCAGTTAAGAGTGTGAATATTAAGAGTAATTTTGAGCAAAAACATCTGAGCGCTTGTGGCAGTGGAATTTGTATTTGTAGAAAATAGTCCAATGTGTGCACCCAAAGAAAAAGAAGAACCTGAAGAAGAAGGAGAAGAACCTGTTGCATTTGTTGCAGTGAACACTGATTATATTGCAGTGCACTTGTATAATGCACTATTATACATTTAATGTTTCACATTTCTTGGATTTTCTTTTATATTTTTATCCCTTGCTTTACAATACCACGTACCAATACACCCAGGCAAATCCCTTGTACATGTAAAACCCATTGTATTCGGCTGATTATAAATAAAGCTGATTCTGATTCCTGGCTTTAATTAATGACTGGACTTCATGGGACATCCACAGTTTCTGATTAGGGAACCGAGCAGATCCACTTAACGATAGTTCCATTGTTCCAGTGTTAATTTTGACAGCAAATGTCGCTTTAGTTTTAGTCATAGTCTTTAGAATTTTAGTCATAATTTAGTAATAATAAGTATTTAATAATCTCAATTAGTTTTAGTCAGCTAAATATCACAATATTCAGCTAAATATCACAATATTCATTTCCAGAAAGTTTCCCCCTTAAACGTCTTAAGTTATAATTTCACCTAGATGAAATGAGACATCTATAAACTTATGAAATTATATAGTTAAATAGACAGTTTTTACATTTTTTTTAAAAATACAGAATTCTTTATTTGCCTGGCAAAAAAAGAGCATCTCAATAACAATAATAAACACTGAACAGTAGAGCTGCTCTCCCTGAATAAGAGTCACAACAAACTGCATATGACATTCTTAATATGACTGAATACTGTAATCAGTGCCATTAGTGCAGAAAAAACATACATAACATAAAACATCATGTTTGCATTCATCTGTATTCACCTTCAATTAAATCAACAGCTGAAATTTTCAAAAACATTTTAAAGAAAGTGAAATGCCATCCTGTCTGCTCTAACTAAAAGAAACACATCATCACATGGTTTTGTGGATGGCTCGCCTGCAAATGTTGCTTCAAGTTTTTTTGTGTTTTTGCCGGTGATAAAGTTGTTCCACACGGTTCGCAACGCATCTTTTTTTCCTTGACATCAAATGTGAAATATGTTCAGATGTTCACTCTTCTATTCCACGCGTGGACATTTTGTTGTCCAGAGGGCATGAGGGCTTACTCGTGCTGACTTCCTGCGGTAGATCAAGTGTGTGTCTAAACTCTGCCCTGCACAGAGAGACAAGTTGTGATTGGATAGGATTTCAACTTTTCGACTTTTTCCGGACTAGTCCCCACCTATGGTGTCAATTAGCGGCATAAGTATCGTATTCGTAAAAGAAAAAATAAAACATGTGAATCACAGAATTGAAAACACAATTTAAAAAATAAAACTTGAAACGCTAGAAATTAAAAACAAATTTTTATTTTCTGTGCTAACTTTACTCGGATGTTTGTTCTTTCCAGGTTGCTAGTTTCTTCTTCTTCTTTTGGCTTTTCCCTTCAGGGTTGGCCACAGTGAATCATCTCTCTCCACCTATCCCTATCTTCTGCATCCTCAACACTTACACCCACTAGCTTCATATCCTCATTTATTACATCCATATACCTCCTCTTTGGCCTTCCTCTTTGCCTCCTGCCTGGCAGCTCCATGTCCAACATTCTCCTACCAATATACTCACTCTGAGAATTTTGATGGAGAAGTATAGGGATGGTCAGAGAGAGTTGCACTGTGTGTTTGTAGACTTGGAGAAAGCGTATGACAGGGTGCCAAGAGAAGAGCCGTGGTACTGTATGAAGAAATCAGGAGTAGCAGAGAAGTATGTCAGAGTGGTGCAGGACATGTATGAGAGGAGCAGGACAGTGGTGAGGTGTGCTGTAGGTCAGACAGAGGAGTTCAAAGTGGAGGTGGGACTGCATCAGGGATCGGCTCTGAGCCCCTTCCATGTTTGCTATGGTGATGGACCAGTTGTCATAGGAGGTCAGACAGGAGTCTCCTTGGACAATGATGTTTGCAGATGACATTGTGATCTGTAGTGAGAGCAGGGAGCAGGTGGAGGAAAATCTGAAGAGGAGGAGGTCTGCGCTGGAGAGAAGAGGAGTGAAAGTCAGTCATAGTAAGACTGAGTACATGTGTGTGAAAGACAGGGGGGGAAGTGGAACAGTTAGATTACAGGGTGAAGAGGTGAAGAAGGTACAGGAGTTTAAGTACTTGGGGTCAACAGTCCAGAGTAATGGAGAGTGTGGGAAAGAGTTAAAGAAGCGAGTGCAGGCAGACAGGAGTCAGAGCTGGAGGTAGCAGAGCTGAAGATGTTGAGGTTCTCTTTGGGAGTGACAAGGTTGGACAGGATTAGGAACAACTACATCAGAGGGACAGCTCATGTTGGATGTTTGGGGGACAAAGTTAGGGAGGCCAGATTGAGATGGTTTGGACATGTTCAGAGGAGGGAGAGTGAGTAAATTGGTAGGAGAATGTTGGACATGGAGCTGCCAGGCAGGAGGTAAAGAGGAAGGCCAAAGAGGAGGTATATGGATGGAATAAATGAGGATATGAAGCTAGTGGGTGTAAGTGTTGAGGATGCAGAAGATAGGGATAGGTGGAGAGAGATGATTCGCTGTGGCGACCCCTGAAGGGAAAAGTGAAAGAAGAAGAAGATGAAAGAAGAGTCCTTTTCAGGGCCAAACACTCCAATTTCATAGAGCTATAGTTTTCCATATTTCACTCTGTCCTCCGCAGACCCCTACTGACATATGCAATGGGATGACACTTACCACCCAGCTCCTGGGACAAAATTGCTCCCAAACCCTGATGGCTTGCATCTATCTCCACAACAAAAGGCACAGGTGCTGTAACAAGCTTTGCCTTTAATGTTTGAAAACTATTCTCACACTCTGCATCCCATGCAGAAGCTAAAGGTAGCCATCTTACCCTTTCTTGCAGAACCAATCAGTCTCTTTACCAATTCATGAAGAGACTTAGCCAGCTTGGCAAATCCCTCAATAAACCGACAATAATAGCTGGCAAAACCTAAAAATGAACGAAGTTCTGCCAAATTAAATGGCAACTCCATTCTTTTACTGCTGCCACTTTATCAGGGTCAGTAGCAACCCCCTGCTCAGACACCAAATGCCCTAAATACTTTACCTGCTTCTGAAAAAAACTGCATTTGCTCAATTTAATCTTTAGGCCTTCCTGCTGCAATTACTAAAAGACCTCCTCCAACCATAACAAATGTTTCTGTACAGAAGAGGAAAACACCACTATATCATCCAAATACAAAAGCAAGGAAAAGAACCGTTTATCCCCAAACAGCCTTTCCATGAGTCTTTGGAATGTTCCTGGTGCATTACACAGCCCAAAGGGTATGTGATTAAACTCAAACAATCCAAAAGGAATACAGAAAGCTGTCTTTACCTTATCAGCTACCTCAACCTGATTGTACCCACTTGTTAAATGTAATGTGGAAAACCACCTTGCCCCAGTCAGAGCATCCAAAGACTCCAATTCGCGGCAGTGCATAAGCATCCTTCCTAGTTTTCGCATTCAACTGACAATAGTCAACACACATCTAATTGTTCCATCCCTCTTCTGTACCAGGACAATTGGGGATGAGTAAGAACTACTGCTCTCCCTTATCACCTTACTATCCAAAAGCTGTTGGATATGAGACCTTACGGACTTATACTGAGAAGGAGGAATTTGTCTATATGGTTGTCAAACTGGTTTATCATCCAATGTTGCAACTAGACAAAGGCTCAGCCAAAGAACAGACACCTGGGCACTATAAGCATTTTCTGGACAAATTTGGACTGTATCTATAATACAATGTGTTGCCATCCTTACCTCTGTACTCCCTACATTAACAATAGCTGCATACACTAACCCCCTCTCTGCATATACCAAAGAAGGAGGCAACAGCAAACCCTCGGGAAGGATGTTTTCCTCTGGCCCAGTGACTCTAAAAGAAATTCTATCACTGCACCTGAAACTTGGGTACAGGTAACAGGAACCATAGTCATGGTACCTGCAGCAACACGAACAGGGGTTTTAACCTGCACTCTCACCTTAAATCAGAGGAAGAATTTGAAACAGCTTCAATTTTTTGACAACAGCGGAGTGCCTGTTTCCATACTGAGGAAGCTAACATAACACTCTTGAATAATATTCATACCCAACACGGCTGGAATTTTCTCCTTTTGAGAATACATATTAGGGAAACAGGTATCCTTTACAATCAAAATTCCTTTCCTGGTTAATGTTATGCCAAATAAACTGACATCAAGTTCTACATACCCCACGCATGGAATATCCATCCCATTTGCAGCTTTCAACACCAACCATGCACAGTCACGAAGACCACCTTTACTCAAATCAGAAAAATAATGGTTAAAATAACTCTGTTAAAGTGGTAACCATAGAGCCTGTATCTAGTAAGCACAGCACATCAACAATTCCCATTTTAACATTCAGTGTTGGACAAGACCCTACCAAACTAGAAAAAGCTTGAGAGTCAACTTTTGAGCCTAATGTTCCCATCTCCAGTGTGTGGCTCTGCACCCTGGAGGGCTCTAGTTTTCCATCAATAAGGCAGACACAACAACTGCCCCGCCACCAGAACCCGATGCAGGCAAGGACCTAGATTGCACATTGGTACTACAATATCTCACTATGTGACCAGCTTGACTACATTTGATACATATGGGTTGGCCATCAGGTGTTCTGCAAAATCTACTTCTGGGGGCTCTATTAGCATTACCTCCAACCCCATCTGGAGTACTTCTTGAAGTTTTAAAAATTAAATCCAATTGTGTTTGCTGTCTTAGAAACATATCTTTCAATTCTGCAAATTCAAAACTAGCCACCCAATTCTCTTCACATGTAGCAACAACTTGAGTTTCAAATGAGTGAGGAACTACTTTACATGATCGTTTTCTTTGAGGCTGTCCCTCCTCCACCCAAAATATTGCCTCTTTGCGTAGGTCAAGGAAGTTCAAGGAAGAATTCTGCCTCACCAACCTTTTATTTCTCTTTGAAGGGTATGGTCCTGAACGTTTTCACAAAATTGATCTCGCAGAACAACCTGATGGTCAGACACAGCATTAGGGTTAGCTTTTCCTACCTTATCCATAAGATCCATTAATGCATGAAAAAACTCTTGTAAAGATTCCCCTTCCTTCTGTTTTCTGTCAAAAAACTGCTGTTGCAAGATCACATAGGAATAAGAAGATCAATATAATTCATGCAAAATTGCAAATATTTCACTGGAGTCCTCTTTAACTTCCCCAGGCATAAACTTAATTCAGTGCGAGCCTCCCCCTCTAAACGATCATAAACAAACATGGCTTTGTCTAATTCAGACACTTTACCAGAGAATTCAGAACATTTTCTCTCTCTAGGCAAATATATAGCCTGTTCACGACTCTGACCATTACCTTCACACTTGCTAAACCTTCAACCTGAGGCGGTCGTCTTAGTCTTTCATTTTCCATTTGCAGTTGCTCTAACTGCTCTCGTAGTTGTTGCAGCTCTTCCGCCATAACCACAGCAGACCAATCCAATCTTGCCAGAAGCAATCGTCGTATGAGCTGATCGCTATTCCTCCCTCCACTTCCCAGCTTTTAATACCACAAAAAGCAAAAAAATCACATCTTAAAGGGTGGGCATCTGGGGTGGCCAATCAGATTTCAGGGGGGCCGGTGCCATCCCTGGACACCACATAGACCTGCCCCTGCCTGTCTGCTTTTCCTAAAAGAAACACGTTCACATCTTTCCGGATTGCTCGCCTGCTAATTTCGCTTCAAGTTTGTTGTGTTTTTGCCGGTGAATATGAAGTTTTCTTTCTCTTTTTCGGCCATTATCTCACAAGATCGAGAGTCTCACAATACACAGCATCAGTCTGAATCACAATCACTTTTTAGTGCGCAGTGGATAATGGCCAAAAATGGGGCAAGAATAGAGACTGTCAACTAAATCAGGGCACCTATGGCCTCATATTCAATTTATTTCCTCACTCTAAGGAGAGAAAAAGAAAATTTACATAAAGTGATGTGCACCAAAACAAGCTGATATCTCAGAGTATGAGTTCTAGCTCTAACTTCAGAAAGCCTGCAGCAGGAAATGTCACGATAATGCCCATTCAGGGTCATTTTGCCAATATGAGCACTTAGACCTTATTGTAATATAAAATCTCACACACTGACTTCCATTTCTTTTTAAATGAATTTTTATGTAATCGATCATTCAAATGTTTTTCTGGTATACACTCCTGAGACAGACATATGACAAATAAGTCAAATCTAGAAACATCATCAAATCAATGTATTATCCAAACGTCTGCATTTCCACAAACTGAGCAGCACTACATTTGTGTCACAAGAAGAGTCTTGTTGAGATTAAACATGTGAAAGGAGCTTCATGAATCAGAGTGCTCTCAAAGAACATCAGTGCATTCGCACAGTGTGGAACATCATCTCCAGCTACACACAGGAGAGAAACCGTATCAGTGCTCAGAGTGTGGAAAGAGCTTTACTTATTCAAGAGCTTCAGTTTATATTCAAAGCAAACATCAGAATCAAGAAAACGTCAGATTTCTGTGACTTTGTGGCGTTGATGTCGGTTATAGAAGAGCTGATTTGAGTATTTTATAAACTGCTGATCATCTTGAATTTTCACTCACACACACACACGTCTCTAGACATATTTAATAATATTAAATTGCCTAATAGAAGAATTTCTCTTCTGTCAAGTAAAATTCAAGCTAAACTAAAATGTATGGAATAAGTTCATTAATTGTGTCAAAGATGATAAAAGTTCAGAGTTTATTTTTGTTAAAACATAAAAAAATACATAAAACATAAAAAAAACTTTATTTTTGTTAAAGAATGTTTTTTAGTGGTAGAGGTGGTGTTGTAATTCCCACTTCACCCCTCGTAACCCACCAGGGGCAGTATGATTAACACCTATTCTAAAATTATATAATGATGTACTTCTTCTTTCGGCTTTTCCCTTCAGGGGTCGCCACAGTGAATCATCTCTCTCCACCTATCCCCATCTTCTGCATCCTCAACACTTACACCCACTAGCATTATATCCTCATTTATTCCATCCATATACCTCCTCTTTGGCCTTCCTCTTTACCTCCTGCCTGGCAGCTCCATGTCCAACATTCTCCTACCAATATACTCACTCTCCCTCCTCTGAACATGTCCAAACCATCTTAATCTGGCCTCCCTAACTTTGTCCCCCAAATGTCCAACATGAGCTGTCCCTCTGATGTACTCGTTCCTAATCCTGTTCAACCTTGTCTTTCCCAAAGAGAACCTCAACATCTTCAGCCCTGCTACCTCCAGCTCTGATTCCGGTCTCACCACTGTCTTGTACACCTTCCCCTTGATCCTCACTGATATTTTTCTATCACAGAACACCTTTCTCCATCCATTCCAACCTGCCTGAACTCGCTTCTTTACCTCTTTCCCACACTCTCCATTACTCTGGACTGTTGACCCCAAGTACTTAAACTCCTGTACCTTCTTCATCTCTTCACCCTGTAATCTTACTGTTCCACTTCCCTCCCATTTCATTCACAATGATATACTCCTTAATGTTAATACACAACATAAACATCAATTTATATTGCTCCCTGACCAATTTCACCAATTGATCCAGCCATTTGGCCAGTTCTATAGGATTGCAGTGGTGATCTCCTCCATTTTCCCCTAACAAAGCTGCACCTAACAACAATAACAGGCCAGAAGGTACTACATTTACATTTCTGGCATTTGGCTGATACCCTTACCAAGAGCAACTTACATTTTATCTCATTTTAAACAACTGAGCTAGTAGTGCTCAACTGAAACACATAACATTATTTCTGAAAATGATGCAACATTTGTTAAGGGTTCAGCATCAAGGAGCTCACACATACAACCACTAAACCTCACGAGATACCTTAAAGACAATTACAGTGAGGGAAAAAATGATTTGATCCCCTGCTCATTTTGTACGTTTGCCCACTGACAAAGAAATGATCAGTCTGTAATTTTAATGGTAGGTTTATCTGAACAGTGAGAATAATAACAGAATAACAACAAAAAATAAAAAATGTGTACCAGAAAAACACATTTCAAAAAAGTTATACATTGATTTGCATTTTATTGAGTGAAATAAGTATTTGACCCCTTTGCAAAACATGACTTAGTACTTGGTGGCAAACCCTTGTTGGCAATCACAGATGTCAGACATTTCTTGTAGTTGGCCACCAGGTTTGCACACATCTCACATCTCAAGGAATTTGGGCCCACTCCTCTTTGCAGATCCTTTCCAAGTCATTAAGGGTTTGTGGCTGACCCTTCAGCTCCCTCCACAGATTTTCTATGGGATTAAGGTCTGGAGACTGGCTAGGCCACTACAGGACCTTAATGTGCTTCTTTTTGAACCACTCCTTTGTTGCCCTGGCCGTGTGTTTTGGGTCATTGTCAGGCTGGAATATCCATCCACGACCCATTTTCAATGCCCTGGCTGAGGGATGGAGGTTCTCATCCAAGATTTAACGGTACATGGCCCTGTCCATCGTCCCTTTGATGCGGTGCAGTTGTCCTATCACCTGGGGATGGTGTACTTGGGGTCATAGGCAGCGTTCCTCCTCCTCCAAACACGGCGAGTTGAGTTGATGCCAAAGAGCTGGATTTTGGTCTCATTTGACCACAACACTTTCACCCAGTTCTCCTCTGAATCATTCAGATGTTCACTGGCAAACTTCAGATGAGCCTGTACATGTGCTTTCTTTAGCAGGGGGACATTGCGGGCGCTACTGGATTTCAGTCTTTCACGGCGTAGAGTGTTACCAGTTGTTTTCTTGGTGACTATGGTCCCAGCTGCCTTGAGATCACTGACAAAATCCTCCAGTGTAATTCTGGACTGATTCCTTGCCGTTCTCATGATCATTGAAACTCCATGAGGTGAGATCTTGCATGGAGCCCCAGACCGAGGAAGATTGACAGTCCTTTTGTGTTTCTTCCATTTGGGAATAATCGCACCAATTGTTGTCACCTTCTCACCAAGCTGCTTGGCGATGGTCTTGTAGCTCATTCCAGCCTTGTGTAGGTCTACAATCTTGTCCCTGACATCCATGGACAGCTCTTTGGTCTTGGCCATGATGGAGAGTTTGGAATCTGATTGATTGCTTCCTTCTGTGGACAGGTGTCTTTCATACAGGTAACGAGCTGAGATTAAGAGCACTCCCCGAGAGTGCTCCTACTGTAATCTCAGCTCCTTACCTGTATAAAAGACACCTGGGAGCCAGAAATCTTTCTGATTGATAGGGGGTCAAATACTTGCAAATAAATGCAAAACAATGTATAACTTTTCTGAAATGCGTTTTTCTGGATTTTTTTGTTGTTATTCTGCCTCTCACTGTTCAAATACACCTACCATTAAAATTACAGACTGATCATTTGTTTGTCAGTGGGCAAACGTACAAAATCAGCAGGGGATCAAATTATTTTTTCCCTCACTGTGTATGGGGTTATAGTAAGTAGTACATCAGGTGTTAAACTATTTAGGGTTTATGGATCCGTTCGGTCCTCAGGTGCAGGTCTGAGATGTCTCTGTGAAAATAAAGATTTAATTTGTAAGTAAGATCATCATGTAGAAGCTTGAATATTTGCTTCTTAATATCCATGTGTGAATGAGGTACTTTTCTGACCCATAACACATGGTGTACTACATTAGTCATGACTTATTGAGAGGAAAAAAAATTACCATGATTAAAATCTTGCAATTTCCTAATGCTTCCTTCATCTCTTGGTACTTCAGCTGCATTAAATTGTGAGCCTTTTTCTCTTCTTCTCTCTTCTAAAACAGCAAGAAGCAAAAGAGGTTAAAACTCAAGGGCTTACTTTCCCCATCTGCATTGGGCCACGTCCATTCAACAAAAAAGGAAACTGACGTCTTAAACTAGAAATGTTTTATTTTGTTGAAGTAAATATAGCCTGGGATTCGCTCATCATGCAGCACAAACATCACAACTCCTCATATTTCTTAATCATTATTATTTAGGTAACTGCGGGATGCAAGGATTTTCTCACTTACCACCATTATCCCGTCGCATTTCCCACGCACATCATGGAACTCTTCCTCCAGCAGCTGTACTGAGCCTTGCAGTATGGTCACCTGGCATATCAGTTCAGACACCTGCTCTAGACCTGCACTGGACTCTGGAATCTCCTGGAAGTTCAATAATCAAAGCTTGTTTGTCACCAAATCCTGACTGCACTGACTACACTGACTATACAACAGGTAACTGAGACTACCAAGGAGGCAGAGGTGGCAAAAACAACTAACCTTCATGCGATCGCACACTGTCTTCAGGTTATTCTGAGCCTTCTGCTCTCGCTCAATCTCCTAAAACACAGCCATAGAGCAAAAGAGATTTAAGTAGAAAATAAGGACTTGACACCACATTGACTTTTTTTCTTCTCATTTAAAATTTGCTATAGCAGTCCTACATTTCATTCGTGGTTTAATGAGAGGAGAAGCTTACCTGCTGTAACTCGTTACAGTTTTGTAACAGCACCTCATACTCTGATTTCAGGATGTTATAATCCTCTTGTGTTTTCCATTCATCCTAAAACACAGCAACAGAGAAAATTACAAGGTTCAGATTTGTTTACATCTACAATGAGCCACTTCTGAAAATGTGTATTAAGTAGATGCAGTGTAACAAATTTAAAATTTGGAAATGCATTTTTCTTCTCTATTCCAGGATTTCAAAAACCGGTAAAATCTATGACCAATGACACGATACAAAATAAGTACTGATTATCAACAGCCAAATGATATAAACCTAATATGACTGAACTTTTTAATACTTTTTTAAATTGTGCCCCAAATTCTATTCATCTCAAAAACTGCAAAAGTGATGTTTATTTTGTTCATTTATCCTGTAGAGTAACTCATCATGCAGCAGATGTTCTGCTTGATGTGAGAGCTTCCTATTTACCTCTCTTAACTTTCTAGTCATACGCTGGCTCTTATTGATCTGTGCTTGCAGCTTGTACACAATATCCTGCAGATCATTTGACTGAGATGTCAGGTCATGGTTCTTTGTCCTTATCTCATCATTGGACTTCATCATCTGCTCATATTTCTTCTCAGCTTCAGCCAGAGCATCCTGCATGTCCTACAGGAAGAGTGTTGGGTTTGTTTACTTTCTACACACCTTGATCTCCGCAATCATCAGAACAGCATAAAAGGATAAGAGACAAAATGTTGCAAAAAATATGCCTATGTGAGATTGGACACACACAAAAAGAAAATCTAACCTTCCTATTGTTCTCATAGTTCCCATTGTTTTCAAAAGATTTCTTCATATCTTCGTACTCTGACTTCAACATTTCATGTTTCTCCTTCTCCTGCTCATACTCCTAAAACACAGCCATGGGGCAGATGAAGTTTAAACTTCACTACTTACTTTTCACATCAGGCACTCTGAGATCCATTCAGTAAAAAGAAAGTCAGCATCTCAAACTAGAAATACAGCTTTTATTTTGTTCCCTGTGCTTATATCATGTGGTGTGCTTATATCATGTGGTGTAACACAGACTTCGGAAAACCTTCAGATGAGCATTTACTCTGTGGTTCATGAAAATCCTGTACGTTCTGAAAAATGTTTAGATCTTACGCGTGACCCTGACACTGGCATTAATTAAAGAATATGAAAAAGAAAGTAATCGACCCAACAAAAAACCCACAAATTAAGACAAAATGGGACTGAAGCATTAAGCCGTAAACAAATTCCTCAGCTGATGGAAGATTACGAAGAACATGCTACATATTAATACATAATTGTTTTTGCATCATATTGAGTCAAAATGTCTTCATTTCTGTCTTTATTCTCACTGTTCATTTCGTTCTCTAAGTGATCTGTGCGTTTGACCTTTTATGGACTTTTGTGGGTGTCACTAAATGTAAATGAGCTGTGTCAGGAACGCGCTTTACACCTTATTGTGTGAAAAGGATAAATCAGGCTCACTGTGAGTACTTATATTATTTATAAGGGAACTACTTAATGCAAGGATTTCTCACTTACATTCCTTAAGAAGTTACACTTCCTGTATGTCTCAGAGATCTCTTCCCTTTTCTCCTCTACTGCGTCTTGCAGTAATTCGGCTTTAGATGTCAGGTCGGTGCTCTCCTTCTTTAGCTCAGCATGAAAGTCATTCAGCTGCTCGTATGTGGTCTGAGCTTTAATCACTGCCTCCTTGAAGCACTATAACCAAAGAGGGTTGGCTTTATTTACACATTCAGACACTTTCAGACTCATCTCCTTACTCGGCAGAACAGCATGAAGTTGTTTGGAGGTTTTACTTGTAATGCTAACTTTACCGCTTCACTTCAGTGAAAAAGAAATAAATTCAAAGTAACATGGATTTCAGTCAAGTAGAAATGAAGGACCTTTTAATCCACATGGACTTAAGTGAGTTTTTTGTTGCATGTTAATTAAAAATGGTTGTAGCAATAATATAGAAGTGATGAATTCTCAAAACTTACTTCTATTTGATAGCGGCACTCTTCTATAGATTCCTTCGCCTTAGTATACTCTGACTTCAACATTTCGTGTTCCTCCTTCTCCTGCTCATACTCCTAAAACAAAGCCATGGAGCAGAAGAGGTTTAAACTTCACTACTTACTTTTCACATCCGACATTCTGCGATCCATTCAGTAAAAAGAAAGTCAGCATCTCAAACTAGAAATAAAGCTTTTCTTTGTTTCCTGTGCTTATATCATGTGGTGTAAGTCATCATGCAGCACGAACACAGAGCCTCATTTATCGCTACGATTCATTCAGAAAACCTTCAGATGAGCATTTACTCTGTGGTTCATGAAAATCCTGTACATTCTGAAAAATGATCTTACTCATGACCCTGAGTGTGTGTGAATATATACATAAGAAGTCTAAACTAATGAACTTCCCAACTCGATCGTCTTCAGACTATAACATGCATCGATTACTAAACTTTACTATTTAGATATTTAGATACTATTTATGCTGCTGCTTCTTATTCCACGCTAGTGATAATCTTATACATTACTAAATATTTTAATATCAAAATTACATGTGTCAGGATTGAGCTGTGTCAGGACTGAGCTGTGTCAGGATCGAGCTGTGTCAGGATCGAGCTGTGTCAGGACTGAGTTGTGTCAGGACTGAGCTGTGTCAGGATTGAGTTGTGTCAGGACTCAGCTGTGTCAGGACTGAGCTGTGTCAGGACTGAGCTGTGTCAGGACTGAGCTGTGTCAGGATTGAGTTGTGTCAGGACTGAGCTGTGTCAGGACTGAGCTGTGTCAGGACTGAGCTGTGTCAGGATTGAGTTGTGTCAGGACTGAGCTGTGTCAGGATTGAGTTGTGTCAGGACTGAGCTGTGTCAGGACTGAGCTGTGTCAGGATTGAGCTGTGTCAGGATCGAGCTGTGTCAGGATTGAGTTGTGTCAGGATCGAGCTGTGTCAGGACTGAGCTGTGTCAGGACTGAGCTGTGTCAGGACTGAGCTGTGTCAGGATTGAGTTGTGTCAGGACTGAGCTGTGTCAGGACTGAGCTGTGTCAGGATTGAGTTGTGTCAGGACTGAGCTGTGTTAGGATTGAGTTGTGTCAGGACTGAGCTGTGTCAGGACTGAGCTGTGTCAGGATTGAGTTGTGTCAGGATTGAGCTGTGTCAGGACTGAGCTGTGTCAGGACTGAGCTGTGTCAGGATTGAGTTGTGTCAGGACTGAGCTGTGTCAGGACTGAGCTGTGTCAGGACTGAGCTGTGTCAGGATTGAGTTGTGTCAGGACTGAGCTGTGTCAGGACTGAGCTGTGTCAGGACTGAGCTGTGTCAGGATTGAGTTGTGTCAGGACTGAGCTGTGTCAGGATTGAGTTGTGTCAGGACTGAGCTGTGTCAGGACTGAGCTGTGTCAGGACTGAGCTGTGTCAGGACTGAGCTGTGTCAGGATTGAGTTGTGTCAGGACTGAGCTGTGTCAGGACTGAGCTGTGTCAGGATTGAGCTGTGTCAGGATTGAGCTGTGTCAGGACTGAGCTGTGTCAGGACTGAGCTGTGTCAGGACTGAGCTGTGTCAGGATTGAGCTGTGTCAGGATTGAGTTGTGTCAGGATCGAGTTGTGTCAGGACTGAGCTGTGTCAGGATTGAGTTGTGTCAGGATCGAGTTGTGTCAGGACTGAGCTGTGTCAGGATAGAGCTGTGTCAGGATAGAGCTGTGTCAGGACTGAGCTGTGTCAGGACTGAGCTGTGTCAGGATTGAGCTGTGTCAGGATTGAGTTGTGTCAGGACTGAGCTGTGTCAGGACTGAGCTGTGTCAGGATTGAGCTGTGTCAGGACTGAGCTGTGTCAGGACTGAGTTGTGTCAGGATCGAGCTGTGTCAGGATCGAGTTGTGTCAGGACTGAGCTGTGTCAGGATAGAGCTATGTCAGGATTGAGTTGTGTCAGGACTGAGCTGTGTCAGGATTGAGTTGTGTCAGGATTGAGCTGTGTCAGGATTGAGTTGTGTCAGGACTGAGCTGTGTCAGGACTGAGCTGTGTCAGGATTGAGCTGTGTCAGGACTGAGCTGTGTCAGGACTGAGTTGTGTCAGGATCGAGCTGTGTCAGGATCGAGTTGTGTCAGGACTGAGCTGTGTCAGGATAGAGCTATGTCAGGATTGAGTTGTGTCAGGACTCAGCTGTGTCAGGACTGAGCTGTGTCAGGACTGAGCTGTGTCAGGACTGAGCTGTGTCAGGATTGAGTTGTGTCAGGACTGAGCTGTGTCAGGACTGAGCTGTGTCAGGACTGAGCTGTGTCAGGATCGAGCTGTGTCAGGACTGAGCTGTGTCAGGACTGAGCTGTGTCAGGATTGAGTTGTGTCAGGACTCAGCTGTGTCAGGACTGAGCTGTGTCAGGACTGAGCTGTGTCAGGACTGAGCTGTGTCAGGACTGAGTTGTGTCAGGACTGAGCTGTGTCAGGACTGAGCTGTGTCAGGACTGAGTTGTGTCAGGATCGAGCTGTGTCAGGATCGAGTTGTGTCAGGACTGAGCTGTGTCAGGACTGAGCTGTGTCAGGATTGAGTTGTGTCAGGATCGAGCTGTGTCAGGACTGAGCTGTGTCAGGACTGAGCTGTGTCAGGACTGAGCTGTGTCAGGATTGAGTTGTGTCAGGACTGAGCTGTGTCAGGACTGAGCTGTGTCAGGACTGAGCTGTGTCAGGACTGAGTTGTGTCAGGATTGAGCTGTGTCAGGACTGAGTTGTGTCAGGACTGAGCTGTGTCAGGACTGAGCTGTGTCAGGATTGAGTTGTGTCAGGACTGAGCTGTGTCAGGACTGAGCTGTGTCAGGATTGAGTTGTGTCAGGACTGAGCTGTGTCAGGACTGAGTTGTGTCAGGATTGAGCTGTGTCAGGACTGAGTTGTGTCAGGACTGAGCTGTGTCAGGACTGAGCTGTGTCAGGACTGAGTTGTGTCAGGATTGAGCTGTGTCAGGACTGAGCTGTGTCAGGATTGAGCTGTGTCAGGACTGAGCTGTGTCAGGATTGAGCTGTGTCAGGACTGAGCTGTGTCAGGATCGAGCTGTGTCAGGATCGAGCTGTGTCAGGACTGAGCTGTGTCAGGATTGAGCTGTGTCAGGATTGAGTTGTGTCAGGACTGAGCTGTGTCAGGATTGAGTTGTGTCAGGACTGAGCTGTGTCAGGATTAAGTTGTGTCAGGACTGAGTTTGTGACAGGACTCAGCTGTGTCAGGATTGAGCTGTGTCAGGATTAAGTTGTGTCAGGACTCAGCTGTGTCAGGACTGAGCTGTGTCAGGGCTTTACACTGAACAGGTGATCAACATAATCGGTGTTTCTAAAATAAATCCAGTAGAAAGATTTTGGTTTACACAATCACACAAAACTTGACTAGAAGTAACCTTACTAACTGAGGCCCACTGTGAGCACTCTCTTTATTTATTAAGGAACTGTGAGGATTTTCTCACTTACCTTCGTTAACTCGGCGCACTTCTCATATACATCATGAAGTTCTTTCGTGTGCTCCTGCACTGTGTCTTGCAGCAAATTTATGTTGGATATCAAGTCAGAGTTCTCTTTCTCTAGCTCAACTTTGGACTTCATCGTCTTCTCATATTTGTCCTCAGCTTCATCCAGAGTGGCCTGCAAGTCCTACAGCAAAAGTGTGAATTATTCAGCAGTGTTATTATCGTTATTTCCATCTTGTTCCATCATTAGACACATCAGCCAGCTGGTGGTAATGAGTAAACTTTAAGCCTGATTTGTATTTCTGCATGCGAGTACATAAGGATGTTGTATGTGGATTCTCACACAGGGAAATATTCAGACTTTCAGATAAAATGAGTCTGCCTTTTAGGAGGCACTGCTGCATGAACCACTCCAGAATCAGTGTGAATAATTATAAACCATGTAAATTCTTACTAAAGCTTGTCTGAACTGTTTTAACTAGTCTGTATTCAGCAGTATGTTTTATTAAACTTTATGCCTCGACACTAATACTGTTGATGGACATGAAGTCTTATCCTTCTATTTAATATCATGTCCAGCATCACTACTCACACCTCTCAGGCTCCAAACAGCTGTTTCACTCGGCAGATATCTTTCTCAGTATTTACCAGATTATTTGATATTCCTATTATTTTGAAAAATACTGTTTATACTGTTAAAAATACTGATGATGTTGTTGCTCACCTCAGTTTTTTTCTCACACTCTCTCTGTGTCTCACAGATCAGGTCCTCCAACTCTCTCACTTTGTCCTCCAGCTTGGACACCTTGACCTTCTCATCCTGAAAGTGCACCATCCACATGTTAGTCATTTACTTTCACACATTCAGACATTTTGAGGACTGACAGCAGATTTGGGAAGACAAAATAGTACTGAAGAATTAACAATCTTGGATAATTCAGTTCAATCAGCAGTGTATGAAATACTAAAACCAAGTCCTTCTGCTACCAAAAAAACAAGTTTATACGGGGAAAAGCTATACAGGAGAGCTAGGAGCATATATTTACTTACACAGCAGCATACAAGTTTATAAAACACACAGAAAGTGTTGAAATATAAATGTTCAATAGGAATTATAACCGAGTTTCCATTACGAACTGCTAACGGCTAATATAGCCACACAGCTAATACCTAGCTCGAGCTGACAACGTTTTAATACTTAGATATAAAAGTTGGTTATCTGTAGTATCCTGAGGTGAATGTTATTATCTTTTAAGGACATTTTGTTGGAATAACCACTAGAGGTCACTGTGTGCTTGTTGTTGTTGTTGTTGTTAAAGATGCTCTCTTGTTAAAGTCAGAGAAGTAGGTGAGAGAAGAAGACTGGTTATTGTACATGCCGCTAAAACAGACCCAAGGAAAAGTTATAAGAGTATTATCCGCCTGGTTTGTCTACACGATACAACATTATCTAGAACAATGTTTTTAGATACCACATTATCTAAAAACATTGTATTAAAGTTTAGGTTTGGTTATGTGGCTCTTATTTACGAGTTTTTAGGGTTATCCCTGAGGACGTGCAGGACGTAGCAGAGCCTGAAGGGAGATTTTTTATTTAAATATCAGGAACATTTTCCACCGGTATCATCCTGGATTAAAGGAAAAGTCAGTAAAATGTCCATAACCACATGTTTTGCTCAGCGTGCTGAAATATTACAGTAAAGATATAAATGTTTATATAAACTGTAGATACTCACCAAACGTCGTTTCCTCTCAAAATGAAAAACTCCAGCGGCCACGACTGCAGCTCCAGCTCCAATCAGCAGGGGGCGCAGTGGATGACCGGGGATCCAAGAGCCAATGAAACCTAATAAATGTTGCATTATTAATCTGAACTCGGTAAAACAGCCTCTCAGTTATAAGGTTCAATCAGTACGGATTTTTTTTTCTACCAAAGAAACAGCGTGTTCTATTACGTCACAATGACAGTTCTAGAAGAGGGGCGTGGTCGGGTGGTTCGGGGGAGGGGGCGTGCTCGTAGTTTTTTTTCCATAATAAACTAAATGCCACTAAACACTAAGAGAGTACAGGAAGTGAGGGACAATGCCATGATACCCCACTGATCACATGCTGCCTGGGACTAGTGGAGGTTTATTTATGCTTCCAACAGTTTAGATGATTAAATCACAGATTTCGTACATCCCAAATAACACCATGCATATGCTTGCTTCTTTTATCAAGTATCTTGAATAAATCAAAATTATAAGTGATAAAATAGAACAGAAGAGGCATGTGTGTACTCATGAGTCTTACATACAGTGATAATAAAATAATAAAGTAGTCTCTATCTCATCACTGTGAATATTCAAAAACACTAAATGACAAAACACTACACCACCACAGAGGCAGTTCTCAGTCATGTGCACTAGGGGGCGGTGTATATTCATTTTTGATTATTTTACCAAAAATGCTGCTTGGAGCTTAACTTTCATTCTTCTGAAGATTATGAAAATATTTTGCTAATGTTTACCATGAATGCTACCTAACGTTAGGCTAAAACACAACAACTAACACTTCTATAAATCTTATTATGAATAATTATGAAATTAGGAAAGGTCAGCACGATCCCAGCCTGAATTCCTTGACCATAAATTTCACTTGTTTAAAGGTAGACTCTGTTAGAGCAGCACAAACCTCACATCGAGTTTATACGTCGCTTTACGTGCCTGGATGCTGCTCCTCTTCTAATAAACTCTGGACGATTCATTCCAAAAGTTATCTAGTGAAATAATAGTGAAAGTATTTGCTAGGGTTTTCGGCCTCTGAATTTACTTTTGAGCAGCAGCAGGAGATAAGTGTGTACAGCTCGGTGTAAACACGTCACCTTCACCATCCTTAAAGAGTCTGGGTGCAGCGTGAGTCTGGTATACACCATACCTCCTGAATATGGACTGTTATTAGATCTACTGAACGCTGCCCTGGGAACGAGGACAGAAAGAGAAGTTTATTGCAGGTACATAAGGAATTGGGCCGCTCGCTGCAGGAGACTTGTGTCAATGCCACGCCGAGTCTTTTCTCCTCTCCCACGGCCATTCGGCTCATCAGCATCTGCTGGGCGATTTCTCGCTGTTGCAGCAGGGGTGTGGACTTCTTTCCCTCTGGAGCCGGGATGGATACGGTCCTGAGTGTAGGAATGATATTGTTCTTTGTTCCTAGGCCGAGGAATGCAGACACGTGGCCCTGATCCAAATGCAAAGCGCCAGTAACAGAATCACGCTGGTGGCACTGGATCCAGTCCGGAATTCAGGAGACAATTTATCCCATCAACATTTGACCAATCACATCTTTTCAGGGTCCTGCCTCAGCCACCACCTGAAGGACCCGAGGAGCCTTGGAACAAAGCAGAGATCCCTTTGCTCTGTTAGCAGTGACAGTGTACTTTGGGGTGTTAAAGCGACCCACTCCAGCATGGCACTCATCACTGCTGGGTAGACTGACGAGCAGCTAAACCCCACTCCATCTGCTGCAGGGCAGAAAAGAAAGTTTTCTAACCAAACTGAATTCTTTGACAGGATGAGGCTGCAACTTTTCTACTTCATCTGCTGACGATTTCATCACAGGAACATATAAGTGTGTAAATGTACAGAGCTAGAAAAGAAACACACACTACAGTACAGTAAACACAGTCAATACAACACAAAGTCCACATTCAACACTATGTGGTGAAGGAAGCTTAATTCTGCCATTAGCTGTAGATGGATGAGAAGAATGAGCAACCTTCTTGAGGGAAATTGTGTGGTACTGGTTCTGACGGAGGATGAGGACGGGTTCACTCTTGAGTCTGGTTCCTCTGGAGGTTCTTCCTCATATTATCTCAGGGAGTGTTTCCTTACCACCACCACCTCTGGCTCGGTAATTAGGGATGTGTATGAGTGCATGTGTGCGTGTAGGAGTGCGTGTGTGTATGTGTGATTGTGTGTATGTGTATCTGTGTGTTCATGTGTATGTGTATGTAAGTGTGTATGTGTGCGTGTGTGTTAGTGTGTGTATATGTGTATGTAAGTGTATATGTTTGTGTGTTTGTGAGTGTGTATATGTGGTGTTTGTGTAGGTGAGTGTGTATATGTGTGTGTGTGTTTAAATGTGTCTTTATTTGTCACATATACAGTACTGCACAGTGAAATTCGCATATCCCATCCTTGTGGCGTGATCGCTGGGTCAGCCATGATGCAGTGCCCCTGGAGCTGAGGGCCTTGCTCAAGGGCCCAACAGTGGCAGCTTGTCAGTGCTGGCGCTTGAATCCCAATCGTCCAGCCAACAATCTAGAACCTTAACCACTTGAGCTACCACTGCCCTGTGAGTGTGTGTATGTAAGTGTATGTATATATATATAAGTGTGTATATGTGTGTGTGTGTCTGTGTGCGCGTGCACACGTGTATGCGTATATATGTGTGTGAGGATAGAATAGACCACTGAGAGGGAAACGTGTCTTATTTTGATTTGATATTTGATTTGAAACTTGTAAATGTTGACTTTACGCTGTTAGTGAAGGAGCAACATGAATAAAGTCGACTTGATAGTGTTAAAGTGCAGGTATGGGTTAAAGAAGAGTGTGTGTGTGTGTGTGTAAGAGAGAGAGAGAGAGAGAGAAAGAGAGAGCATGTGTGTGTGTGTAAGAGAGAGAGAGAGAGGGAGTGTGTGTGTGTGTGTAAGAGAGAGAGAAAGTGTGTGTGTGTGTGTATGTGAGAGCATGTGTGTGTAAGAGAGAGAAAGTGTGTGTGTGTGTATGTGAGAGCATGTGTGTGTAAGAGAGAGTGTGTGTGAGTTTATGTGTGAGTGTGGGTGTAAGAGAGAGAGAGAGAGTGTGTGTGAGAGAGAGTGTGTGTGTGTGTCTGCATGTGTGTGTGTGCATTCAAGTGTCACAGCTGTTTGAAAGTAAACACTACCTCTGTGTGTAATGTGGCATTGTGTTTTAAGTTTCTCTGACTGCTTTAATGTTTACATACCGGCTTTAATCCGATGTGACATTTAGACAAACGCTGCATTCGTGTGTGTGTGTATTATATTTACTTCAATAAACTTCATTTATATGACTCTAACAGGCAGCAACAACAAGAGAAAGTCGTTAACAGAAATAAAAACGGCATGTCAGTCATTCACCTGAGGTGAAACACACACACACACACACACACACACACACACTAAGCCCCAGTTTATCAGGATGTGAACAGGAAAGTGTGATTCGCTACACGAACCCTAGCATTACCGTGTGCTCCTCTAACTCTGAAAAAACACACCTGGAGTTCACACACACACACACACACTGAGCTCTACAAAGTGTCCTCTTTATCTGGAGGTGAACAGGAAAGTGTGATTTGCTACGCGAACATGACCGTTAGCAGTTAGCAAGTTCTCCTTAAATAGGAGAAAAAAATGGCACAAATCACTACTGGAGTTCTGTCCACACACACACACACACACCTCCATTCCATACTGTGTCGTCCATTTTTCCCATGAAATGAGCACTGTGAAGTGTCCTTGTCCACACGATATGATCAGGAAAGCTAGCGCTAGTTCATCAAGACATTTTTAAGGGTTACTTCTTTTTTTTGGAGTTAATTAACTCACTTGACTAAACGTGGCATTACAAATCTGTAATAAATCGGAAATAAATGTTAATTATTTAGTAATATAAAACTGTCTAAGTAACTAGCTATGAATATGCATGAATTATGCAAATGAGGGAGCATTCTCTTGCAGGCTACTTAAACCTGTGTGATTTTTTTTTACCAGAATGAAAACACAGCAGCTGAACGTGTCCTTGTCATCCTCCTACCTGAGACACGAGTGGGGTGAAGCCCAGGAGCTCATTTACTGAGGTGGAGTTCGTGATGTTGCTGCAGAAGAGACACACAGCTGCAGATCAGTGTAACACAGATGAAGCTCCAAATCAGTCTGCTCTCAGCTTGCCAGCTTTTTTTCCCTTAATAAATGAAATCATCATTTAAAAACTGCATTTTGTATTTACTTGCATTATCTTTGTGTAATATTAAAATTTGTTTGATGATCTGAATCTGAATAAGTGTGACAAATATGCAAAAAAATAAAAAAAATGGAAGGGGGCAAAAACCTTTTTACAGCACTGTACACTATATTGCCAAATGTTTTGGGATGCCCCTCTAAATCACTGAATTCAGGTGTTGTTTTTCAGGGGTTGGGCTTGGCCCCTTAGTTCCAGTGAAAGGAACTTTTAATGTTTGAACATACCAAGACATTTTGGACAATTTCATGCTCCCAACTTTGTCCTGACCTCAACTTGATAGAACACCTTTGGGATGAATTATACTGTGAGCCAGGACTTATCATCCAACATCAGTGCCCGACCTCAGAAATGCGCTTCTAGAGGAATGGTCAAAAATTCCCATAAACACACTCCTAAACCTTGTGGAAAGACTTCCCAGAAGAGTTGAAGCTGTTATAGCTGCAAAGGGTGGGACGACTCCATATTACATTCATGTGCATGTAAAGACAGACGTCCCAGTTTTGGTCTGGCTCGCAGTCTCCACTCTAATTCATCCCAAAAGTGTTCTATCAGGTTTAGGTCAGGACTCTGTGCAGGTCTGTCAAGTTCCTCCACACCAAACTCCCTCATCCATGTCTTTATGGACCTTTCTTTGTGCACTGGTGTGCAGTCATGTTGGAACAGGAAGGGGTCATCCCCAAACTGTTCTCACAAAGTTGAGAGCATGAAATTGTCCAAATTGTCCATGTTGGTATGCTGAAGCATTAAGAGTTCCTTTTACTGGAACTAAGGGACCAAGTCCAACCCCTGAAAAACAACACCTGAATTCAATGATTTAGAGGGGCATCCCAAAACTTTTGGCAATATTTGGAGTCTTGGAGACTTTTGGAGTCTTGACTGCAGCTACATTCATCTCCCTGGTTTCTAATGTGAATGTTACAGTGAAATATCCTTCCTCTGTGTGTGAGGACAATAAATCTTGCTTGACTAGACGTAAAAACAACTCGACAGGTCCGTGTGCAGACTCGTAGCATTCGTTATTTTGCATATTTATTTAGAGAGGCATAATCATAACACAGTATTAAACACAACACAGTGTAGAAGACATGTAAATATAAAGAGTGTCAATCAGCTTCAGCGTCTGTTTGCAGAGTCACTCATTCATTCAGCGAATCTTAAGGCGTCTGAGGAAACATCACTGCATCCAGTAAACGGAACCAGAATGGATAAAATATTTGATGTCTCATAGTAAGAAATATTTATATCCGTGCTGCTGTCAGAGCAAAAACTCTGCAATGTTGCTAGTGCAAGTTAATACACAAAGTGTGAACAAATCAATAAATAAATAATGAAACACTAAACACCAGACAGGTGAACACAGCAGGGCAACAAGTGAAGGGACGGGGTAACACTCACGCTGTTACCACATCATCACATCACTCATTTTATTCATAATGGTACTATAGCAGTGTTTGGATCAAGGTGAATAATAGTTTACTACAGTCATCTGACTGTAAAATGCTGTAATTTTACTTCAGTATATATCATCATTTATTTTTATATATAATTTCCCCCCATTTCTTTTTCTTTTTTGAAACAATGCCAATGCTAATATTTGCTAGATAGTTACTGCTGGACACACAGTAGCTCTCACACTTCAAATAACTGATCAAACGCATAATATTTCATATTAAACCGAATCATTTACTCAACGTGTTTCATCAAACATGAAATTCAAACATTCACACTGAACAAAGACACAGGTTATAACGCACAGAAGAACAGAAAGGCGTTTAATCGCAACTACAGTCTTATTTAAGTAACACACTTTTATATTGATGACTGAGCAAATATACTGCACACACACACACACAGTATGCAGTATCTACACTTAAGCATTGAATCACTATTTAAATTGGCTTCAGTTCAGCAGGAAAAACCTTTTTGTGGGAACAAAAGCTGGACACTGTGTGTGTGTGTTTGTGTGTGTGTGTGTGTGTGTGTTTGATTTGCTTTTCTTCAGAAGTCATGACTTGAGCTTGAAGCTACAGTTAAAGTTAATCATCACTTTTTATAAATTTTTAAAGTAAACAAATACTGATAACAGGAGACAGAATCTAATATAAACATCGTCCTTATCTAATCTCTCATTACATTTGTTTTGTTTTTTATATCTGTAGAATTTTCCTGAATGCTGCTAAACTTAAAGTGACTGTAACCGGACTATCTGACAGTCCATTCCCCCGCGTGTGAGCGTGAAAACTCGTCCATCCAGGTGTGTGTTTTTTCAAAATTTTTCGTATTCCGGGACATAATTTCATGCCTGAATAAAACTGCGTCATGCTCCGAGTTTCTTTAATCTGGAAACAATTTCCTGACGGATTACGGATTACGCAGCCTGAACAGATTAAGCATGAGTGGAACGAAGGACGGAGCAAGAAAAAAAAAAAACAGAAGAAAGAGAAGAAACATCCACTGAGGAGAGATAGAGCCTGAAGTGGGAGAGAAAAAAACACGTCAGGGAAAGAACGTGAGGTTTGAGTGTCTTGAAGATGAGCTGCTGGAGAAGAACATGGAAACTTTTCACTAAGATAATAGTTAGTGTGCTAACAGGCTAGGTTTAGATGAGTTTCCACACACAGCTTCCAGCAGCAACACAGATTATTACACATATTTCATTAAGAAGCAGAAAATGCTGCATTTAAAATCCGAGCCAAAGTAACAAAATAAGAAATAGTGATTTGTATACATTTATCAGACACTCTTATCGACTTAAATTTTACCTCAATTATACAACTGAGCATTAAGGGCCTTGCTTAGGGGGTCCAGCAGGGGAATCTTGGTGGGCCTGGGATTCAAATTCACAACCTTTTCATCAGTAGTCCAACATTAAGCTAACAGTTTTGCATTTTTTTCTACATACATAGCATAATTATAGCACAACAGGTTCAGGCAGCTTCATAATCACAGGATGGAGAAGGTCAGAACCAGAACAGACAGGTTTTCAGTCGAAGCAGCAAAACATCCATAAAAAAACAAAAAAAACGCTCTTCAAAAAATGGCGAGTTGACGTTCGCCTAAAAAGAATCGTCTCATTCTCAAACAATCAATGCAACCTTTTCTTTATATGATGTTTTTTTTTTTTGTTATTCCCTGTTTTAACAATAACAAGGCGAATCCTCTCACACTACAATTTTACAATCACAAACTCATTATAGGATATATCATACTGAGGTATCACACACACACACACACCTGAAAACTGGTTTTGCGCTTTGACTCTCATGCTAATATTTTTATTAGCTGATCAGTGAAAATAAAGAGGTGATGAGAGATCGCTGCAGTTTGTCATTCACTGATGTGAAGCGACGGGTGAAAAACGAGTGTCACAATAAAGGCTGTAATTCAGTGTATGGTGCCACATTGTTAACACACACACACATACTCACACATACACACACACACACACACACTGAGCTCTTTAAGCCACAATAAAAAAAAGCGCCGTCATTGGGACAAAGTGCTTTTGTTCAGTCGCGCTTTCACCTTTTCATCCAGCACTCTTTTCACTGTTTCAGGAAGTGAGAGCCACCCTCGGTCACTCGCTCACCCGCTCTGTGTTTTGCTGAATGTATTAAAGCCGGACGGAGAAAAAAAATCCCATCGCCGCTTTTGCGCCTTTTAGTCTTTGTTTAAATGGTTGTCAGAGGTAATAAAGTGAAACCTGGAGGACAAAACGAGTTTAATGGGTTTATCACTCGGAGGGAAGAGTGGATTCGGGCCTCACGCCTCTGAGAATTTACAACATTCCATAAACATGCTGTAGAAATGCTCTAGAAATGAATATCGCTTTGTTTCATGTTTCGAGATGGAAATTCGTAGAATCTCGGGCACCGACAGGCGAGATACAAACATCACACACACCTGACAAATCTGAGACGTAAAGCAAAGAATGAAGAAGGAATCAGACAACTTCACAAGAGACCATTCTGCCATCATCAAACAGAGATTTAAAGAAAAAAGAAAAAGTCTCTATTTCCGTATCAGGATTATAAATTAGTATAGCACGTCCACACTGGGGCTCGGTAACACCTCACGGAGAACAGTTAGATAGGAGACGTGATATACATCATCATCATCATCCTCAGTGATAAGACCATGAATATTTACTCAATAGCTAAAACACAAGACACAACCAGGACAGCATCCTCGAGTGGAGACAGGGCCAGAACCAAAACAACAGCATGTGAAACTTCACTCGAAGTGCACAAAAGATGATTATCAAATCAGAAATACAGAAGAAGAAGAAGAAGAAGAAGAAGAAGAAGTAGATTGTAAATTTTGTCTTCACTACAGAAGAGTTTCTCAGTGACATGACAAGCTGTGTGTGTTTATTTTTTATTATCTTATTTACTTTGTGAGAGAGGGGGGCACTGATTGCTCAGTGGTAGGTTTCTCGCATGCCACGCGAAAGGCCCGGGTTCGTACCCCAGCCACTGGATGCAGTGCTGGTCCCAAGCCTGAAAAAAAATGGGAGGGCTGCGTCAGGAAGGGCATCTGGTGTAACGTTGTTGTGCGGACCAGTTTGTCCGACTTGCCTCCAACTTAGAGAGAGAAAAAAACAATTGTTTAGAGCTGCTTTATAGGGTCAGAACTTACCTCTAGGATGCTACACAATATTAAATATTATATTATATTTATAAATATAATATTAAGTATAAATAGTTAAAAAAAGGATTGTGTCTTCTACCTGGTATTGTTGGCTTTTCCCCCAAATAAACCACATGCTGATATTGTTCTCTTCTTCATACAGGAAGAACTTCACGTAGCTCACGAAGGTTTATGACACTACATCAGTTTAGCTGTTTTAAAATTCCTGACACTTATTTTACCTCAGTTTTTCACTGTACATGTATTTCTTTCCGCTCTCGTTTTCTTGCTTGCTTTGTCCTCAGAATTATTTGTTTTGGGTTTTTTTTTCCTGACCTCCTGTGGGACATTTAACGGTATGCGTGTTTGCTTTTGTGCACAAATATGGTAATTAACGTCATTTTGCTGTGTTCATTTGGACCTCAAAGGGGCGATCGTTATCGTTCATTATGAAATAAAGTCATCGTTCCCTCGAAAAGTCTGCATCGCATTTTCTTATTCAGCTACAGCTACTGATAAAGCTTTATTTAAACTGTTTATATACAAAAGACTTTAATCGCCTGTGTTTCATCCTGCTGTGTGTGTGTGTGTGTGTGTTCTGGGTGGAGGCCACGTTGCGCCCTGATTCTTTAAAGATAAAAACACAGAACATCAAACAGAGAGGAGTGAAATAAATGACAAGAAATATGAAAAGTGAAAAGTGTCTCCTCAAATGAACCTGGATACTTTGGACATAAACGATTGTAGACGGTCACTTTCAATATTATTTAACTTCATCTGCGATCATTCAGTGCTGACATGTCTGACCCAGACCTGAACATCATCCAGAAGAGCTGCAGTGAGCCATGATCAGCTTCAGAAACGTTCAGAAATCACACAAAGACCTGAAATTCATGCAGCAGAAAAATGAGACATTTATCTTCTTATCTTCTTAGTATCAGCTTCTGTGTGGAAATGAGAACCCATAACCTCCTCAATCTGTCTTCAGCAGAAACCTCACAGCAGAAATGCTTCTGTACGGCACACACACACACTGTCTGATCTAACACTTTTACTGTCTGATCTAACACTCACTTACTGTCAGATCTTACACTCATTTACTGTCTGATCCCATCTAGTGTATGCTCTTATACTCATTTACTGTCTGATCTTACACTTATTTACTGTCTTATCTTACACTCATTTACTGTCTGATCCTATGCTTGTTTACTGTCTGATCTAACACTCACTTACTATCAGATCTTACACTCATTTACTTTCTGATCTTATGATTATTTACTGTCTTATCATACACTCATTTACTGTCTGATCTAACACTCACTTACTGTCAGATCTTACACTCATTTACTGTTACATCTTACACTCATTTACTGTCTGACCTTATGCTTGTTTACTGTCTGATCCCAACTATTGTCTGCTCTTATGCTCATTTACTGTCTGATCTTATGATTATTTACTGTCTTATCATACACTCATTTACTATCTGATCTTATGCTTGTTTACTGTCTGATCTAATACTAACTTACTGTTTCATCTTACACTCATTTACTGTCTGAGCTTATGCTTGTTTACTGTCTGATCTTACACTCATTTACTGTCTTATACTCATTTACTATCTGATCTTATGCTTGTTTACTGTCTGATCTTACACTCATTTACTGTATGATCTAACACTCATTTACTGTCTGATCTCACTCTCATTTACTGTCTGATCTCACTCTCTTTTACTGTCTGATCTTACTCTCTTTTACTGTCTGATCTAACACTCAATTACTGTCTGATCTCACTCTCTTTTACTGTCTGATCTTACTCTCTTTTACTGTCTGATATTACACTCATTCACTGTCTGATCTAACACTCACTTACTGTCTGATCTAACACCCATTTACTGTCTGATCTTACACTCGTTTACTGTCTGATCTTAAGCTTGGTTTTGCTCTGACCTAACATGTCTGATGTCTGATCTAATGCTTCTTTACTGTCTGATCTTCCACTCATTTACTGTCTGATCTAATCCTTGTTTACTATTATACTTGTTTACTGTCTAATTTTTACGCATGTTGACTGTCTGATACTCTGCTCAGTTACTGTACTGAAACTACTTTTCCTCACAGAAATTGATCAGGTTTATTTCAGATTCTTTCTTTCTTTCTTTCTTTCTTTCTTTCTTTCTTTCTTTCTTTCTTTCTTTCTTTCTTTCTTTCTTTCGTTCTTTCTTTCTTTCACAGTAAAGTTTGAGCTGAAATGGCAGTAAAGTGAATCACACTGATGAGTGTTTGTTAAACAGAAAAGCAGAATCATGGCTGCTGGACTGCTCTCATGTCCTCGGAACAGCAAGTCACTGTGTGTGTGTGTGTGTGTGTGTGTGTCTGTGTGTGTGCGTGCATGTGTGTGTGCGTGCGTGCGTGTGCATGTGTGTGTGTGTGTGTGTGTGATTAGAGTTAAGGGGAACAGAGCAGATTTTAAGGAGAGAAACTGACACAGTTAGATTTCATTTTTATTTTAAACTCATCCTCTTAGTTACACAAACACAATAATACACAAATATTTATTTGAAACACTGAACTGGATTTTTATTCAAAATCATCATTGTAGTTCCAGTATGAGTGAACCTCTAAACGTCAGTTGCTATACATAACATTAGTGCTATATTTTCAAACATTAGTGGTTATATTTTATAATTTTGCCGTAGTTCCTGTTTGGTAAGAAATTAAAAAAATACACAGTTGGAAAAGCAGCAGAATGTGGAAGATGAACAGAGTCCGGACTTTCTCAGCCTGTTTTTACTGTATGTATGATCTACTTCCTGTGCTTTTGTTCTGTGGTGTCCTGAAGGTCAGACAAAAGACAGGATCCAAAGAACCACTGTGGAAAAAAGGCGTTAGCAATTAGCATAAGGATCAAATGTCATGATCATTCACAGTGAAGAAAAAATAGCTTTTGAAGCGGAATAAATGCTAATTACATGAACTTTATTCCTCTGTAGTTATGAGGATATGGCCCAGTTAGGTTTGAAATCATTTCAGCTAAACATTTTCCTCTTTTTAATCACATTCAGAGTTTTAATAACTGACATCTTGCGCGGTGACTAATGAGCTTTCTCAGTTGTCACATTATCCGACATTATAAATGTGAAAAAAAGATTAAAAACCATACATAATCATTAGAATACAGACTGCCAATAGTTTCAGAGAAATGATGTGTTTTTGATATTCTTTATAACCTCTGACTAGAATCAATATGTGCGTTGTTGTGACATTGTTATTTCCAGTCTGACACTGTGTCCAAAAATCCATTATTTATTTAATGTTAGCGTTTTAGCTCCTGATCCCCTGCAGCAGAAATATAATTTATCAAATATCACTTAGCATTCATGGAATACAGATGATGTAATTATGCTGCAATGTGTGTGTGTGTGTGTGTATGTGTGAGAGAGAGAGGTTTATGAGGAAGCTTTAAAAATAATTTTGTGAAAAATAAATGACCACAGCATGTGACTTAGCAAAAAAAAAGAAGAAAAAGAAACACTTAGGCTTGGAGTTGTCATCAACTGAAGTTGATTATTTTCCAATTACAAGATGCTGATGTTATATTTCTCTTAAACAACAGTCCATCAGGACGCCATGCACAGTTTTCGGAATAGACGATCTACCTTGTTTTCAGAAAGTGGGAGGAACCCAGAGGAACTCCTCATGAATTGTGGAACTTGGAGCTTCATCGTGGGGCAGCAGCTTCAGACATTACAAAGTATAGAGAGATAGTGATGAGATAAAGCCAGAACCTATCACAGCTTAAGAGATCAGAAAAATGTGTCTCTGATGGAAGCCATGAGTTTCATGGGCAAGCTTTGAATAAGTGCTCCAGCATGGATGAGACGAGTAGAGAACTGTAATTGTACCTGAGGATGTGAACTGTAGTGATGATCACATAGGCACTTCTACTACATCGATGTCATCATGGGAAACATCTGGATGTATATAAAGAGCTCTACCCACCACACCACCCTTTGAACCTTGATCATTTTCTGAACGCTGATCTCCAAGTTTTGAAACTTGCTTCAGTCTCCGACATCCAGTAGCAAATCTCCGAAACACAGTTTCTGTGATACGTCCTCTACACAGCCTGTATCACACTCTTCAGATGTTTCTGCCCTCTAACTATGACATCATCACTATTTTTAAGATGTTTGTGCTTCATCTCTTAACTCTGGTAAAGATATTATAGCTCTGTTTCCCAACTCTATTAATGATAATGCTGCTTAACATCCTAGAGAGAAGACATCACCCCTTCTTTTCCTGACTCAAATTAAGGATGTCTTTCCTGCACCTTTTGACTCTCTTTTGAACACGTCATCATTCTACTTAGAAGTTTGTTGGTTTAATTTCCCAGCTTGGATAAACCGTCACGTTTCGACTCCATTAAGGATACCACTGCTTAACCTCTTGACTCTGGTGAAGACATCTGCACTCATTTACTGACTCTGTTAAAGATGTCATTACTTCACCACCTGACATTGGAGAAGATATTGTTGCTGTGTTTTTCAACTCCTTTGTAGGTGTCATATTGCTGTTGCTCAACCTCCCAACTCCAGCAAAGACGTCATTGTTCCTTTTCCCAACTCTTGAGTATGTTGTTTCTGCTCCTCCTGACTCCATCGAAGACATCATCACACCATTTTCTGACTCCACTGGAGACATCATTGCTCCACCATCTGACATCATCACTGTTTCCCAGCTTCACAGAGATGTTGTTGCTCCACCTCCCGACTCTGGAGATGACATCATTGCACCAACTCCAATGAGGATGGTCTTTCTTTACCTTCCAACTCAGGTGAACACATCATCGCTACATTTTTTAACACAGCTGTTGTTGCAATAACTTTGCCAAAAATGGCGAAAATCTGATTCCACCAAGAAAACCGTAGTCCTGCCTCCCTTATCTGATTTTTTAGACCCCCTGGTTATAGAGTCCTGGTTCATTATCCTGCATGTTCCTTGACTATATTTGTTTAGACCTAGAATGGAGATCACTGAGGGTAAACTTCAAAATGTTGCCCTTAATATTTGTTTTGTACACATGATTCCTGCCCCAGTGGGCCGCTTAATGCTGGTCACAGTTCCTATTTCTGACGACTAGGTGCAATAATAACAGTGAGCATGTCCTGCCCCACAATTAGGCAAATCTGTAAAGCAAATCATCTTATATCTGTGCAATAGAAAATTAAAAAAAAATATTTCTGGTGTTTTGGGGAACTTTATGAAGATGGCTGATATAAACGGTGAGGCACTGCACCTTAAAAGTGACCTTCCACTCCTGGTGCTGAAGATTATTGTGATGATTATGGTCATTGAAATTAATTTATTTTAACTGTTGCAGTCTTGATGATTATATCCTTGTTGCATATATTTAAATTATCTTGCTGCAATTCCTCTTGTCTTTGTACTGATATCTCTTACTATCACTTACCCAGTTCCATCGCTCTTTCCTCTCTTTCTCTCTCTGTCTTTATCTGTCTGTATCTCTGTCTCAGTCCCACGCTCTCTGTCTGGGGGTTCAGTAAGTTTACTGTGCTTCCGTTCAGTGAAAGCAATCGTGCATAAAGTAAATGAAAATGTCAGCCAAAGAAGAAGAGGAACAAAAAACACATGCCATCATGTGTGTGTGATAGAGAGAGAGAAAGAAAGAAAGAGACAGAAAGAGGGACAACGAGAGAGAGAGACTAACATCTCTTTAATTACCAAAAGCATAAAAAAACAAAACACCCATCAGTGCAAGTAATATATAATAATATAAAATATGTAAATATAACAGACAAAATAGAACAAAGGCAAAAGACAAACAGATAAATATATAAATATAGATACATTCATATATAAAAAACAAAGGGAGAGAGAGAGAGAGGGAGACAGAGAGAGAGAGAGAGAGAGAGAGAGAGAGAGACAGACAGACAGAGAGAGACAGAGATGTATTTTGGTTCAGAGAGCAGTAGACAGACAGACAGACACAAACAGACAGATGTACAGACAGAGAAAGAAAGAGAGACAAACAGACAGACAGACAGACAGAAAAAGAGACAGACCGAGAGACAGATTATTTTAACAGTTTGAAAGAAAAATCAACAGACAGATGAGGAGACTTGGTGACAGAGTGAGATATTTTCACAACCACACTGTAGTTATCCGTTTTAGGTTTTGTGTCTGTCACACTCACAGCAGCACTGCAGAGCGAAACGCTGTTCGAGTGGTGATAAAACACTTCCTGCTTTAAAGTGCACACTTTCTCCCTTAGGCCCTAAAATCTACCTGTGTGTTAAAAGGAGAAAACAGGGCTAAAAACTTCACTCATCTTTCTTAAGCTGGAGGGGAATCACACACACACACACAAACCTGTCAGCGAGTTAAGATGCAGTGTTTCATCTCTAGCACTCTCTCTCTCTCTCTCTCTCTCTCTCATAATGATGAGACTCCTTTCCTCATCCCAAATCTAGGCAAGTGTGTTCCTGTCACATGCCATCAACATTGGGAGCTGATGGCATGTGACAGGAACACACACACACACACACACATCTTGTCTAGCATTAGTGGTAAGTTTTCTCTGTCCTGTTTTACAATAACTCCATTCACCCTCTCCTTCCCATTTGAGACACAACTCGGCTCCATTCACAACCCACTGTGGGAATGTTTCTCCTACTGTGTGTGTGTGTGTGTGCGCACATGTGAGTGTGTGTTTCTCTCCCCCCTCTGCCTGTCCACTTCCCTTTAAGAAAAGGATCACTGACACAAAGCAGCCGACCAAAGGTCACTAAGGAGGCTGCGTTTAACTGGCTTAGAATTGGGATTTAACCGCTTCACTGAAACCTGATATATTGGCACAGATCTCTGTTTTTTTAAAGGTGGCAATTTTTAAAGTTTTTCAGAAAAAAAGAAATAAAAATACTTTCATATATCCTGCTTGCCTACTTGCTGCCTCACATTGGGCTGATGAAGCCTAAACCAAGGCAAGTCACTTATCTAGCATGTTTATGATTATACATAAACAACATGACTTCCATTTGCTACATACATTCAGCACAAGGTTAAAAATAAATGTCATATAAATAAATGTTTTATAGATTATAACTAATATGTCATATTGTGAAATAGTTAGAAAAGAAAAGAAAAAGTTAAATACAGAACTTCAGAACCACAGGGCATGAAGATTTTTGTCATTATTTTGAAATAACTGCTCCATCCATCTGTTATCCTACACCAGGTCACAAGGAGCCTGGAGTCTGTCCCTGGGGAGCCAGGGACACACTGGATGACACTCGCACACTACAGAGACATCGGTCCATCTACAAATCATGTCTGGGGAGGAAGAACCCAGAGGAAACCCCTGAAGCACGGGGAGAACATGCAAACTCCATGCAAACACAGCGGAGGCGGGACTCGAACCCCTGACCCCAGAGGTACTAATCACTGAACCACCGTGCTCTCGAAAGCACAAATCAGAATACAGAAATAATCTTACACCTTGCAGTTCAGGGCTTCTGCAGATAAGCACGATTTGTTAAGTACGTCTTTAGTTTCTTTTGCTTCAATGATCCATGATGAACATGAGCTTCCACTCTGGGTGCTCTGATGGTGATGGTGTGAACTGTGTGTGGCTGCAGAAAGTGAAATGTGCTCTTTTCATTACGTTCTGAAAGACCTGCACATCGTTTCAGTGCGGAAATTTGTCAGTCAGTGATGTTTCGCTCTGTCCCAGTACACAAAGGTATACATTCTATACCGCTCACATAGCAGCCTTCTTCTATACATGTAGAATCAAGAATATCTCCAGCCTTGTGAAACCCCCCCCCACCCCCACCCCCCCACACACACACTACATTTTGTTAGTGTTTGTTCACTTTGTTGGCTTTTGTGTGGCCTACGCCAGCCAGAGGTCATGCAGAGGCGCCAATTAGTGGCATGTGTGGTAGCATGTGGAGGGCGTCGGGGCCAAATGAAGCACAGCAGGGACCGTTTCACACGCGCACGTGGTGCTAAACGAAACACACTGGCCAGCCAATCAGCCTCCCCTGGAGAAGGAGTTAAAACTGGGATTTAAGTGCACTTCAACCTAGTTTGACTTTAACTTTAGAGAAAAAGTAGTGTACACTAGATAAAGTGCTAGGCCTGTTTCTCAGACACCGACACCCACACACACACACACACACACCTTCTATCAGATTTTTGCTTAAATCCACTTACAGCAGGAAAAAGGAAACACATCTCCTGATTTTTCTGTAATTCTGATGTTTGATTGACAGGCGTGGCTCCTTTTATTCCATGTTAATAAAACACAGCGTAATCAGATTTTTACAGCTGGAGAGATAGACGTGTGAGCAGCGAGACCCAGGATTGTGATTTTTTTTTGTGGCCAGGACAGAGGAGATACTGCAAAAGCTTTTTTTGCCTCTGACTCACACACAATAGAGCTGTTTGAAGTCGCAATATATATATACTGTATATGTCGTGCAGTGAAAAGATGTGCATGAGGAATGAAAGGAAGCAAAAAGAAATCACACACGCTCGCTTATCCGCACTAAAGGAGGGCAGAGGATCACAAAAGAATAAAATATATAACCCTATGGAGTAAGCGAGCAGTTACAGAAAAAAAATAAAGAAAAAACCTGTTAGAACTTTTATCCTGAAAGACAGTAAAGCTTAAATCCCACATTCTTGAAAAATACATTTCGAAGGCACGATATTGCATATAGCGTCTACACATATACAACAAAAAAGGCTTTACATTTTAGATCAATCTATATAAAACAAATCTATACAAAATCAATCTATATAAATAGAACCAAAATGGTCAGATTTACTTAATTACACTTACCCCTTAATGATCAGTCAAAGATTAAAGACTCTGTGCCTATTAGTGAGATATAACTGACTTAAATTATGATTGACAAGAGAAAAGTCCAGGAGCTCGGTGTCTTCTCACAGAACGCTTCTGCAGTTTATTCCGCCTGCCAGTGATAAAGAAGGTGCCAATATCTTTAAGCACATTAAGTTTATTTCAATGATGAACCATCAGCATGATGAAGTACTCTAGTAGGAAGAACAGCTTTGAGAAACAGGCAATAAACAGTCTGAAAAGGATTTTACTCAGGTTGTTTTTTTTTGTGACTGTTGCAGCAAGAATCAGTGAAATCGCAAGGGCATGAACCTACTGTTAATCTTCTATCTGTGAAGATATAAGGAATTATGTTCTAGGAGAACTTCTTTATTGAATATTTTGGAGTTTTCTTGATTTTGTGTCAATCGCAGAAATCCTGGAGAGACTGACAGAGTGGGAGAGGAAATCAAAATCATCTGCTGTCATGTTCATCAGATTCCCTGAATCCAGTTTAATCATGTTTGTTTCGGTTGAGTGCGAGGGCAAAGTGTTAGAACTTTGTATAAGGTTTCTATAAGCAATGATTTGCAGGTCAAAGCCACACGGATGTTAGAAACAGCAGAAATGAAAACACAACCACATAATTCCTGCTGGCACATGTGTAAAAATAGCTCACGTATAGCTTCACACTAAACTCCAGAGCTCTTTGCAGAACAGACAAAATAGTGACAAAGCCAGATGACAGACATGTCTGGTGTTTATTTTTGTGAGAAAGCAGGATTTGTTCTCCCCATGTACTGATTAAAGTCATGTAGTGTTCACTTAACTGATAACATCATGAAGACTGATCAATGGGAAGAGCTATGGAAACCTCTGGAGTTCTGTGGAGCTTCTGTTTCATGCCAGACCTGGAAGAAGATGAAGTCTCAGGGCAATATATCGTATTTAGAAACATCATTAAAAAATGTCATATTTTATACATAAAAAATACATTTCAATACAGAAGACGTACTGAAAAGGATCATATTAATGTGATCATACTATTCTCAAAATATCTTTCCATCTGACCATCACTTAGAAGATGAAGATGGGTTCCTTTCTGAGCCTGGTTCCTCTCAAGGTTTCTCCCTCATATCATCTCAGGGAGTTTTTCCTTGCCACTGTTGCCTCAGACTTGCTCTTTAAGGGCTAAAATTAATTTTAAACTTAATCATTTTTTTCTATGTTTCTATACTTCTGTAAAGCTGCTTTGAGACAATGTCCAGTGCTATACAAATAAATTGTATTAAAAAAATTTAACTGGAGAGCTCACTGGATAAGAAGAGAACCTTATAAAAACAACCAGTGACAGTGAGTTTCCAGCATAATCCAGTTCATGTATAGCTAATGTTCAGAAAATGTCCAACACTGTACAACATGAGAGCCTATGAATTTATTTCTTCTCTTTAACTCCAGTCATCAAGAGAAATTTTGGACTCAAGTTTTAAAGTTATAAAAGATTGTTTTGACTATGTGTGATTTTTTAAAGCAGCAGGTAAACCTTCTTTACCAAGTTTAACCATCTTGAAATGTTTCCATTAGAGTTTCCATTATGTACATCTGAAATAATCTTAAAGTGTAGACTTTAGAATCTTCCATTTCAAAGATTATAATACTAAAGTCCTTGAATGTCATGAGGACATGTTTCAGGCAGCACCGGAGTCACTGGTCCACCTCTGATACACCCTTCGGTTGATCTCCACACTTCTGAACACTACAGGAGCAGGTGGATGTGGTTCAGCTCCAGGGATGTTTGTAGAGAATCCACAGAAGGCTTCAGGATGTTTGGTGGCTCTCCTGTAAACTGCCCAGGGATTTTGCTGGCTCTCCCAGTACAATGAAGCTTTAAAGTGTTAAAGATTCTAAATGTTTTCTACTCAGTGTGTTTTTGCTCTCAGGTGAAGAGCTGTACCTAGAACCCTATGTTTCATGCAAGCATGTTCCTGGGCACTTACTCTGTATCTTTATACAGCAGCATGGAGATGTTCCAAAGACAGGTCAGCTCTTTCTCTTCCTATTTTATGCCATTGTTGTGATTGTTGTCGTGCGCTGCTCCCCAAATTGTAGAAAAAAACAAAAGACTGGTATGCAAACAGACTTTTAGGCGGGTGTAAAGGCTAAAGGAGAAAAAGCAGTAAGCTGCAGTGTGTAATGTGTAAAAATGTAAGAATATAATAATGTGATATATCATATATTTAAATTCTGACAGGACATGCTGTTGCCTCCAGCTGTGACAGACGCAGAGGTTGCGCCACGCTCTGAATGTAATTCCAATAACACACCCAACAGCTAACAAGACATACTGTACTGTCTCTCTCTCTCTCTCTCTCTCTCTCTCTCTCTCTCTCACACACACACACACAGTAAAAACACAGCAACTTGTAACATTTACAGAATGTACACATATTCATAGTTTTGATGATCTACGATCTGCTGTGATCTGTGTATATTTAACACAGCAAGTGTCTGAAACAATATATAATATATAAATATATATACGTGCATTTGTAAGTACATAAAATATATACTTAGAAATACATGTGCATATATATATTTGCCATTTTGCAGAAGTCCAAATTCCCTTCTCAAAAGTAATGGAACACCAGCCAATTCTTTCTTTTTTTTGGGAGATGAATGTGATATACAATTAATAAAAAATTTCATCTTTTGTTTCTTGATATTTACATCTAGAAGTGTTGTACTAAATTTTTTTTAAACACACAATTTATAGGTTTATTTATAGGTATCTTTGCCATTATTTCTGACATATTTGTTCTAAACAGAAATGTTTATAGGCTTTGTGTAATAGTTGTTTTTAATTGTGTAATTGTTGTGGAATTATTGTTTGTGTTTTCTTCCCTAAAATTGAATAGAAATGAAATGAATAAATCGAAGGCACTTATTGTGAGAGGAGCTGACAGAAGGCGAGCTCTTGATTTGCACAACTCATTAACCCCCCTTCCCCCCTCTCTCTCTGTATTAAATGCTTGCTTACACTCCGTTATCCCCCGCGGGAGCGCGCGCTCGTTTACATTAACGTTAAAAGCACAAATTGAACTTCAAGCGTAATCGATATAGCAAATGAAATTAACATATTTTTAATCTTTGCTCTTATTCCACCCACCCACTCAACACACACACACACACACATACACAGACACACACACTGCTGTTTTGGCTGACGGTGCGGACGCGCGAGCCAAACGGTTTAATGAGCGACGCGCGGATATTGACATGCAACGTGTGCGCGTGATTAAACGGCGCGGGAGGAGAACCAAGAAAAGAGAGAGGGCGAGAGAGTTCATATGTTAATGAATTTATGTATTCATTCTTTCGACGTTTTTGTTCATTTTTTCGTATTTCTGCATTTGTTTATAGTTACATTTTACGTTTATAGAAACATTAGTTCCTCTGTGTTTTCTCAGATTAAATAGATATTTTAGAGATGAGACAAAAGCGGAAACTTCTCTGTCCTGAAAAAGAAAACAAACTTACAGCTTTACTGATACAAGACACTGACACTGGAGACTCCTTCCATTAACATTACAGTCATCTTCAACACATCGTCCATTACCTACCTATTACGCACGAGCTGTTACTATAGAAACCTGTGACCAATCAGAGATGAGAAGTCATCTCTTCCTCATTAATAAGCACAGCTATTAATGACCTGTTTTACGTTTATCAGATATGATTACGTTTGCCTTAACAATGTTTTTCTTTATACAACTGTGATGTTCTTTAGCTGTATTTTCAGTTCACTTTATATTTTCGGAGAGCCGGTGTGTGTCGCTCATGCTGATACGCTGATTTTTAAGTTAGCTTTCGGGGACACGCAGTGCACGTGAGCCTGCTCCCGGCTGATATTTTCATCAAGTGCACGCTTATCAAATAATGACACACTGAGGAGCAATGCTCCTGCAAAATGTCATTACTTTTACTAATTAAAACGTTCTTTTTAGGGATCGCTAATGTCTAATTTCCGCCGGAGCCGTTTCTCAGCGGCTAATATAATGTCAGAGGTTGGACATGGACCTTGACGTCTCTGTTGCAGTTTTATTCAGAGGATCTGACATTTAGACGCTGTTCAGTTTCCCCCACACTGCACCGCGAGTGAAACCTCTTAGGATCAGCTTTTTACCCAGAAGGCTTTGCTGTAATCTCATGTGGTTTGCTTTTAATGAAACTGCTTAGGAATGTAAACATGACTAATAAAATACCATTTTCACAGAAATGTGCTTAGAAATGAAATGCAACAAAGACAAAGTTATTTTTTCTTTACTGATGAAGTGGAATCTTTTAGAGAAATTTTAGAGTTAAAGAAAGGAACCTAGCTTGGGATTGGATTAGAAAAATCAGGTGGATTGGCTCCTGTCATTCATCCACTAGAAACACCACACACACACACACACACACACACAAATACACAAACAGACACACACATATACACACAAACACACCCACACAGAAATACACAAACACACACAAAAACACACAAATGTACACACACACATACACAAACACACAGTTACACACATATACACACATACACACACAAATACAAACACACACATATACAAACACACATACACAAATACACACACATTCACACATACACACACACAAATACACACACATATACACACACACAAATACACAAACATATACACACACACATATACACACATACATACACAAACATACATAAACTGGTAGTGTCACAATCACAGGAAACATCAGGAGTCATCAGTCATCAGTGTCCTAGAGCTAGTGAGCCACACCGCACCATGTAGGAAGCTTGGGCTCTGATTGAGACGCAGCTCTCAGCTTGCTCTAGAGAAATCTTCAGAAGTTTATTAGTGTTTATTATTAGAAGTGGAGTTTGTACAGCATCTTTCGTACATGTTCCTGCCATTGCTATAGAAACGATGAGGTATTAGAAGGAGCAGGTTCACATCATCTGTCTGTCAGAAAGTGAATTTCAGTCGGAATCTCGTGCTTTGGGATAAAAGTCGGCCTTGGGTTTCAGAGCCAAGTGTAAAGTGTTTTCCGTTCCTTTTGCTCCTGACGCCACTTTCCGGACGTATCGATTGCGTTCGGTGTTGAACAGAGCGAGAGGACGAGCGGCTGATGTTTTTCTGTCCCTGCATTGATCTGCAGGCTGCGTGTTTAATATTCATCACATCCTCATATTCGCTCTCATTGATTAACTGACAGCTTCATCGCAGACACTAATGTTTATTTCTTTATTTCAACAACGGATCAAACGCAAAATTCGGGAAGTTTTAGTCAGATAAAAACACATCTTTTATTTCTTAATCAATCTTTTCAGACAGGCCTTTTTTTTAAAGCCCCGAAAAATTCGAGCTGTAACAAATGATTTGCTTTGAGCGAGGGTAAAAGGTCACTGTTGTATATTTTGTGCGTTTTTTTCGGCTCCTCAGTTGTGATTTGTTTATACAGCTGTAATAAAAGCGAGGAAGTTTGTCGATACGGGAGATTTTCAGACACACGGATGAAGTCGAATAATTTTTACATTCTTTAACACAACCTTTAATGACCTTAGATCACGTGTTGTTATTTAGGATATAGCTGTGATTAGAGATGAAAGGGAAAGTTTGAGCTGTTTTTTACTTCCTGTTTCTGCTATTTTGAGGTTTGAGGTGTGTTTTAACTTTGCATACTTTAATTAAATTAAGTTTAGGTGGAAAATCTCAACCTTTTCTTTATACTGTGGATCTACCTGTCTGGGGTCAGAGGTCAGGGGTTACACTATGGTTATTTCTCGTCCTGCTTTTTGTTCTTCTTCCAAACTTCTCTGTGATTAAAGTGGAAAATCTGCACACTGAAATTCACAGACGAACGTTGAGACTGCCAGCTGATAATGTCATTGATGCTGACCAGTCAGCACCCACGCATTCATTACAGTCCTGACACACACTCTTTTTTTATGAATTATTTTTATATCATTCTTTTATTTACACAATCTTCCTCTTCTTCCTGCTCTTCCTCTTCCTCCTGCTCTGTCATATTGCCCTCATCACCCCCAACTCTTCCTCCTTATGTCCTGTGCCTCCTCCTACTATTCCTATCAACTCTTCCTCCTAGCCTTCTAATGTCTGACTCTTCCTCATGTTCCTCCTCTTCCTCCGGTTCTTCTATATTCAGCCCCGCCCACTCCCAGGTAGGATATCTAGTTCTTTTTTCTCAGATCTTTCTGTCATTTTTGTCATTCCTTTCATTCTCCTTCTCAGAATCTTTCTCTTTTTATGGACCATGCGTTGCTCTCTCTCTCTGACTGAGCAGCTCTTCCTCCTTCTCACCCTCTGTCTTTTCTCTTCATCTCATCCTCCACCTCATTTTCCTTCAGTCTGTTCCTTCTTCTTTTCCTGTCTCTGCCTCCTTCTCACCCTCTGTCTCTTCCTTCTTGTCTTCCACCTCTTCCTCTGTCTCTTCCCCCCACTCTTCCTCTCTTCCTTTATTCCCATGACTTTGTGTTACATATTTAATATACATTTATTTACTTCACCTACATCATTTTCTTTACTTCACCTACAGAAGATATTTACGTGTTTATTTTGTTTTCTAAATAATCAGAATTTTACTAACATCGCTTCTTAATTATGCACACCCTTCAGAAAACCCCCCCAAAACCTGATATTAATGAAATAATATTAATTCTGCTGTGATTATGAGAGCAGCTCTTCAATATTCTACCTGAAAGCCCCAACATGCAGGAATACCTGTTCTTTTATTTATTAAAAAAAATAAGCATTAATCACTCGACCATGACCAATTTTTCCGGATTATCCTTCCCTTCGTCTATTTTATGGAAACATATTTACTCTGAGCAGCCATGCAAATTATTACTGACTGCGACTGCACACTGATAATGCAAATGTCGACGCAAATTTATTCCCTTAAACGGCTCGCTATGTATAAATTATATTTCTCCCACCAGATTCCATCGTCCATCGCTAATATACATTCAGAAATACGTCCAGAAATCAATGTGACGACGACGCTGAAAGCTAGCTGTGACGCTAATTAATACTGTATGTTATATGAAGAGTGTTATATAAAGTGTTAAATAATGGATTAGTCTGAGTTTTTAACTCCATGTACGTCTCCTGATGAAGGACGTAAAGAAATAAAGTAAATGAGTGTGATTATTAAAGAGCGCGTGATAGTCAGAGTTGCTGAAAAGTGTTCCATGTGTTGGAATAATTCTTAAGTATCTTAAAAATGAACAGTTACTCTGGAATTTTCCATCCAGGTATTAGCAACATGAGGAAAATAGAGAAGTAAAGTGAGGCTGCTGATTGGTTAGTCATCAGCTGGTAGATTTGACTAAAACTAGCATGTTGGGTAACAGTTAGCAAGTTGAATAAAACTTCAGTAAAACTAGCATGTTGATTGAATAGTAGCATTAATAAAACATGATAAAAATAATCATGTTGAGTAAAATTAGCCTGATGATTCATTACTATTGAATAAAATTAGCATAAATAAAACAAAATAAAAAAAATAAAACTAGCATGTTGAGTCAGTGAGCTGAAGCGAAGCTGCTAATTGGTCTGTTGCCATTAGCTGGGGTTTAAATTCCAACTGAAGAGATGGAACAAACTTTAACATAAAACCCGCCCTGAAAATCACATCTTCCTGAAATTCAGTGTAAAGTTCAAGTCTTTCAGGGATGTTGTGTGTCTCTTTAGGTGTGTGTGTGTGTGTGAGAGAGAGATTTTTATTCAGTTTTGTTGTAGGAATCTTTAACCTCTGAGTTTTCTCTATAGACGCTAATTCATCTTCAGGCCTCGTTCCTCTCCGTCTCCATCCTTTCTGTGGCTTTTTGTTTTAGTAGCTGAATTGCGTGTGATATCACGTTGTTCCTGTGATACTTCCTGTGTCTGAGCACAAAGAAATAAAAGCCGAACAAAAAGGCGGACGAGGGCTTCAAGTGAAAAGGCACGTTCGTCTCCATTTGCATTCGTTCTGTGTTATGTTAATTAATTTGAGCACGCACACACACACACACACACACACATACGATGTGCAAAATCAACCATTTATAAAAGGAGCGTTCTTCAGAGCCACAGTAACGTCCTCACGTGTCAGAGACGTGCAGAGAATTAAAGCCAGTTACAATAGTTTTTAATTAACGATAACGATCTGCGCTAACGAACGCACCCTTGTCAGATCCCTGCTAACGATTGGCTTTCAGACCCACTGCTTTTCATTTAGCACAGGGAAGGAAATGTGTGTGTGTGTGTGTGTTATGTGGCTTTAGAGTTTTCTCTTACACACTTTGGGGCTTGTCTACACCCAGCTGAGATAATTGGACAAAATGAGGTGAAGCATGAGCGTAAAACCCACTCCACCCACACTCATACACCCACCCACACACACACACACACACACAAAATATGTTACTCTGCGTATGCTTCCTGTATGCTGTTTATTATTAAGACTCATAATGACTTGAACTGTGGTGTGATATTGTATGAAAAATGTGTGTGTGTGTGTGTGTCACAATCCTCTAATTTTGTCATTAGCAAGCGATGCCTCCGCAAATTGAACTAAACTCCTTCAATATCCTGCTGTAGGATGCTGTCAGACAGTCAGACAGACAGACAGACAAACAGACAGGCAGGCAGACAGATAGATAGACAGGCAAACAGACAGGCAGACAGACAGGCAAGCAGACAGACAGACAGACAGACAGACAGGAGAATCTGAGATGTTCATTCTAATTTGCCGGAGGCAGAACTGCATTATGGGAGAAACAGATAGTGATGAAATGGCCAGCAGGGACAGTGCGGGGTTAAACACTGAGGTCCTGCCGTGTGGAACAGGTCATAGGTGGGGAAAAAAAGGCCAACATTTTCTCCGGATCACACAACCGAATATACAGTATGTCACGTTTATGCTAAAAATGTGACACGCTAGTCCCTTCCTCTTTATTTAGGTATAAATTTCTCCTGTAACTGTCCTGTGAGATTCAGGAGGATTTTGTGTGTTGTAGCATGCAGCGCTGATCAGAATGAACATGCTGAATTGTGGATTGTGATTGGTCAGAAGGAGTTGATTCATTTCCATAGTGACGACTCATTCACAGGGACGTGTAGAGTGTAAATGTAATAATAAATAGAAAACCGTGTGACATTGTCTGTAAGGAGAAGTGTGTTTATTGACAAGTTTGAGTTTGAAGTGAAAAGTGTTTTGTCACGGCAGCATGAGGCAAATCCACGTGTTCTGTTTTATCTTCTGTTTTGTTTTCACAAAGTATCAGTGCTGTATCCTCTCCATCGCCTGGACCTTGTTTTCAGTTTCCTGTACTCTGGTTCTTGTTTAGCTCTCATGGTTTGGGTTCTCATGTTCCTGTTGTCTGTCTTTGCACCAGAATGCACCCCAGCCTGTCCAAATTAGATTTGAGGTGATTAGATTAGATCTGAGGTGATTGCTGTTTCTGTATCTGAAGAAGTATGAATAATCTGCTGATATTCCTGTCTGATCTGCTTATATTGTGGATTGGACGGATCAGACTGGCGCCTGTCTCTGTTTACAGAGTCTCTGCTGTGTGTCTGGGTTTTTCAGGTTGTTAGTTGTGAGTGTTGTGAAGTTGTGACTCAGATTTTTGTTCTTCTGAGCTTCAGCTCATTGGATCGGTGTGTGGTGTGTGATCACTGTGGTCAATGTGGTGTTTAGTTTGGTTTGTTTTAAATGGATTCAGTTTGGATTTGTTGGTGTTGAATATTATATATAATATAATGTTTAATGTTATTTAATATAATATAACATGTAAATAAGGAGTCTCCAGTGTCAGGGCTTTGTAACTGTAACTTCTAGTAAAGTTTTTATTGATTTGGTTTGATGTTTTTAGGCCTCTTTAGGTTTCAGCTCTTTAACTGGATTTAATTCAGTGTGTAGATCTCTCTGTCTCTCTGGTATGTGTGTGTGTGTGTGTGTGTGTCTGTGTGATGTTAATGCAAACCCATCAGTGTCAACTCTTAAGGCAATTGCGACAGGTTTAATCAATTTTATTGACTAACCTCAGATTTAATCTCTTCTTCCTCTTAATCAGTGTAAAGATCTAATTTAGATTAAAACATTAAATTATTATTCTTATTATTATTGTTACTATTATTATTATTATTATTATTATTACAGATGATCCAGTCTAGCTAGTCGAATACTGATTAAGTCAAATGAAACTGAATTTTCAGTCAAGTCTCTAGTTCAACTTAAACAGTAAAACATCAAGAAAAAGCTGTCATGTTTTTTTAAAATTAGAAAAATAAAGGGTTTTCAATCATTGTTGTCGTGAGCAGATCACTAAAGTTATGTCAGGTTCAATCAGCTCCATTTTTTTAAGTCTTCAGTGACGATGATAGAAAGCTCTCCACTTTGGTTTCCCTCAAGTTAGCATGAAACTGCTACAGGTTCTGTTAGCATCTGAAAAAAACCCCCCTCCACAGCACAAAAGGCCACTGTGTGTGCGCCGTTTGAGTCTCTATACGCTCTGAACAAGATAAAAGAAAAGAAATGGATGGGGCGATTGTCAAGGCATTGAGACGGAAAGAAAAAAAACACCCCATCGGAGGAAAATGTGGAAGTGAAGCATCTCGGTGAAAGAGAGAGAGAAAGAGTTCCCGCGGAGCCTCGTCCTCTCACTCATCCCTCTATTCATCCTGTCTTTTCTTCTCTTCTAGAGGCTCGGCAATAATTGAGCTTTAATTGGGGGAAAATGAAAACTGTGTCCACCTTTATACGTGATTTTCTCCATTCATTCCATCCGGAACGTTCCGCTGATCAAAATATACCTGCTAACCCTAAAAGACAGCAATGTTTTATTCTGTTCCCCTGCCTTTAACAAATTTAAAAACTAGACATAAAGAAGCAATTTAATGCTGGAAAACATCTACAATAGCTGGAATAAATCCATTTCACTCTATTTACGGTTATAGAACTTTCAGAAGAATTAAGTAGATCCCAAAAATGCCTTATTTTTATTCTGCAGAAAATCCAAAAACATCAACAATATTATATATGATATAACCCAAACCTGGATGTTTTTTTCTGTATTTTATTCACACACACGCACACACACACACACACACACAAACACACACACACACACACATGTGCTTTTATAAACACTGAGTCACTCTGGGTTCTTTAGCAAGCCGCTCCTTCGTGCTTTTGTTCGAGTCGCACTCGACTTTAAAAGCCCTTTTCAGGGTGTATGAATGCCCTTCGTTTCAGCTCAAAGGACTTTACATCGATAGCGCGGAGAGGAATAAAAAGGAATGAAAGACAATGAAGACAAAAAGAAAAGACGCAAAAAAGCTTTTGGGATTCCATTATGCACCGCGTTCTTCTCGTTCTTCAGGAAATAATGCGCCTCACCGTAATGTGCTTTTCTGAAAAAAAAAAAAACCAACAAAAAAAGTATCGCCAGGCCTTGTAGATTTAGAAGGAAAAAGTGAACCCCATTTTGTGATTTTTTTTTATCTAGATGTTTTATGGTGAATTTGTGCATAAGAACACCTTTAGTAGCAACCAAAAATTGTAGCATAGAAACTATAATGTCATGGAATAAAAGAAAGAAAGAAAGAAAGAAAGAAAGAAAGAAAGAAAGAAAGAAAGAAAGAAAGAAAGAAAGAAAGAAAGAAAGAAAGAAACTCTCTATCAGACTCTACTGAGCTGCAAACTTTTCTAACAGACTCTACGATGCTCTAAACCACTCAGAGACTGCTGTAAGACCTCTCCATCAGACTCCAAAACCTTTAAACCTCTCCATCAGACTCCAAAACCTTTAAACCTCTCCATCAGACTCCAAAACCTTTAAACCTCTCCATCAGACTCCAAAACCTTTAAACCTCTCCATCAGACTCCAAAACCTTTAAACCTCTCCATCAGACTCCAAAACCTTTAAACCTCTCCATCAGACTCCAAAACCTTTAAACCTCTCCATCAGACTCCAAAACCTTTAAACCTCTCCATCAGACTCCAAAACCTTTAAACCTCTCCATCAGACTCCAAAACCTTTAAACCTCTCCATCAGAATCGAAAACCTTTAAAGCTCTCCATCAGACTCCAAAACATTTAATCCTCTCCATCAGACTCCAAAACCTTTAAACCTCTCCATCACACTCCAAAACCTTTAAACCTCACCATCAGACTCCAAAACCTTTAAACCTCACCATCAGACTCCAAAACCTTTAAACCTCTCCATCAGAATCGAAAACCTTTAAACCTCACCATCAGACTCCAAAACCTTTAAACCTCTCCATCACACTCCAAAACCTTTAAACCTCACCATCAGACTCCAAAACCTTTAAACCTCACCATCAGACTCCAAAACCTTTAAACCTCTCCATCAGAATCGAAAACCTTTAAACCTCACCATCAGACTCCAAAACCTTTAAACCTCTCCATCAAACTCCAAAACCTTTAAACCTCACCAGCAGAATCGAAAACCTTTAAAACTCTCCATCAAACTCCAAAACCTTTAAACCTCTCCATCAGAATCAAAAACCTTTAAAGCTCTCCATCAGACTCCAAAACCTTTAAACCTCTCCATCAGACTCCAAAACCTTTAAACCTCTCCATCAGACTCCAAAACCTTTAAACCTTTCCATCAGAATCGAAAACCTTTAAAGCTCTCCATCAGACTCCAAAACATTTAATCCTCTCCATCAGACTCCAAAACCTTTAAACCTCTCCATCAGAATCGAAAACCTTTAAACCTCACCATCAGACTCCAAAACATTTAAACCTCTCCATCAGACTCCAAAACCTTTAAACCTCTCCATCAAACTCCAAAACCTTTAAACCTCTCCATCAGAATCGAAAACCTTTAAACCTCACCATCAGACTCCAAAACCTTTAAACCTCTCCATCAGACTCCAAAACCTTTAAACCTCTCCATCAGAATCGAAAACCTTTAAACCTCTCCATCAGAATCGAAAACCTTTAAAGCTCTCCATCAGAATCGAAAACCTTTAAACCTCACCATTAGACTCCAAAACCTTTAAACCTCTCCATCAGACTCCAAAACCTTTAAACCTCTCCATCAGACTCCAAAACCTTTAAACCTCTCCATCAGACTCCAAAACCTTTAAACCTCTCCATCACACTCCAAAACCTTTAAACATCACCATCAGACTCCAAAACCTTTAAACCTCTCCATCAGACTCCAAAACCTTTAAACCTCTCCATCAGACTCCAAAACCTTTAAACCTCTCCATCACACTCCAAAACCTTTAAACCTCACCATCAGACTCCAATACCTTTAAACCTCACCATCAGACTCCAAAACCTTTAAACCTCACCATCAGACTCCAAAACCTTTAAACCTCTCCATCAGAATCGAAAACCTTTAAACCTCACCATCAGACTCCAAAACCTTTAAACCTCTCCATCAAACTCCAAAACCTTTAAACCTCACCAGCAGAATCGAAAACCTTTAAAACTCTCCATCAAACTCCAAAACCTTTAAACCTCTCCATCAGAATCAAAAACCTTTAAACCTCTCCATCAGAATCGAAAACCTTTAAAGCTCTCCATCAGACTCCAAAACCTTTAAACCTCTCCATCAGACTCCAAAACCTTTAAACCTCTCCATCAGAATCGAAAACCTTTAAAGCTCTCCATCAGACTCCAAAACCTTTAAACCTCTCCATCAGACTCCAAAACCTTTAAACCTCTCCATCAGACTCCAAAACCTTTAAACCTCTCCATCAGACTCCAAAACCTTTAAACCTCTCCATCAGACTCCAAAACCTTTAAACCTCTCCATCAGAATCGAAAACCTTTAAAGCTCTCCATCAGACTCCAAAACATTTAATCCTCTCCATCAGACCCCAAAACCTTTAAACCTCTCCATCAGAATCGAAAACCTTTAAACCTCACCATCAGACTCCAAAACATTTAAACCTCTCCATCAGACTCCAAAACCTTTAAACCTCTCCATCAAACTCCAAAACCTTTAAACCTCTCCATCAGAATCGAAAACCTTTAAACCTCACCATCAGACTCCAAAACCTTTAAACCTCTCCATCAGACTCCAAAACCTTTAAACCTCTCCATCAGAATCGAAAACCTTTAAACCTCTCCATCAGAATCGAAAACCTTTAAAGCTCTCCATCAGAATCGAAAAACTTTAAACCTCACCATTAGACTCCAAAACCTTTAAACCTCTCCATCACACTCCAAAACCTTTAAACATCACCATCAGACTCCAAAACCTTTAAACCTCTCCATCAGACTCCAAAACCTTTAAACCTCTCCATCAGACTCCAAAACCTTTAAACCTCTCCATCACACTCCAAAACCTTTAAACCTCACCATCAGACTCCAAAACCTTTAAACCTCTCCATCAGAATCGAAAACCTTTAAACCTCTCCATCAGACTCCAAAACCTTTAAACCTCTCCGTCAGACTCCAAAACCTTTAAACTTCTCCATCAGACTCCAAAACCTTTAAAGCTCTCCATCAGAATCGAAAACCTTTAAACCTCTCCATCAAACTCCAAAACCTTTAAACCTCTCCATCAGAATCGAAAACCTTTAAACCTCACCATCAGACTCCAAAACCTTTAAACCTCTCCATCAGACTCCAAAACCTTTAAAACTCTCCATCAGAATCGAAAACCTTTAAACCTCTCCATCAGAATCGAAAACCTTTAAAGCTCTCCATCAGAATCGAAAACCTTTAAACCTCACCATCAGACTCCAAAACCTTTAAACCTCTCCATCAGACTCCAAAACCTTTAAACCTCTCCATCAGAATCGAAAACCTTTAAACCTCTCCATCAGAATCGAAAACCTTTAAACCTCACCATCAGACTCCAAAACATTTAAACCTCTCCATCAGACTCTATAACCTTTTAAACCCCTCCATCAGACTCCAAAACCTTTAAACCTCTCCATCACACTCCAAAACCTTTAAACCTCACCATCAGACTCCAATACCTTTAAACCTCTCCATCAGACTCCAAAACCTTTAAACCTCTCCATCAGAATCGAAAACCTTTAAACCTCACCATCAGACTCCAAAACCTTTAAATCTCTCCATCAAAATCTGAAACCTTTAAACCTCTCCATCAGACTCCAAAACCTTTAAACCTCTCCATCAGAATCGAAAACCTTTAAACCTCTCCATCAAACTCCAAAACCTTTAAACCTCTCCATCAGAATCCAAAACCTTTAAACCTCACCATCAGACTCCAAAACCTTTAAACCTCTCCATCAGACTCCAAAACCTTTAAACCTCTCCATCAGAATCGAAAACCTTTAAACCTCTCCATCAGAATCGAAAACCTTTAAACCTCACCATCAGACTCGAAAACCTTTAAACCTCTCCATCAGACTCCAAAACCTTTAAACCTCTCCATCAGAATCGAAAACCTTTAAACCTCTCCATCAGAATTGAAAACCTTTAAACCTCACCATCAGACTCCAAAACATTTAAACCTCTCCATCAGACTCTATAACCTTTTAAACCCCTCCATCAGACTCCAAAACCTTTAAACCTCTCCATCACACTCCAAAACCTTTAAACCTCACCATCAGACTCCAATACCTTTAAACCTCTCCATCAGACTCCAAAACCTTTAAACCTCTCCATCAGAATCGAAAACCTTTAAACCTCACCATCAGACTCCAAAACCTTTAAATCTCTCCATCAAAATCTGAAACCTTTAAACCTCTCCATCAGACTCCAAAACCTTTAAACCTCTCCATCAGAATCGAAAACCTTTAAACCTCTCCATCAAACTCCAAAACCTTTAAACCTCTCCATCAGAATCGAAAACCTTTAAACCTCACCATCAGACTCCAAAACCTTTAAACCTCTCCATCAGACTCCAAAACCTTTAAACCTCTCCATCAGAATCGAAAACCTTTAAACCTCTCCATCAGAATCGAAAACCTTTAAAGCTCTCCATCAGAATCGAAAACCTTTAAACCTCACCATCAGACTCGAAAACCTTTAAACCTCTCCATCAGACTCCAAAACCTTTAAACCTCTCCATCAGAATCGAAAACCTTTAAACCTCTCCATCAGAATTGAAAACCTTTAAACCTCACCATCAGACTCCAAAACATTTAAACCTCTCCATCAGACTCTATAACCTTTTAAACCCCTCCATCAGACTCCAAAACCTTTAAACCTCTCCATCAGACTCCAAAACCTTTAAACCTCTCCATCAGACTCCAAAACCTTTAAACCTCACCATCAGCCTCCAAAACCTTTAAACCTCTCCATCAGACTCCAAAACCTTTAAACCTCACCATCAGACTCCAAAACCTTTAAATCTCTCCATCAAAATCTGAAACCTTTAAACCTCACCATCAGACTCCAAAACCTTTAAATCTCTCCATCAAAATCTGAAACCTTTAAACCTCTCCATCAGACTCCAAAACCTTTAAACCTCTCCATCAGAATCGAAAACCTTTAAACCTCACCATCTGACTCCAAAACCTTTAAATCTCTCCATCAAAATCTGAAACCTTTAAACCTCTCCATCAGACTCCAAAACCTTTAAACCTCTCCATCAGAATCGAAAACCTTTAAACCTCACCATCAGACTCCAAAACCTTCAAACCTCTCCATCAGACTCCAAAACCTTTAAACCTCTCCATCAAACTCCAAAACCTTTAAACCTGTCCATCAGAATCGAAAACCTTTAAACCTCTCCATCAGAATCGAAAACCTTTAAACCTCTCCATCAGAATCGAAAACCTTTAAACCTCTCCATCAGACTCTATAACCTTTTAAACCCCTCCATCAGACTCCAAAACCTTTAAACCTCTCCATCAGACTCCAAAACCTTTAAACCTCACCATCAGACTCCAAAACCTTTAAACCTCACCATCAGACTCCAAAACCTTTAAACCTCTCCATCAGACTCCAAAACCTTTAAACCTCACCATCAGACTCCAAAACCTTTAAACCTCACCATCAGACTCCAAAACATTTAAACCTCTCCATCAGAATCGAAAACCTTTAAACCTCTCCATCAGACTCTATAACCTTTTAAACCCCTCCATCAGACTCCAAAACCTTTAAACCTCACCATCAGACTCCAAAACCTTTAAACCTCACCATCAGACTCCAAAACCTTTAAACCTCTCCATCAGAATCGAAAACCTTTAAACCTCTCCATCAGACTCCAAAACCTTTAAACCTCTCCATCAGAATCGAAAACCTTTAAACCTCACCATCAGACTCCAAAACCTTTAAACCTCTCCATCAAACTCCAAAGCCTTTAAACCTCACCATCAGAATCGAAAACCTTTAAACCTCTCCATCAGACTCCAAAACCTTTAAACCTCTCTGTCAGACTCCAAAACCTTTAAACTTCTCCATCAGACTCCAAAACCTTTAAAGCTCTCCATCAGAATCGAAAACCTTTAAACCTCTCCATCAGACTCCAAAACCTTTAAACTTCTCCATCAGACTCCAAAACCTTTAAACTTCTCCATCAGACTACAAAACCTTTAAACCTCTCCATCAGACTCCAAAACCTTTAAACCTCTCCATCAGAATCGAAAACCTTTAAAGCTCTCCATCAGAATCGAAAACCTTTAAACCTCTCCATCAGACTCCAAAACCTTTAAACCTCTCCATCAGACTCCAAAACCTTTAAACCTCACCATCAGAATCGAAAACCTTTAAAGCTCTCCATCAAACTCCAAAACCTTTAAACCTCACCATCAAACTCCAAAACCTTTAAACCTCACCATCAGAATCGAAAACCTTTAAACCTCTCCATCAAACTCCAAAACCTTTAAACCTCTCCATCAAAATCTGAAACCTTTAAACCTCTCCATCAGACTCCAAAACCTTTAAACCTCTCCATCAGCCTCCAAAACCTTTAAACCTCTCCATCAGACTCCAAAACCTTTAAACCTCTCCATCAGAATCGAAAACCTTTAAACCTCACCATCAGACTCTATAACCTTTTAAACCCCTCCATCAGACTCCAAAACCTTTAAACCTCTCCATCAGAATCGAAAACCTTTAAACCTCACCATCAGACTCCAAAACATTTAAACCTCTCCATCAGACTCTATAACCTTTTAAACCCCTCCATCAGACTCCAAAACCTTTAAACCTCTCCATCAGAATCGAAAACCTTTAAACCTCACCATCAGACTCCAAAACATTTAAACCTCTCCATCAGACTCTATAACCTTTTAAACCCCTCCATCAGACTCCAAAACCTTTAAACCTCTCCATCAGACTCCAAAACCTTTAAACCTCTCCATCAGACTCTATAACCTTTTAAACCCCTCCATCAGACTCCAAAACCTTTAAACCTCTCCATCAGACTCCAAAACCTTTAAACCTCTCCATCAGACTCCAAAACCTTTAAACCTCACCATCAGACTCCAAAACCTTTAAACCTCTCCATCAGAATCGAAAACCTTTAAACCTCTCCATCAGACTCCAAAACCTTTAAACCTCTCCATCAGACTCCAAAACCTTTAAACCTCTCCATCAGAATCGAAAACCTTTAAACCTCTCCATCAGAATCGAAAACCTTTAAAGCTCTCCATCAGAATCGAAAACCTTTAAAGCTCACCATCAGACTCCAAAACCTTTAAACCTCTCCATCAGACTCCAAAACCTTTAAACCTCTCCATCAGAATCGAAAACCTTTAAACCTCACCATCAGACTCCAAAACATTTAAACCTCTCCATCAGACTCTATAACCTTTTAAACCCCTCCATCAGACTCCAAAACCTTTAAACCTCTCCATCAGACTCCAAAACCTTTAAACCTCTCCATCAGACTCCAAAACCTTTAAACCTCTCCATCAGACTCCAAAACCTTTAAACCTCTCCATCAGAATCGAAAACCTTTAAACCTCACCATCAGACTCCAAAACCTTTAAAACTCTCCATCAAAATCTGAAACCTTTAAACCTCTCCATCAGACTCCAAAACCTTTAAACCTCTCCATCAGAATCGAAAACCTTTAAACCTCTCCATCAGACTACAAAACCTTCAAACCTCTCCATCAGACTCCAAAACCTTCAAACCTCTCCATCAGACTCCAAAACCTTTAAACCTCTCCATCAAACTCCAAAACCTTTAAACCTCTCCATCAGACTCCAAAACCTTTAAACCTCTCCATCAGACTCCAAAACCTTTAAACCTCTCCATCAGACTCCAAAAACCTTTAAACCTCTCCATCAGACTCTATAACCTTTTAAACCCCTCCATCAGACTCCAAAACCTTTAAACCTCTCCATTAGAATCGAAAACCTTTAAACCTCTCCATGAGACTCCAAAACCTTTAAACCGCTCCATCAGACTCTAAAACCATGTAAACCTCTCTATAAATTTCTAGAACCCTCTAAACCTCTCCAGTAGACTCCAAAACCCTGTCAACCTTACTATCAGTCTCTCATCATCTATAAACCCTTTAAACAGTTCCATCAAACTCTAAAACCATCTAATCCTAGACTCTAGATCATTTTCTCCTTTTGTAAAATGTATTATTTGACTTTAAGCTCCAAATACCTCTTGTCTTTTTTTGCCTCAATCTCTCTCTCTCTCTCTCTCTCTCTCTCTCTCTCTCTCTCCCTCTCTCTCTCTCTCTCTCTCTCTCTGAGAGAGTCAGCTGATAAAAGAGTGACTTAAAATCTTCAAAAGAAAAGAAATACCATCAGAAACTGGGAGGAGAGAAAAGATAAACACCGCTTTTTAAATTACAAGAATGCCGAAGAAGAAAAAGACTCAGCTTCCTGTAGTTTATCACTTCCTGTGTTTTATTTGATCACTTCCTGTACTTTTATTTTGGCTAAACATTTTACTCTCTTAGGAGGCCGAGGCAAATGCTGAGTTATCAGAGGAAATGAGAGATAAAGTGAAAGAGAGAGAGAGAGAGAGAGTTGAGAGTTGGTCTTGACACTGGAGACTCCTTCCCTAAATGTTATAGAAACATCTCCTGAGAGAAAAACTTCACTGTATGAGTTAGTATACATTTTACAGTGTGTCCCACATACATGTTGCTGTTGCTATGGAAACAATAATGTACCATAACCTATTACTACTTCCTGGTTCACTTCCTTTCTTCACTAGTAAAAGTTTCTGCACCTTCCACACTTCCATGTTCTCCTTATTTTCCTCATAACAAAGAGTCTTTAGCAAGTTCTTCGAGTTCTCAGAGTTCTCACCTCTTGTTAAAGATGGAAATCAAACCTTCAGCTTCTCTACCCAAATCTTAACATCCTGTATGGTGTGTAGCAGCTTCCTGCTTGATCTTCTTCCTCACACAATTGTTTCTTCTCCTTCAGTTTTTGCCTCACGCTAGACTCTGACATTAGTCTGTTCAGTTGAGGCCAGAGGCTCATGTTACCTCAGGGGTTTTCTAGAATCTCATGGAAAATGACACACCTTGCTCTAGGAGTGATTTCCAGGAGAAGAGTAACAATGGTGTCAAATTTACTCCATTTACATTACAGTGGACCCTCTATAAACTGATCACGTTCTGCACTTTACTCAAAAACATGTCTGCTGAAGATTGTGTGTGTGTGTTTTTTTATCACATGATCAAACTTCATACTAATCCCTTAAACAGAACTGATGATCATGGATGATTCTTATATCTCCATGATTATAGATCCTTTTTTTCCAGATGAAGACATTTTAACATAAGATCATTTAGTTAAATAATATAATATAAATTCTTTATTTGATGATGATGATGATGATGATGATGATAATGATGATAAAGACCTGCATGGTCAATTTTAAACCATGAACTTTCTAGCACCAGAGTATAAAGGATGTGACATGAAATGAGAGAATATAAGAAACAAAAACAAAATGTTTCATTATTTCTATAGAGAGTCATATGGAGTTAGCATGTGATTAATTAGCTTCATTAATTAATTAGATTAAGTCAAAAGAAGGTCCCCACAAGGGTAGTAAGATGTGTGTGTGAGTGGCGTGTGTGTGTGTGTGTGTGTTGAACTCAAACAGGAACAGAAATACTTAAAGCCTACCAGTGGGAATCCTGCAGATTATACAATTAGAATAATTACGCTAACTGGGGAGAGCTTTAGGCCAATAAACTAAACTGGCAGGATTGAGTGAGTGAACGCGTGACGGTAATAATCCTCATGTTAATAATCCTCGTGTTAATAATCCTCATGTTGATTTATTTAATATGTACTTAGTGGGACGAGTGTCAATTTATTTAAACAGCACATTGATACCTTAATTTACAGGCAAATACCTTCGACTGGAAGTGAAGGAAACACTGCGCATGGAAGTGATGAAAAAACTGAATTTGAAGAGATTTGAAGAGTGTTTCACTAATGAGTGTTAGCGCTGAAGCCAACATATCTAATGGGAATCCCCAAGAGTGACATGTACCACAACACGACTCTCTGTATCATGTATCTATCTGTATCATGCTCCTAATTTCTTTTGCTGAAATTTAAATCATTTTCGCGGAAAACAACTCAGCATGGTGTGTGATTCACACACACACACACATACACACACACACACACACACACACAGGAAATAGTCCTCCTCCTATTCATATCTGTATCTCCAAATGTCACAAAAACGTCTTCAGCTGTTCTGAAGAATTAGCACTGATTACACTGTCCTGAAGTGATATAATGTACTGACACAGAGAGAATGTGTGTGTGTGTGTGTATTTGTTTGTTTGTGTATTTGTTTGTGTGTGTGTGTGTTTGTGTGTGTGTATGTGTATTTGTTTGTGTGTCTGTGTGTTTGTGTGTGTATGTGTATGTGTGTGTGTGTGTGTGTTTGTGTGTGTATGTGTATATGTGTGTGTGTGTGTGTGTGTGTTTGTGTGTTTGTGTGTGTGTGTATTTGTTTGTGTGTGTGTGTATTTGTTTGTGTGTTTGTGTGTGTATGTGTATTTGTTTGTGTGTGTGTGTGTGTATATGTGTGTGTGTGTGTGTATTTGTTTGTGTGTGTCTGTGTGTTTGTGTGTGTGTGTTTGTGTGTGTGTGTATGTGTATTTGTTTGTGTATGTGTGTGTTTGTGTATTTGTGTGTGTATGTGTGCCATTTGCAGTAAAAACCTCATTATGACATCATCAGTTGTCAGTTGAAATTAAACACGTGCTGCTACATTAAAATTATAAAAAATATAACAAATAGTTTGTGTTTATTCATTTAAATATGTTTAAAAAGTGTTTGATTTAATTTCCTGTGAACGCGACCAGGTGCCCATGCCCTTTGTGTTAATTTCTTATTTTAATTTTATTTCTTTAGATATTATTTTAACATTTTGACAGTTGCCATTGCTCTCACTGCTAATGTAAGCGAACACTGTGTGTGTGTGTGTATTGTGTGCGTGTCCCGCCCCTCCTTTTCCCTTTCAGTGTGTACGAATGGGGGGGTGTGCGCATGAACTCCAGCCCCCTTTTTCCCCCTACCTGACACACACACACACACACACAGACACACACAGACACACACACACACACAGTGAGCTCTCAGATTGCTGCACTCAGTGTCTGTAAAGTCACTATGCTGGGGACACACTCTCACACACTCTCACACACACACAGAGCACACACAGACGCACTTCTTCCTTCTTTCCCTTCTTTTAACTTAAAAAAAAACCTGACGGATTTAAACCTCGGATCTGTTTTGATTTTTAAATAAACAAAACAAAACAGAAAGTTGCTGGATTTTTCATTTACCTGGAAAAACTTTCTTTTTTTTAATATTAATTATTTTTTAAAACACGGCTGATTATTTTGACTCAGGCTGAAGACTCAAAGCTTCAAACTTTTTTAAGGACATTAAACAAAATGTAGAATCGTTTGTTGAAATCGGCTCGTTTTCTACCCTGGATGCGGGTCAGCAAGTGATCTTTAAATCATTTTTGACTTCACGCTGAAAACATCTGATGAACATGTTCATGATTTGGTAAGTATCTTCCTGATTATTATTATTATTATTATTATTATTATTATTATTATTATTATTCTTATTATTAATAATAATAATAACTATTACTCGTGGGAGTTTATTATTGCATTATTATTAATTATTTATTGCACTTGATGTTTGCTGATTTTGTATTTTTTATTCTTAGGTTACATTAGAAAATATAAATAACTGATCGACTGACACTATAATGATTATGTTTGGCTCGTAAAAAGTGATTCATGCAGAATTTCTGTTAAACGAGGGTCATCATAACACACAAAACTTTTCACCTTCCATGTGGTTTTGTCTTCAGCGTCGGTCGTTGTTGCTGTCGTGTTTGATTTGGTTTAAAGAAGCTAATAAACATGTTTATGGTTTTCGAATGCAGAATAATACAAATCAAATATAACATAATATTTACTCATTCATATTAATGAGTCAATCGATTCTGCGATGAATCATTTTTTTTATTGACTCAATCTTTCTTCTCAATCTAACTTCAGAGATAAAATGGCTTTTGAAAAAATGACTTTTTTGTATAGTTTTAAACGATTCAACAGAATCAATGATTCAGAAGTTTAATGATTCAACAGAATAAACATCGTAATATCTAATGAGTCATTTATGTATCGAATGTCAAAGTACAATTGTAATGAATCGTTACATTCCTTAATGAATCATTAAACTCTTTAATGAGGGAAAATTGACTCTTTAGTCACTTTGTAATATTTATATATGTAATGAGTAAATGCTCTAAAATGATTCACATTTTAATGAATCATTAAATTCTTAACTGATTCACACAGACTTTACTGATTCATTCTGGTTTCTAACGACTCACTAGAGTATTTTAGCAAATGAGCACATGAATCTTTAATGATCTTACATATATTCATATAAGCGTCGTCCTTTTTCTCTCTTCTCTCAATCTTTCTATTCTCTATCCAGCATGAAGTGGACGTGAGTGTGAAGAGAAAGTGACCTCGACGAGGCTGAAGGAACTGAACTGCAGCGACTCCAGCTCTGATTCACTCACGCTTTGTGTTGCCGAATTGAACAATAAGAGACTTTGTACAGAAGGTTTTCTTTTTCATTGTTATCATCACGGCGGATCGTGTAAAGTATCCAGTGAACACGTTAAGGTTTGTCAGTGAACTTAGAATCACCTGCTGCACCTAACATCCACGTTTTGGATTAATTTTTGGGTTTTTTTTTTTTATTCGAGTTCTCCAATTGCTCCAGCTTTAAACTCATTTTTTTTAAAGCTTCTTAAGCTGATATTTAAAACTAAATCCAAACACATGCAAATTTCCATCTGCTGGAAAGGATTCTTTAACTGTTTGAATGCTTTTGCTGTAATGCCACATTGAGTTGAAAAAAGGAGAGTAATTTTTGAAAGTATTATCATCATGTTGGTTCATGAGGTCACGCCTCTGATGAACAGCTTTACGGTTTCTTCTCCTCAGGTCAGTCAGTTATAAACTCATTCAGCTATAAATGGCTCCAGTTTAACACAAGGCCAGTTAGTGAGTTTTTTGTGATCATGTGAGCAGCGTCCAGTGCCGTCTGAAGTAAACGTGTTCTGAAACGCTTTCCGAAAAAAAAAACCCATATACTTTGTAAAACTGATACAGACGTGACCCTGTCATCATCGCCGCGATTATGTCGAAGACTTCAGACCACGTGAAACGCCCGATGAACGCCTTCATGGTCTGGTCTCGAGCCCAGCGCCGGCAGATGGCACAAGAGAACCCGAAGATGCACAACTCTGAGATCAGTAAGCGTCTCGGTGCCGAGTGGAAGCTGCTCACCGATTCTGAGAAACGTCCATTCATCGACGAGGCCAAGAGACTCCGCGCGCTGCACATGAAGGAGCATCCTGACTACAAATACCGACCACGACGGAAACCGAAGACGCTTGCCAAGAAGGAGAAGTTTGCCCTGGCTCTGCCATACGGAGTGCACGCAGAAGCAGACGCACTGAAACCCACCGCCGAGTCTCTGGTGCGCACTTCAGACAGAGCCAGGATCCTGTTCGCTCCGTCCATCTGTGCCAATCCCTACTCCTTTCTGGATTTCGGATCCAAGATGGCCGACTTCTCTCCACCTCCCCCTCCTCCACCTCCTCTCCCACCGGCGATGCCGTCCTTCCCGTACCCGTCATCACTGGGTTTCCCGCCTTTTTCCGGCGTCCACGCGCACACCAGTGCACACAATCCAGCCTTTCTGATGCCTTGCAGCTGCAGCGCCTGGCCTTCATCGTCGTCATCATCATCCTCCTCTACGTCGTCTTCATCGTCCTCGTCATTTTCTACACCGTTGGCGTACATCCTGCTGCCCGGCGTTGGGAAAGCACCGATCGAGCCGTATCACGCTTATGCTACCGCATTATGAGACAAAGAATCGTGAAAAATGTTGCACAATGAAAAGCTGAAATGTGTGTCAGAGTGCAAAGAGCGAACAAACAAACAAATAAACAAAAGGACATTTTGTTGTTTACTTTGACGTAATAAGCCTGTGCATGAAGTCATCTAAAGAACGTACTGAAGGAGATAATAATCACTCAGCCTCGTACTGTTAAAGGAAAATAATGAAGGACAGGACGGTGTGATGAAAGTTAACAGCGCAACCCCGAGTGTTTTATTCCTCTTACACCACTTCATTTATCACTGAACAGCACTGATATATCACAATATTTATCCCTTTATTGTTACACTGAGTAGTGAGCCGAAAGAGTCTCACTTGTTCCTTCACTTGTTTCTCTTATTCTTTAAAAAAAATCATGGTTTGTCACTGGAGACTCCTTCCATCAACGTTACATAAACATCACCATAGCAACGGCATTCATTTTTGGCAAACCATGCATCCGCCCGCCATACGAGTCCCTGTGAACGAACTGTTGCTATAGCAACTCTAGCATATACATGCTTCTAGAAAATTCCTCAAAAACTTGACGACCAATCAGAATCGAGAATTGTGGTGTAACGAGGTTAAAACGAAGAGAGTATAAAGTGTACCTGATTAAATCTGTGTGTGTGTGTGTGTGTGTGTGCAAAATGTAAAATATGAAATATTTACACTGTTGTAATATAATGAGGGCATAAGAGAGAATGTGGAAAACTGTGTGTGTGTCCTCAATATGTCCTATAACACATTTGTGTAACAAAAAGTTTTCACACGTCCAATGAAGGTACTTTTTTTTCCGATCTAAAATTCCGGTCTAAAAGTCTGTGCCTGTGTTTACAGGAATCACTTCCTGTCTTTTTGTGTTTCTGTAAGGACGAGACAAATCATAACGTTTTATACGGTTCACACCGACGTGACCCGCGATGTCTCATGGAGTCGCAACGACGGACTTTTACATTTCATTTAATTTCTTGTGCGTTTAAGGAATATTTCTAAAGAATTGAAGAAAGTCTGAAATGGAAAAAAAACGGAAATGACACTCAGCACTAAAACGTGTGTGTGTGTGTGTGTGTGTGTGTTACATTGTGTACGGCTCAAAGGTGTAAATATAGCCGTCGCTAAAAGCAATCAGACTTTTAAACATGTTCTTTTGTATAAAAAAATAATTTAACAAGTGTAAAAAAAGATGAATGAAAATGTTTTTCATTTCTTTTTTAATCTGACATTTTGACCATTATTTTTGTTCAAATAAGGATGTGTGTGTGTGTGTGTGTGTGTATGTGTGTGTGTGTGTTTGTGTGTGTGTGAGAGAGAGAGAGAGAGAGAGAGAGAGAGAGAGAGTGTGTGTGTGGTTATTTTTTTAATGCTGTGATTAATATTTATATGTATTGTGAAAAAACATTAATTTGAAGGAACATTGTGAACACACACACACACACTATGAGAATGTGACTAACCATGTGTGTGTGTGTGTGGTAATAAAGCGCACTTCTTGCTCCATAGTGAACGACACTACACACTCTTCCAAGTCCCTTTTTCTGTCCCTCCTCCCAGTGCAGGTGGAGTGTGTAAAGGATCCGGAATAAAAGAAAGAAAGGACTCTTTTGTTTTGGGGTTTTTTTTGGTTACAAAAAAAAAGTTTATCGTGATTCAGATCGAGATTTTTGTTTAAAAGGAGCTGCAGGAAAGTGAAACCTTTCTGAGACTGCCTGAACAGGAAAGGGCTTTGATTTAAAACGAGAGAAAAAAAATCATGCTGTTTAATCAGACGTATGCGTGTGTGTGTGTGTGTGTGTGTGTTAGGGAGGTCCTAAAGTGAAACTCTTATATGTATTGATTGTGTGCTTTAAATCCCATGAGTGCATGCGTGTGTGTGTGTGTTTGTGTGTGTGATGAACCCGGTGCACTTGATCACTCAGTATTTTGAGGTCACTTCCTGTTGTCTGATCCATTAGTCAGGATCCATTTATTCACTAAAACACAATATGAAGCAACAACTGCTTTATTTATTTGTTTATTTACTTATTTGTATTTAACTCACTTATTCATCTGCAACTGCTTCAGATTTTCAGATCTATCTATCTATCTATCTATCTATCTATCTATCTATCTATCTATCTATCTATCTATCTATCTATCTATCTATCTATCTATCGTTTTTTGTTGTTGTTTTTTACTTATTTTTTTTCTTTTAATCCTGTTTTCTTCTACTAGAGAGAGAGAGCGAGAGAGCAGGAAATTCAAACCTGAAAAACTTTCCCTCTCTTTCTTTCTTTCTTTCTTTCTTTCTTTCTTTCTTTCTTTCTTTCTTTCTTTCTTTCTTTCTCTCTCCCTGGTTTAGACAGTCGCTCTTTTTGTGTGGTGAAGTGCACTCGCTGAAAAGGCCGCCTATTTGGAAAACTGTTAGCATTGTGCACTTGGGCCGCGTCTCTTTTCACTCTTTTCTCTGTTTTTTTTCTTTGGTCCGGTCCAGCTGGACGCGCCTGAATGGCCTCCTAAAGACGGAGGAAAAAACACAACGTAATAAAAAATACATGAGCGAAAAAAGAGCGTAAATAAAAAAAAAGAAACTTTAAAAAGGTGGATAAACGAACGGCGAGGAAGAGAGAAGGACTGAAAGAGGGAGGACAAAAAGATATTTAACACGGCAGATTAGCATCAGAAAAGCAGGACAATCGGTGAAAAGAGCGAACTAAACGCCTTCTGAATAGGTGTGTGTGTGTGTGTGTGTGTGTGTTTCCTCTTCGTTGAAAAGGGGAAAACGTGTGATGGATGGGAAAAAAGGTGCATGACATACGATAAAAAAATGTCAGGACAGAAACAAAGAAAAGAAACACACAGAGTGCATGAGATTCACACACACACGTTTCAATAAATATAAATAGTATAAATCTATTAAATATTTTAATGTTTATCAGTGTTACATCACATCGTGCATTGTCTTCTTATAATTCATTAATATAAAAATAAACATTTCTTTTAAATTTAATTTAATTTAATTATACTACCTAATTCCATATTTATGTTTGCACACACACACACACACACACACACACACACACACACACACATATATATATATATATATATATATATATATATATATATATATATATATATATATATATATATATATATAATTTTATGTATATATACTTTCAAATTATACTGTGTAATTTTAAATTCCATATAAAAAAGGTATCTTATTTAATTGTTTTTTTTTATTTTATTTTATTTTTACAAGCTTAAATTACTGTAGAAAAGTTTATAGGAATTTTTTGAATTGAAAAAGAAAGGGCAGCTAAGAAAGATTTGCTGCCGTTCTCAAAACGAAGCAGGATTGCTTTCTTCAACAGTGTTTTACACATTTCACACATTTCATTTTTATTTTTTTCTCCACTGACTTTTCTCCATCTGTTTACGCTGCAGAGAAGCAGGACGATTTGATGACTTTTTGGATGGAAGTTCAAAATGACAGCTAAACAAAATAAAATAAAATGATTCTAATCTCCAGCATTCTCTGTTCATTAAAAGTGAATTTACAGTGAACCCAACACTGATATCAAATATACAAAGTTCACTATTTCCCAGAACTATAAAAATGTGTGTAAAGTATGCAAAAATATCTGCGTGAAAACTGCAATGTTATTAATAAATATAAAACAAAGGCTGTTTAAAGCTGAAACAGAAGTCAGAACAGAACAGGAAGCAGTTTGCTTTCACAGACTTTCTACAAAATAAAATATAACTATAAACAGATAAATAAGTGTCATGTGATGATGTGTAATACATTCATTTATAAAGTAAGCCGTTGTAATTGTGGGCAAATCGCTGCGACAGAAGAGGAATAAAATACAGTGGAAAACAGTAGGAACTTCACATCATCACTGCATCCTCTTATTATTTGTAAATAATAGCTAATAAATAAACAGTAGCTACACAACAATAGCCAAATAGTAAATAAATAAATGCATAAATAAAGGCTGATTTTGCTTCCACGCTATAAATCAATTTTTATGTAATAAAATCACTTTCACATGTTAAAACTCATGAATTTATTCATATTAAAAAATGAAATTATTTTCAGGATTAATATTTGCTTTAAATTGTAATCACGTTAAATATAAATGTGCTGAATTAAAGAGAATACATTTAAAAAAAACAGAGGGTTTTTTGTTTGGTTGGTTGTTTGTTAGCAAGACAGTAGAAATGGTTCCTTATCGTCACACATGACTTTTTTTTTTTTTTGCAGAACTTCAATTCAGATCCTTTGCTAGAAAAGTAGGCCATGGAGTTTATTTAAATTACACCAACCTGGCAACCCTGTCCTTAACAGTCCTGGCTACAACACCTTGGTGTATTTATGCAAATAGAATATGAAGGTTTGTGTGGTATCTCACTCTAGTGTTATAATTTGCACTAATTTTATAATAAACTAATTAATATCCAAATAAATTTAAATCATTTAAGGGAGAGAAAGTGAATGTAAATGATTTTACATCATCGTCATCATCATTATAACTATAATCATCGCTGAACTTCTGCTCTTCAGTGGAGCTCAGTCCTGTGTGTGTGTGTGTGTGTGTGTGTGTGTGACCTGCAGCACCTATTTGAAGTGAGCGCTAACACACTGTACGGTGTGTTTGAATCTTGCAGCTCTATTTGCTCGCAGGAGGAAAAAAAATTATCTAAAGCCGCACCTTTAACACCTGGACGTGTCGAATCCGAGCTTCACAGGAGCGTCACACACATATGCACACACACACACACACATACACACACACACAGACACACACGGTGCCCCACTTTAAAAATAACACAAGGCAAATTAGGATGTATAAATTAGGATATTTATATTAAGTATATACATATATTTATATATATATATATGAATATATATAGAATGATCCATAATCATAAAGGTCGAAGGTCAAAACCCTGAGAATAAACAGAACTCAGAGATAAAGACTCATAAATCACAAGGAAGCAACAATCCCAGAACACAGTACAGGTGCACACATTAGAGACACAAGCCCAGTGACTGGACAGGGTGTGGAGCTTTACAGAATTATAGCTTTAGGTCAGTTTACCATTCCAAGGTCTCTGAAAAGACGGACGGACGAGTAAAAAAAAGAGTATTACTGTGACCATGTACACTGAGAACTATGAAATATCACTCTATGATACACAGACAGAAGAAAGAACAGACAGACAGACAGGTCATCTAGTAGACAGATATACACCCTGAGGACCACAACAACACAACACTATCCCTTCTCTGGACTGGACAGGCTTCATTGTAACAAGAACACTTTAGCACTGTGTGTTGGCTTTATCGCCTGTAGGTCACTGAGGTAAAAATAATTCAGATATCACCTTAACATGGTGTCTGAGGTCATTGGACACATCTGGAGGTCATTCAACCCAACAGTATAACCCTGTCATTCTCTTCTGCTGACATGTTGACCATCACCTCCACCAACACCATTTACAGATCTACTGAGCACCACGACTCAGACCAAGCACACTCAGACCTTTCACTCTCACCTGAGTTATTACACTTTCTGGGGCAACAAACCTCGCGATCCAACACACACACACACAGACACACACACACACACGTGTGTGGAGGTTAACACAAAAATGGCCTTTATTTGAATGGAGCTTGTGTCACCTGCTAAAAAAATAATCAGAGGCTGGAATAAAAATTCAAGATTCAAAGTTCATCTTGTATTGAATATAGAAATCACCACCAAGTTAAAGTTCAGAGAGCGAAAACTAAATAAAATGTCAGGTATAAATAAACAAAATCTAAATAAAAAAGACAAAAAAGAGTCCTGAAGTTTCAGTTCAAAATGTTTCTTAAACTTCTTAAAAAGAAACTTTTCAGCTTTAATGTGTGTGTCTGTGTGTGTGTGTGTGTGTGTGTTTCTAAATCGAGCACTTCATATAACCTTGAGAAAGAAAAATCATAACAAACTGACGTGTGTGAACACACACTCGACATCACCATGCGACGAAAGGGAACACACACGTACACAAATTTATGGATGTAGGACAGCAGACACACACACTTACGTCAAGTCCATTTACACACTCGCGTAACTGCTCCGGAAAATGTGTGTTTGATCAAGTAAATACACACACACTCAAACACACACACACTCTGAATATATCCATATTTATACTAATCACGAAATAAATATATCTCTCTGTGTTTGTGGTTCAGGTGTTGAACATTTTCTGGTAATTTGATTTTCGATCAATGTTGACAGGCATCTGGTTTGTAACACACACACACACACACACACACACAGGTGTGACAGGATGTTTTAAAATGTGCTCAATTATCGGGGAGAACATGAGAAGTGTATTTGTGTGTGTGCTACATTAAATCTCTGACAGACCTAATATAGTTATTATTATTATTATTATTATTATTATTATTATTATTACTATTATTACTATTATTGAATGATAAATGATTAAGTAAAACTTCATCGATTGGAATTTTGAGGAAAGTTGATGCTAATTGTTTGTAAGAATTTAATAAATTACATTTTATAATCAATTAAATCAATCAAATTGCAATATTAATAAAACATACAATTAATCATCTTATTATTCCTATTCTGCCTTTTTTTTATAGCCCTGACTATTCACACACACACACACACACACACTACAAATTCCTGACCTAAATCGTTCCTCCTCAGGGCCGAAGAAAAACGTGTAACACTCATCTGCCAACGTTTTCCCCTCATCACACACTTAATGAGAGATAAACACACCGGCTAATGCTGAGGGAGGGATTACACACACACACACACAGGCACAGAGAGAGAGAGAGAGAGAGAGAGAGAGAGGTTGAAACAAGTGCTGGCACTCGTTTGAGAAAAAGAAAAAAGCTTGTCATCACATTAGCACTCACTCAAGGAGTTACATCGCAACACGGCTGTAATCTGCTTTACTGCACAATTAAGCTGCATTAAAGAGAGAGAGAGAGAGAGAGAGAGAGAGAGAGATTCAAAGAGAAAAGGCAGATAGACAGAAAGTTACACAAACACACAGAGAGAGAAGGAGAGGGAGAGAGAGAGAGAGAAAGAGAGAGATAGAGAGTCACTGAGGGGAAAAGAAAGAGACTCAGAAAAAAAAGACAGACAAAAAGAAGAGTAAAACAGAGAGAGAGAGAGAGAGAGAGAGAGAGAGAGAGAGAGATATGCATGCCAGTTGTGTGATGATAAGGGATTTTGTGGTCATTTGGAAAGACAAAAAAAAGGAGGGACACAGCAAAAGGGATGAATGAGTGGCATGAACAAGTGGGAGAGAGAGAGAGAGAGGCAGTGATGCTGCTCCGTTTCATTCCTCGCCGCGCTCCTTTCCACTAAAGCCGCGAGCCGTGATGTCATTAAATTGCAAATGTTTTCTTTTTTCTTTCTATCCCTCCATCCCTCGCTCCCTCCCTGCCTCCTCCGCTCCCTTTCCGTCCCCGACACACACTGTTTACTTATCTGGCGAGAACACATGTCGAAGAAGGGAATCCGTTAAATTCGGCCCCGAGGGCGCGGCGCGAAACTTCTGCCTCTTATCTCCACACACAAAAAAATGATAGAGCGACAGATTAACAAATGATTTTTTTTACTCTTCTGCATAAAATAACTGTATATTTATATTTATAGGTTCCTTTTTTTGCCCCACTCTGCCACACTTTTAATTTAACGCCAGGGCGTTTTCTAGAATATTCTTTAAAAAAAGGGCAGAGCGCACCTTTAAGCCCTGTGATAAAGCGCAGTGTGAGTCGCACTACAAGTCTATCACACTCACCTCTACACACACTATAAATATTCATATACTGCTTATACACACACACACACACACACACACACACAAGTTTCTGAACAGCTGACGGCTTTTTTTTTTTTTTAAACGACATCATTATAATCCTCCTGCGTAAAAGTTAATGGTGGAATGTTGATTATGTTGTTATAAAAATCAAAATCTTAAATATTTATCTGTGCAATCAAGCATTTTAAACACCACGTTTTTGTTAGTGTGTGTGTGTGTGTGTGTGATGGCAATAAAGCTCAGTTCGGTTCATGTTCTGATCGAGCAGGTCCCAAGTTCCACAAGTCTCTGTATTTAATTTAATGCTTGGTCTGAATCAAGAATAAAGAATAAACTAATAACAGTGACATTAATATAATAAATTCCAAAACAGGGGATTGAAAAAAACCCAAAAAACATTTTGACCAGCAGTGTATAAATATATAGAATTGTTCTATATCACTTTGACAGCGTGTGGATTAAAATCATTTATAGATTTGTACACGAAAAGTAAAACCACTGTTTTATGTGTAAAAGCTGTTCAATGTAAATGATATTTAATGAATAAAAATGGCACTACACTTTGAAGTGATTTTGTAAAAGCGCTCTGACGTGTAAAAGTATTTGAAAGTGTGATTTTTGCACACACACGTGGCAGGATGTTCTGGACCAAATTCAAATTTGAATGCTGATTAGAAATTAAGGTTCAAGATCAACTTTGATGTGAAAGTTCTCCAGCTTCCTCCTGACTCCCAATAACGTGTCAGTAGGTGGATTAGCTATGCTCCTGGTGTGTGTGTATGAGTGTGTATGTATGTGAGGTGTGTTCCTGCTTGTGTCCAGTGCTCCAGTTTCACTGTGACGCTGACTGGATTCAGGATGACACCTGGGTTTAGTTGGTTTAGTTTTGATGCAATTTTGACCTCAGTGTGAGTTATAGGCTCTCATGTGCCACTCAGTCATCTGCAGGCTCTTACAGTTCACCAGACCACTAAAAAGACAGGAGCTGTTCCCAGAACACATTAAAACAAGGAGGAGCTTTCAGGGATAAAACTGTAAACCACAGATATTCCAGTCTGGTGTTTCTGAAGCGAGCTACCAGCCTGCAGCTTCTGTATTAAGAGATTAATGTGATCAGTAATAAAGTCTACTGAAATGTCTGACTCTATATTTTCATCGGTTGTGGAGTTCAGAGTGTGACGTTGATCATGCCGTACGCTATTCACCGCATCCGCTTCGTCTCAAAAAAAGGGACCAGGTTTCAGACACAAATCAGTTGAAGAGGAAGTGGTGTTGATATCAACGGAAATGAATCGCATGGTCGGAATTGACACGAAGAAAAAAAAGTCTGCAGGGGGCAAATACTTTAACCAAGTGACAAGGCTTCATTTACATGTTCCTCCGTATCAGGAGCTGACAGACGGTGAGCATGGCTTTGTGAGGAAATGAAATCAGGCAATTTATGGAGTTTATGGCACAATCTCACGAGAGAGACGTGTGTGTGTATTTCTTATGAAACTCTTCCACTGGATCTTTGGGTTTCAAAATCTCTTTCTTTATTAAACACTTCCGCAGCAGCTCAAGCTTCAGCACATGGATCTGTAAGGAAGCTGATGAGGGAATCGGGCGGATTTTGGAGCTCTTTTTAATTCATTCCACTTTCTCCCGTTCTCTATGGTCTACTGAGATCAGGGTGGTTGGTTTTAAGCAAGAATCTGAATTGGTCTGTTGGTAATCAAGTTCTCCGATGTTCTCGTGTATCTTCATGGGTCTCCTCAGTGGTTTCAGGTTTTCTTCAAATGGTCAGGGGATTGGCGAGTGTGTGTGTTCCTGGGATAGTCTCCAGGTTCTCGGTGACCCGAATAAAGCAATTTCGTCTGATGAATGAATGAATGACTGATTGAAAAGGACATGCTGTATGTTCTGAGGCATCTGTCATAACTTTCAGAATGTGCAATGTGGGCTTGTAGATCGCCTTCGTTCTGTTCTCACAGGCTGAGGAACAGTGACCAGGGCTTTATCTAAGGGGTGGAGCTTGAGTCGACTCGCACCACTTCCTCCATGCCTGATATCATCCTCTGTAGTGGAGGCTGTTGGACACAAGATCCCTGGAGTTCTCCTTCTTCAAACACTGAAGTAAATAAAGGTCTCTTTTATAACGAGGCCCGAATCAGCAGGGTTTAAGGGAGATGAGCGCAAAAAGTCCTCCACGGTGCATACACCAAGAAGCTGAAGCAGGCAACAGCAGGTGGTGTGAGTTTATACAGAGCTCCAGGTTACGCTGCAGCTTAATTAAACGAGTCTATTTACACACTTTAATACGTTAATTAATATGTAATAAAGACATGGAGATACAGTTAGAGAGAGAGAGAGAGAGAGAGAGAGAGAGAGAGAGAGAGAGAGAGAGAGAGAGAGATTCTGAGCACGCTCACATGCGCTTATTGTCCTCTTCACATATGAATATCCCTCTCTCTCTCACTCTCTCACTCTCCCTCTCTCCATTCCTAGACAAGTAGAGGCTTCAAGCGCCGCTTGTTATTTTCATCTCTCTCTTCTTCATCGTCCTCGTTCTCTCTCTCTCTCTCTCTCTCTCTCTCTCTCTTTATTTGCAATTAAATGCATTTCAAATGGAGCAACTGTGCGGAAAGCCGTTCCGATAAGCAGAGAGGCTTTCTCCTATCCACCATTGTCCGAGTGTTTTTGCATTTTTACATACCTAAAAAAAACGCATCTCTGAAGAAAAAAAATTTAATCTGTGGCTGTCGGGAAATTAAATTGCATCCTAGAAATCATTTAGGCCTCGTTTTTCTTTTTCCTTCTCCGTCTTCTTCTTCTCTTATTCCACATCTTCTCATCCACACATTTTTCTCTTGTGTGTGCTGCCATGTTTCTCGTATTTGGCTTAGTGTTATGTTTTTGAATTAGCATCTTCTCGTTGTGTCCCGATGCCCCCACACACACTCTCTCTCTCACACACTCACTCTCTTTCTCTCTCTCTCTCACACACACACACTACTTTTTATGCACTCGTTCCTCGAGCACTACGTTTCCAAAGCGCCTTAAAATGCTCTTACACTGATTTCTACTGCCTCAGGCGTTACTTTGTAACTTATCACGCCTCCGCTATGCTTAGCGTTATGCTAATACTCTAATCATGAAGCTGCTAGAGGAGCGGGTGCAAGCATGGCTAAGCTAAATTTTTAGAGTTTTACTATAACATGACTTCACCTTCTCTAGAGATTTAAATACACACACTGGTTGTTTTAAATGGAACCAGGTTTGTTACCCATAATGCACTGTGCTCTAGTTTAGCTATAACTGATCTACTCAAACTATAACTAGCATAAAGCTCACTAGTATGGCCATCAGCTCAGAGTTTCACTGCATCTTCCAGTAAACTAAAAAAGTCTGCAGTGGATTTTTTTTTTTGTTGTAAATTTGTGTTTAAAAAAGAAATATATTTTAGATTTTTATTAAATGCATGCACTGCAATAATGGTATCTATTACTTTATTGTTCCAGGTCATTTTTCTGGTCCTAATTTCCATGACATAGATTACACAGCATGATGTAATGTGGAATAATTCACTATCCTGCAGATTCAATTAATAGTTTTCTTATCTGATTGGACTTAACCTCATTAGTGTGCAGTAAAGTAGACAGTAAAGCACTCAGGAAGACCACCACAGGGTAGCAGTTACGAACGGCTTGTCCTCATTCCCCTCAGACCACACCAAAGCAGTGCTATATATTTATACACCGATCAGACATAACATTATGAACACTGAGAGTTGAAGTGAATATCACTGATTATCTCCTCATCATGGCACCTGTTAGTGGGTGGGATATATTAGGCAGAAAAGTGAACATTTTGTCCTCAAAGTTGATGTGTTAGAAGCAGGAAAAATGGGCAAGTGTAAGGATTTGAGAGAGTTTGACAAGGACCAAATTGTGATGGCTAGATGACTGGATCACAGCATCTCCAAAACTGCAGCTCTTGTGGGGTGTTCCCGGTCTGCAGTGGTCAGTATCTATCAAAAGTGGTCTAAGGAAGGAACAGTGGTGAACCAATGACAGAGTCATGAGCGGCCAAGGCTCACTGATGCACGCGGGGAGTGAAGGCTGGCCCGTGTGATCCGATCCAACAGACGATCTACTGTTGCTCAAATTGCTGAAGAAGTTAATCCTGGTTCTGATAGAAAGGTGTCAGGATACACAGTGCATGATGGGTCAGGGCTGTTTTGGCAGCAAAAGGGAGACCAACACAATTTATTATTTTTTTGTTATTAAACAAATGAAAGTTTTAATCCTTTTATAGTACAGCAATATTAATAAAACGCGTTCCTGTTACTACTTCTGAGCAGCTATTCTCAGCTACAGACACCAGGGACAGTCCCTTCTCTGACCACCAGAGGGTAGTCTTATTCAGATTCTCTACGTCACATGCTTCATGTTTATCCTTGTTTGTGGATGTCTCTCTCTCTCTCTCTCTCTCTCTCTCTCTCTCTCTTTCACACAATAATACAAGTGTGAAAGTGGTATGGTTTAATAAAAATCTCCTTACCTAAAACGTTACCATATCAACAATTAGGTGCTTGTTACTTGCAGGTTTGTTCTGTATTATTGCACACATGAAGCGTGTTGACAGAAACGTGTTGATTTCCATCAGAAGTCACCAATGAACAGTGCTCAGTGTAGAAACAGCAAAAGAGCATGATGAATGAGTGAAATACGTGCAGACTGAGTTGAAATAAATAAATCCACTGCTGTTCAGTAAAATGAAGTGAAGCATAACAACCAAGCTGATCTTTGTGGTTATTCTGTCCATCACTCATGCAGCACTAAACACTCCATATGCTGTAGATTCACGTCTCTTTCTAAGTAGAAGGCTGCCCTCTAGAGCATTTCTACATTTAGCACATTGAGTGTGTGTGTGTATGTGTGTGTGTGTGTCTCACACTTAGCATGACAATTAGCCGCGTGATCGAACGATCACGATACAGGAGCTGCAGCGGGTGTAATGTGAATCTGTTGTTTTATTTCAGTTCTATTTTTTAATCCCATCCCTTCCACATGAAGACGCATGAAGTGGCTGTGATTTCAATGCGAGAAGCACGTTTCCCCTCATCCAACACATTACAGCTCCATAAATCCATACAGAACAGCCATTAGCAAAAGCGGATAATGCACGTCTCATGTTAGCATGACAAGGAAAATGGTTTGTCGTGTAAATTCCACATCACCTTCATCTGCTTGGTTCCTTTGAAATGCTATTAGCGAGGGGAAATGAGCTATTGTTACACACTTCAAAGACTACAGACACTCCACAGCTCAGCGTGGACATTTCATCAATACAGCTTTTCGTTAAGACAATAGCAATTCCATTGGAACTGGTATTAAGTGCACTTTGCCAGAACCTGGTTCATTGTGTGTGGATAAAACATGGCACACATAACCCACCCCGGGGCAATTAAGACCCCCACATTACTAATGGTTCTTATACGACCCACACACATTACCTGACCACTTTCTGCTGAACTGAAGGGTGCCAAGATTGGAACTGGGGCAACACCGAGGGTGGAATAAAGGCAGAAATGTATCGAAAACCAGTGATGAACGGAATAAAAAAGTCACTGACCAGAGCAAAGAACTGTTAATGTATAATAATTCACCCTAAGTAACTGCTCAACTAGGAAATGCAGTGAAAATCTGGTGCATTTTTTTTAATAATAGCCATGTCAAAATTCATTTAAAAATTCCATCTCTAATCTTGGCTGATCATCAATGTCAGTTCACTATCCTGGTATGCGTTCTGTTTTGCAGGGAAAAACAAAAAACAATCAAATAATTGCTAATTTATGGAGTAATAAATATGCATTAATATGTTAAAATTGTATCTAGGTTAAGTCAAACGAGTTGTTTATTTCTTATTATTTACTGTAAGTTTTGGTAATTCTTTAGTAATCCTCAAAGTGAGTAAATCCTTTAATCTGAGCTTGATTGCTTTTGTCTCCCCCCACACACTGAGTAGGGAATAGCGGAATCTTCAGGGAATTTACAAATGTATACACTAATCAGCCATAACATTATGACCACCTGCCTAATATTGTGTTGGACCCGTCAAGGCATGGACTCCATTAGCACCAAGATGTTAGCAGCAGATTCTTTAAGTCCTGTAAGTTGTGAGTTGGGGCCTTCATGGATCGGACTTGTTTGTCCAGCACATCCCACAGATGCTAGTTTGGATTGAGATCTGGGGAATTTGGAGGTCAAGTCAACACCTCAAACCCGTTGTTGTGCTCATCAAACCATTCCTGAACCATTTTTACTTTGTGACATGGCACATTATCCTGCTGAAAGAGGCCACAGCCATCAGGGAATACCATTTCCATGAAAGGGTGTACATGGTCTACAACATTGCTTAGGTAGGTGTAACAACGTAACATACACGTAACCAAAGCCACCAAAGCCAGCAAGATTATGAAGGACCTCAGCCATCCCAACAATGGACTCTTCTCTCTGTTGAGGTCAGGGAAACGTTTCCGTTTCTTGAAGGCGAACACAGAGAGAATGAGGAGGAGCTTCTTCCCGCAGGCCATTCGGGCCCTCAACCAGAACACCTAGGATCTGGACTCTCTGTTCTTACCCCCACACAACATAACATAACATTCTACCTCAGCTGATTGTTGCACATGCTATATTGCACTACTCTGTACACACAATAACACTCACTGTACATCTTCTCTGTACATCTTTGTGTGTGCACTGCACTGTCACTTTGCTCCCTGTAAAACTGGACATTATATTTTGTCACTTTGCACTGTCACTTTGCTCCCTGTAAAACTGGACATTATATTTTGTCACTTTGCTCCCTGTAAAACTGGACATTATATTTTGCCTCATATACACTTCTACAATATATTTATATATTTATCTTACATATGCACACTGTACATACTACACTCTTTTGCATCACCATTTCAATGTTGACTTTAGCAGACCTTTTATCTACATATATTCATATTCATATACTGTATCTTCTGTACATATAGAGTCTACACATATATTTATTTGATATTGTTTTATTTTTCACATATACTATACATATACTATATTGTACTATATATATATATATATATATATATATATATATATATATATATATATATATATATATATATATATATATACATATATATTTTTTGTGTTTGTTTTATACGTTTTATATTTTTACACTTTTATATCTGTTACACTTTTTCTTTTACACATTTTTCTGTTACACATTTTCTTTCTACTCTTTCCTTTTTTATGTAAGACAGTCGTAAAAAGCATTTCACTACATGTCGTACTATGTATGATTTCGTATGTGACAAATAAAATTTGAATTTGAATTTGAATTTGAATTTGAATACACATGGATGGCAGGACCCAAGGTTTCCCAGCAGAACTGGCGCCATGTGTTCCCCAGGTAAGCGACACACACACCTGACCATCCACATGATTTAAAAGAAAACGTGATTCATCAGACCAGGCCACCTTCTTCTTCATTGCTCCGTGGTCCAGTTCTGATGCTCACATGCCCATTGTTGGCGCTTTCAATGGTGCACAGGGGTCAGCATGGGCACCCTTATTGGCCCGCGTCTATGCAGCCCCATACGCAACAAACTGTGATGCGCTGTGTATTCTGACACCTTTCTATCAGAACCAGCATTAACTTCTTCAGCAATTTGAACAACAGGATCTCGTCTTCTGAATCAGACCAAACAGTCCAGCCTTCGCTCGCCACATGCATCAATGAGCCTTGACCACCCATGACCCTGTCACCGGTTCACCACTGTTCCTTCCTTGGACCACATTTGATAGATACTGACCACTGCAGATCAGGAACACCCCACAAGAGCTGCAGTTTTGGAGATGCTCTGATCCAGTCGTCTAACCATCACAATTTGGCCCTTGTCAAATTCACTCAAATCCTTACACTAACAGGTGCCATGATGAGGAGATAATCAGTGTTATTCACTTCACCTGTCAGTGTTCATAACGTCATGCCTGATTGGTGTATTTGCTTGTTATGGTTTTATATTATTTTTCCTATGTTGTAATTGAGTTTTATTTTAGTATCATTTATGTGTTTGCTTTAAAATGATTCTAGTAAAAGCACTGGTTGAGGAAACTTACACAAAGTGCTGTTATGATATTTCCTCACTGTTTCTCAGGGGTTTAACAGATGCAGCAGGTTGAAGATATAGAACACAGCGAAATGTGGTTAGAAAAGTCAAGTGTACACATAGAACATGGTCCTCTACACATGCACCGTACAGCAGTCTGTCTGTTCTAACATACCTAACCTTTTTACACAATTTATTCCAAAGGGTTGCTTTTGAGAAGAATTTATTCCAACAATCACAAGAGATAAATATCAAGTTTATTATATCTCCATCTCTATCACTAACCCAGTAAAATCACAGGACTGGCATGTAAGCATGAACATCCTCTCAACCACAGATACAGAGGGAGCAACCTATAGAGAATGCAAACTTTACAAGTGAATACCTATATAAAGTTCAAGCCATAAGTTCACTGATCACACCCAAGGAACGAGGAGGTGTAAACTTTTGTTAAAGGCAGTGTGTGTTCAGCAGATTGTGTTAAGGGCAGTGTGTGTTTAAGGTAGTGTGTGTTCAGCACAGTGTATTCAATGTTAAGGGCAGTGTATTCAGTGTTAAGGGCAGTGTATTCAGTGTTAAGGGCAGTGTGTGTTTAAGGTAGTGTGTGTTCAGCACAGTGTGTTCAGTGTTACGGCAGTATATTCAGTGTTAAGGGCAGTGTATTCAGTGTTAAGGGCAGTGTATTCAGTGTTAGGGGCAGTGGGTTCGGTGTTAAAGGCAGTGTGTGTTAAATGCAGTGTGTTTAGCACAGTGTGTTCAGTGTTAAAGGCAGAGTGTGTGTTAAAGGAAGTGTGTTAAATGCAGTTTGTTTAGCACAGTGTATTCAGTGTTAAAAGCAGAGTGTGTTTAAGGTAGTGTGTTTTTAGCACAGTGTGTTCAGTGTTAAAGGCAGTGTGTGTTTAAGGTAGTGTGTGTTTAGCACAGTGTGTTCAGTGTTAAAGGCAGTGTGTGTTTAAGGTAGTGTGTGTTTAGCACAGTGTGTTCAGTGTTAAAGGCAGTGTGTGTTAAAGGCAGTGTGTGTTTAAGTTAGTGTGTGTTCAGCACAGTGTGTTCAGTGTTAAAGGCAGTGTGTGTTTAAGTTAGTGTGTGTTCAGCACAGTGTGTTCAGTGTTAAAGGCAGTGTGTGTTTAAGTTAGTGTGTGTTCAGCACCGTGTGTTCAGTGTTAAAGGCAGTGTGTGTTTAAGTTAGTGTGTGTTTAGCACAGTGTGTTTAGTGTTAAAGGCAGTGTGTGTTTAAGGTAGTGTGTTTTTAGCACAGTGTGTTCAGTGTTAAAGGCAGTGTGTGTTTAAGGTAGTGTGTGTTTAGCACAGTGTGTTCAGTGTTAAAGGCAGTGTGTGTTTAAGGTAGTGTGTTTTTAGCACAGTGTGTTCAGTGTTAAAGGCAGTGTGTGTTAAAGGCAGTGTGTGTTAAAGGCAGTGTGTGTTTAAGGTAGTGTGTGTTTAGCACAGTGTGTTCAGTGTTAAAGGCAGTGTGTGTTTAAGGTAGTGTGTTTTTAGCACAGTGTGTTCAGTGTTAAAGGCAGTGTGTGTTAAAGGCAGTGTGTGTTAAAGGCAGTGTGTGTTTAAGGTAGTGTGTGTTTAGCACAGTGTGTTCACTGTTAAAGGCAGTGTGTGTTTAAGGTAGTGTGTTTTTAGCACAGTGTGTTCAGTGTTAAAGGCAGAGTGTGTTTAAGGTAGTGTGTATTTAGCACAGTGTGTTCAGTGTTAAAGGCAGTGTGTGTTTAAGGTAGTGTGTGTTTAGCACAGTGTGTTCAGTGTTAAAGGCAGTGTGTGTTTAAGGTAGTGTGTGTTCAGCACAGTGTGTTCAGTGTTAAAGGCAGTGTGTGTTTAAGGTAGTGTGTGTTTAGCACAGTGTGTTCACTGTTAAAGGCAGTGTGTGTTTAAGGTAGTGTGTGTTTAGCACAGTGTGTTCAGTGTTAAAGGCAGTGTGTGTTTAAGGTAGTGTGTATTTAGCACAGTGTGTTCAGTGTTAAAAGCAGAGTGTGTTAAAGGCAGAGTGTGTTTAAGGTAGTGTGTATTTAGCACAGTGTGTTCAGTGTTAAAAGCAGAGTGTGTTAAAGGCAGTGTGTGTTTAAGGTAGTGTGTTTTTAGCACAGTGTGTTCAGTGTTAAAGGCAGTGTGTGTTAAAGGCAGTGTGTGTTTAAGGTAGTGTGTGTTTAGCACAGTGTGTTCAGTGTTAAAGGCAGTGTGTGTTTAAGTTAGTGTGTGTTCAGCACAGTGTGTTCAGTGTTAAAGGCAGTGTGTGTTTATGTTAGTGTGTGTTCAGCACAGTGTGTTCAGTGTTAAAGGCAGTGTGTGTTTAAGTTAGTGTGTGTTCAGCACAGTGTGTTCAGTGTTAAAGGCAGTGTGTGTTTAAGGTAGTGTGTGTTTAGCACAGTGTGTTCAGTGTTAAAGGCAGTGTGTGTTTAAGTTAGTGTGTGTTCAGCACAGTGTGTTCAGTGTTAAAGGCAGTGTGTGTTTAAGTTAGTGTGTGTTTAGCACAGTGTGTTCAGTGTTAAAGGCAGTGTGTGTTTAAGTTAGTGTGTGTTCAGCACAGTGTGTTCAGTGTTAAAGGCAGTGTGTGTTAAAGGCAGTGTGTGTTAAAGGCAGTGTGTGTTTAAGGTAGTGTGTGTTTAGCACAGTGTGTTCAGTGTTAAAGGCAGTGTGTGTTAAAGACAGTGTGTGTTAAAGGCAGTGTGTGTTTAAGGTAGTGTGTGTTTAGCACAGTGTGTTCAGTGTTAAAGGCAGTGTGTGTTTAAGTTAGTGTGTGTTTAGCACAGTGTGTTCAGTGTTAAAGGCAGTGTGTGTTTAAGTTAGTGTGTGTTCAGCACAGTGTGTTCAGTGTTAAAGGCAGTGTGTGTTAAAGGCAGTGTGTGTTAAAGGCAGTGTGTGTTTAAGGTAGTGTGTGTTTAGCACAGTGTGTTCAGTGTTAAAGGCAGTGTGTGTTAAAGACAGTGTGTGTTAAAGGCAGTGTGTGTTTAAGGTAGTGTGTGTTTAGCACAGTGTGTTCAGTGTTAAAGGCAGTGTGTGTTTAAGTTAGTGTGTGTTCAGCACAGTGTGTTCAGTGTTAAAGGCAGTGTGTGTTTAAGGTAGTGTGTTTTTAGCACAGTGTGTTCAGTGTTAAAGGCAGTGTGTGTTTAAGTTAGTGTGTGTTCAGCACAGTGTGTTCAGTGTTAAAGGCAGTGTGTGTTTAAGGTAGTGTGTTTTTAGCACAGTGTGTTCAGTGTTAAAGGCAGTGTGTGTTTAAGGTAGTGTGTGTTTAGCACAGTGTGTTCAGTGTTAAAGGCAGTGTGTGTTAATGTTAGTGTGTGTTCAGCACAGTGTGTTCAGTGTTAAAGGCAGTGTGTGTTTATGTTAGTGTGTGTTCAGCACAGTGTGTTCAGTGTTAAAGGCAGTGTGTGTTTAAGTTAGTGTGTGTTCAGCACAGTGTGTTCAGTGTTAAAGGCAGTGTGTGTTAATGTTAGTGTGTGTTCAGCACAGTGTGTTCAGTGTTAAAGGCAGTGTGTGTTTATGTTAGTGTGTGTTCAGCACAGTGTGTTCAGTGTTAAAGGCAGTGTGTGTTTAAGTTAGTGTGTGTTCAGCACAGTGTGTTCAGTGTTAAAGGCAGTGTGTGTTTAAGGTAGTGTGTGTTTAGCACAGTGTGTTCAGTGTTAAAGGCAGTGTGTGTTTAAGTTAGTGTGTGTTCAGCACAGTGTGTTCAGTGTTAAAGGCAGTGTGTGTTTAAGTTAGTGTGTGTTCAGCACAGTGTGTTCAGTGTTAAAGGCAGTGTGTGTTTAAGTTAGTGTGTGTTTAGCACAGTGTGTTCAGTGTTAAAGGCAGTGTGTGTTTAAGTTAGTGTGTGTTTAGCACAGTGTGTTCAGTGTTAAAGGCAGTGTGTGTTTAAGTTAGTGTGTGTTCAGCACAGTGTGTTCAGTGTTAAAGGCAGTGTGTGTTAAAGGCAGTGTGTGTTAAAGGCAGTGTGTGTTTAAGGTAGTGTGTGTTTAGCACAGTGTGTTCAGTGTTAAAGGCAGTGTGTGTTAAAGGCAGTGTGTGTTTAAGGTAGTGTGTGTTTAGCACAGTGTGTTCAGTGTTAAAGGCAGTGTGTGTTTAAGTTAGTGTGTGTTCAGCACAGTGTGTTCAGTGTTAAAGGCAGTGTGTGTTTAAGTTAGTGTGTGTTCAGCACAGTGTGTTCAGTGTTAAAGGCAGTGTGTGTTTAAGTTAGTGTGTGTTTAGCACAGTGTGTTCAGTGTTAAAGGCAGTGTGTGTTTAAGTTAGTGTGTGTTCAGCACAGTGTGTTCACTGTTAAAGGCAGTGTGTGTTAAAGACAGTGTGTGTTAAAGGCAGTGTGTGTTTAAGGTAGTGTGTGTTTAGCACAGTGTGTTCAGTGTTAAAGGCAGTGTGTGTTTAAGTTAGTGTGTGTTCAGCACAGTGTGTTCAGTACACTCTGTTTAGTTTTTAGTGCAGTGTGTTAAGTGAAGGATGCTGGATGCAGTGTGTATGTACTACACAGTAATAACCTGTACAGGTGAGTAATCCTCAGTGCAGTTATAAGCAGTAATAAGGTTTGAAGGCTTGGTCAGTGAAATGGTGTCAGATGGTAAGGTGGTTTGTGGCGCCGCCATGTGGTCACACACTAACACTGCATATTTCTATAACTCTTCCTGTTTGTTCACTAAACCCGCTCAAAACTCTCCATCATGATAACAGATGGATTGAACTGCAGCGTTATGATCTTCATGAGCCATTATTACATGTTTGTGACACGACACAGAAACACAAACGTTAACAGGCTTTATAAAGTTTTTATTTAGCGCTTATAAGAAGATCTTGTGTTCCAATACTTTTGTGTAAAGCTGTGGGCTTTGCCACCAAAGGCACCATGTTCTAAGCTGTTTAACATGTCTAGCTGTAAATCTCAGGAAATTCTGATCCACCGTCTCATATTTATCTTTTTGAAGTGTCTTTGGCGTATGGCAAGAAAGAATTGAGTTGAATTGACCTGTGCCAATACTTTTGGAGAGGGCTATACATTAATTATACATATGTTTAAAAATCATACTGAAAAGTAAGTAAATTATAGCCATTTATTTATTGTAAATTGAGTATAAATAAATAAAATAAATCAATGGATTATGTCAAAGTTACATGTGAAAATGAGTGAATTAGTAAAAGTATCGTATAGATAAACAGAAAACATTTACTACATATGAAAATTCCAAATATAAAAAACATGTAAAACATTACACCTGAGAAGATCACAGTAGAAATGTGCTTATATGTGTCTTTGTAATAAATAAATAAGTAAATAAATAAATATATACATACATACATAAAGATCTACATGTATAAAGAAATGAATTGTGAGTAAAAATTCATGCAGAAAATAAAAACACATGCACAAAAAAATGAAGTCTTTTTGAATAAAGAATTGTGCTGTGGACTGGCTCAGTACTTTTGTTGAATTTAAACACCCAGTTATTAAAATGAAACATATACATGGTAATTTTTATAAAAGAAGTTTATTCTCAGCTTTTGGACTTTTTCACAAAACTCCATTTGTGCGGTTAAGTGAGTGATAGCTGTAGAATTAATGATGCTTTTAAAAAGTGAGCCATGACACAAACTGTTCAGCCTCGGGCACTGAACAATCGTCTGTACATCCTCACACACTCTTATCAGACACACACTCCTCGTGCTTTACTCATATAAAGACTTGATTGAAATCACTGACATGATCAGGTCAGCATATACTGACCATAAACCACTAATTTTATGCCTATAGGCTATGTGCTGCTCCACATGGAGATGATATATGGAAATATTTGATCATCCAACAGACCAGCTGAACATCACGCCAACATTTAACCTCTTCGAGACAGCAAGAGAACAGAAGGAATAGCATTTCTGGGCCTTGTGATAGTGATGGACACTGTTTGAGTGCAGCTTAAATGCCTTCATCACCAATTACATTCATTATAAATCACTTTCATCATTTATCATCAGTCATCTTCACTATACATCATCATCATCCATTACCTTCACCACATTCACCATCATCCATCATCTTCATCATAAATTACCATCATCATCAATCACTTCCTCATCAATCACCTTCACTATACATCACCACTATCAATCACCTTCACCATCAATCACCTTCACTATACATCACCACCATCAATCACCTTCACTATACATCATTATCAATCAATTTCATCATAAATCACCTTCCTCATCAATCACCTTTACCTTCATAATGGATGTGCAAGAAGTGGTAAAAAAAAACCCTGAAAATACAAACAGCAGTCAACATTCAGCATTTTTCTCTTTTTCATTGATTCCAGCTCGTCATTAATGGTTGATTTATTTCCTACACTCTCTCTTTCTCTCGTCCTCGTTAGTCAGAACATCACGTGGCCATGTCAGGTCATGTGTACAGAATGTTAATGCTCTCCTCCAAGAGTATTCAGCTTTCTGGTAGCCTTCCAGATCAGAGAAAGCATGTGGTCTAGGAGCCGTCACCCTTCTACACCATCATGTGACATGGGGGACAGCGGGTGGAGGTGTGGGGAGGTGGGCTGACACGTGGATTGGACACACATGTACTTTATCTCAGCTCAGTCGACACATGACGATTAGCTGAATGTTTCTGAGACAAAGACAGGTGAACCCTTCATGTTTATAAGCTCATACGTTTTAGACCCCAGTAAATATTATTAGCATGACTTAAAGCTTAAAGTTGTGTACTAAATGAATTCATGGAAAGATGAAAACCCTGAAGTGTTACATTTTACACCAGTTCCTGTGTACAGTTAGTTGGAGAGTTTTCACAAAACTCGAAATAGTGTTTACTGTTTAGTAACAGTACAGCGGGAGCTAAGGCAGTGGGCGTGTCACACGTGAGAGGGGGTGTGGTTTTTGAACCTGATTTGTATAATGATCTGAGGAATTTTAAACCGGTTTCATGTTAAATGTCACAGAAGCGCCGTACATTGATAGCGAAGTTAATTAAACAAAATACGTTTCAGATATCTCTATTTTACACTGTTTTTGTGTGATAAGTAAAAAACACATTTTAATATATAATACACAATTTATTGTATGAAACGAACAGAAGCTGTTTGTGGTGGAGGTGGAGGTTTTTTACTTGTTTTATGTGTGCAATTTTTTTTGTTGTTTAAATGTAATTTCTCTTTAATAAAAACAAAAAACTCTAAAGGTTTTTTTCAACACCAGTAAGATGATGTTCGACTGGCTTCCACGAATTTGACGTAACTGTGGCTCTCCAAGAGAATTTGCTCTAGGGCTGTTCTTTTTTTCTTTCCTCTCTCTCTCTCTCTCTCTCTCTCTCTCTCGTGTGTGTGTCAGGTGACGACCACGAGGCCTCTGCTCTAATCCTTACAGAAAAGAATGTACCAAACAAGGGAGCAGAGATGATAAAATCCGAACACGCACGCGCGCGCGCACACATACAAACTCAGAAGTGGATTTTTTAATCTCGTCACACACTCACACACACTCCGCTTGAGGTGAGGAGGTTGAGGATGAGGAGGATGGTGCCGCTGATTAAGGCGCTGGTGTGCTGGTGCCTGCTCTGCGTGGTCTCGCGCGGCGTCCGGGCGCAGTTTCCGCGCGCGTGCAGCACGGTGGATGCGATCGAGTCGAAGCGCTGCTGCCCGTCCCCGAGCGCCGATGCCGAAGACGCGTGTGGCGCGCGCACTGGACGCGGGGCCTGCGATTCCGTGCGCACGGATACGCGGCCGTGGGGGGGAACGTACACGCTGCGCAACGTGGACGACCGCGAGCGCTGGCCGACCAAGTTCTTCACGCAGACCTGCACGTGCTTCGGTAAAAAAAAGCCGCTCTCTTCTTCTCTTTGCACTCATAAATGTGACTGTAAGTGCGACTGTTCAGCCATGATTTAAACCCAGTGAGTGGAGAGAAGGATTATTAATTAAAGAGTTCAATAATCGTATAAATAGATCCACTAAGATTGCAGAACCATGTCCTGGGTTTTTGTATATTATATAAAGCAGTCATTCTAAACGTTTATTTTATAGCTCACACACACACACACACACACACACACACACACACACATATGTATATTATTTGATTGCTTGATCCATCACGCGCCCCATTGTGTATCAGCTAAAGCTCTTAATCCAGTCTGCTCTCAAACCTAAAGGCGATGTTCAGGTTTCTGCTGTTTAACCTCCTGAAAATACACCCATATATGCAGTATGTGTTATTATATTGTTTTATGTGTTATTATATTGTTTTGTGTGTTATTATATCATTTTTGTGTGTTGTTATATAGCGTTTGTTGTGCTTTAGGTCAGAATGTTGTACTCATTGTCCACCTTGACGTTTTCTTGTCAGGTAACTTTGCTGGTTATGACTGTGGTGAGTGCAAGTTTGGTTGGACTGGACCGAACTGCAATCTCAGCAAGGCTCCTGTGACCCGGAAAAACATCATGTCTCTGAGTGAGGAAGAGAGGCGGATATTCCTGGATGCACTGCAGCTTTCCAAACACTCCATACACCCTGAGTATGTCATCGCCACTGAGCACTGGCTCGGCCTGATCGATCGCCAAACCAACCAGACACGCTTCAGCAACATCTCTGTGTACGACCTGTTCGTCTGGCAACATTACTACTCCGTGAGGGACACGCTGCTCGGTGAGGAAGGGTCAATGGTCAACGTTAAGGGTTAAAGCACAATCTCAAATAATGCTTTCTTTAAAGCATTAGGGGCTAGGGAAAGTGATTTAAGGGTTTATTTAAAGGTTTAGGTTAAGAGGATCATTTTGGACCCATGTTGCTTGCCAGAGAAACTGAAGAGTTCTGAAAACACCTATATTTTATAGTTAGGGATTAGTCTTTAGGGTTGAGCTAAATTCATTGTATTAGGGATGAATGGTTAAGTTTAAAGTTAGTGGTTAATATTAGGGAATAATATTAAAGCTTGGGGTTAGGGTTTAGTCTTAGTGATTTTTTTTAAAATTTGAAATTAGTGGTTAGTATTAGATTGTTTAAGATTGATGTTACTGGTTATTATTAGGGATTAGTCTTGATGTTAGTGGTTTGTGTTGTGGATTAAACTTTAAGCTTAAAGTGGTTAATATTAGGGATTCATAGTTAAGCCTGAGGTTAGTGTTAGTGTGTTAGTGTTAATTTTTAGGTTTGAGGTTGGTGATTAGTATCAGGGATTAATATTTAGGTTTGAGGTTGATGTTTGGTGTTAATTCAGCATCATTGGTTAGGGTTAGTGTTTGGTATTGGGGCTAGGGATTAGATTTAATGTTACAGATTAGTTCATTAATCCAGTAAACCGCTTATTTTAGAAATGTTTATTTTTCTGCATAATGTACAAAAATACTTGACTTACAAATATGATTAAAAATGAGAGACACTTCATCAAACAATTTCATTTCTTAAATAAGCCGACTGTAAGCAGTAGATTAGATCAGTGATTTATTTATTTAATGTGGGGGTTGAATTTCAGGTCCTGGGCGGCCGTTCAAAGCCATCGATTTCTCCCATAAAGGCCCCGCCTTCATCACCTGGCACAGGTACCATCTACTGAGTCTGGAGCGAGACCTTCAGGTATGTAGCAATAACAACAACTAAACAACTTTTTACATCAGTGTTTTTGTTGATGTTTCACTGTGCTCTCCTGTAAACAAAAATGGCTAAAAAGGACATTGATAACACTGTCATGTTTATGTTTATAATATTGTCCTCAAACAGCTTAATGTAGTGAGTTTGAGCATATCTACACAACACAACACAATCTCCCATACAACTTCTGACTCTTTTTAAATTCCCTGTGTACTTCTTCCTGTCTTCAGAAACTGATAGGGGATGAAAATTTCGCTATTCCGTACTGGAATTTTGCGACGGGTGGCTCTGAGTGTGACGTGTGCACCGACGACCTCTTAGGAGGAGTAGACCCCACTGACCCGTCACTCATCAGCCCTCGATCACCATTCAGTGACTGGGGAATCGTGTGTGACAGGTTAGTGAATTACGATTGAAAGCTCAGTATTAATGAATATATCTATATACACTATATTGCCAAAAGTATTCGCTCACCCATCCAAATAATCAGAATCAGGTGTTCCAATCACTTCCATGGCCACAGGTGTATGAAATCAAGCACCTAGGCTTGTAGACTGTTTTTACAAACATTTGTGAAAGAATGGGTCGCTCTCAGGAGCTCAGTGAATTCCAGCGTGGAACTGTGATAGGATGCCACCTGTGCAACAAATCCAGTCGTGAAATTTCCTCGCTCCTAAATATTCCACAGTCAACTGTCAGCTGTATTATAAGAACGTGGAAGTGTTTGGGAACGACAGCAACTCAGCCACGAAGTGGTAGGCCACGTAAACTGACGGAGCGGGGTCAGCGGATGCTGAGGCGCATAGTGCGAAGAGGTCGCCAACTTTCTGCAGAGTCAATCGCTACAGACCTCCAAACTTCATGTGGCCTTCAGATTAGCTCAAGAACAGTGCGCAGAGAGCTTCATGGAATGGGTTTCCATGGCCGAGCAGCTGCATCCAAGCCATACATCACCAAGTGCAATGCAAAGCGTCGGATGCAGTGGTGTAAAGCACGCCGCCACTGGACTCTAGAGCAGTGGAGACGCGTTCTCTGGAGTGACGAATCGCGCTTCTCCATCTGGCAATCTGATGGACAAGTCTGGGTTTGGCGGTTGCCAGGAGAACGGTACTTGTCTGACTGCATTGTGCCAAGTGTAAAGTTTGGTGGAGGGGGGATTATGGTGTGGGGTTGTTTTTCAGGAGCTGGGCTTGGCCCCTTAGTTCCAGTGAAAGGAACTCTGAATGCTTCAGCATACCAAGACATTTTGGACAATTCCATGCTCCCAACTTTGTGAGAACAGTTTGGAGCTGGCCCCTTCCTCTTCCAACATGACTGTGCACCAGTGCACAAAGGAAGGTCCATAAAGACATGGATGACAGAGTCTGGTGTGGATGAACTTGACTGGCCTGCACAGAGTCCTGACCTCAACCCGATAGAACACCTTTGGGATGAATTAGAGCGGAGACTGAGAGCCAGGCCTTCTCGTCCAACATCAGTGTGTGACCTCACAAATGCACTTCTGGAAGAATAGTCAAAAATTCCCATAAACACACTCCTAAACCTTGTGGACAGCCTTCCCAGAAGAGTTGAAGCTGTTATAGCTGCAAAGGGTGGACCGACGTCATATTGAACCCTATGGATTAGGAATGGGATGTCACTTAAGTTCATATGCGAGTCAAGGCAGGTGAGCGAATACTTTTGGCAATACAGTGTATTACTGCACTACATAGTGCTCCAGCACATGATGTTTAGGACACTCATGGACTTCAGGATATGTGTATGTTTATTTGAAATAATGAAATGTGTTCGCTGATTCCACGTCAGATGGACTGCGTATCTATGCATCCTGCTTGTGAATGTAGTCGGTCTGCATTTTAAAGCGTCTGTGAAAATCTAAAAAGAAATTTCCGGCTTTTCTCTCTGCTGCAGCTTGGATGAATATAACCGCTTGGTGACGTTGTGTAACGGGACAAGAGAAGGACCACTGCGTCGCGGCCCGAAGGAAAGAGGCAACATTACATTGCCAACGATGGACGACGTGCACAGCTGCCTCCAGTTGCGAGACTTTGACAGACCGCCGTATTTTACCAACTCCACCTTCAGCTTCAGGTGCAACAAACACACAGATCTAGTTTAGTTCAGTCTAGTTTAGTTCCCTTAATTTGTCCCTCTTTGAGACTATCTGTATGTTTATAAATAATAATTAGAGCAAACCTGCCTATTGTGATCTGAGACAGAGCCAGGGATAGTGTCAGGGGCAAATCACTGAAATTCTCAATTCTATGCTAATTCTACATGACATGGCAATTCCAAAGGAGGCTTGAACCAACCGTATGGTTTCTTAGTTCTTCAGCTCGGTTCCTATTTATGAAAGTTTTATGAAAAGTCAGGGGCTGGGAAAGACCCCGGGCTCCCTGCAACTGAATCAGATCTGTCGAACAGTTAGAACGCTCATGCTGTAGGCTGCTTTCGAGTCAATTTTTTTACCAGGCAGTTGAGAATCGTCAACTCAGTCATCCAGCGTACCTCCTAGTGCTTTTATATATGTAGCTTTGCTCAGCTGTATATGAAGTCAGCTCACTATCCAGGGTTGCCTGGTTTGAGCAAAATCTGAACTTTAACATGAGTTCCTACCCACGTCATGTTTCACAGAAATGCCTTGGAGGGGTTTGATAAATCAGACGGAGAACTTGACAGTGCTGTGACGGGTTTACACAACCTCGTCCATGACTTCCTGAGTGGCACCAACTCACTGTCCCACTCGGCCGCCAACGACCCCATCTTCGTGGTGAGAAATCCAAATCAGAGCCAGTTTCATTGGCCAGGTATCAAAACACAAGTTTCAGAAACACTCCAGTCAGAGCAGTCAGAGCATCTCATCACTTCAGTTTCACCTCACTGGTCCAGGGCTTAGCAGAGTTTAGTTTCTGATTATAGGTGTGTGCGCTAGACAGGATACAGCTATATGTATCTCTAAGATAAAACACAGACAGATAAAGAAAGATGAACAGTGGAAAGATGAACAGTGAGGATAGAGATGAATGTCTTCAATCTGTTTCAGGTGTTACACGCCTTCACTGATGCCATATTTGAAGAATGGCTGCGTCGCTTCCCAAAGAACGACAGTTTTCCCGAAGAAATGGCTCCAATAGGCCATAACCGTCATTTTAACATGGTTCCCTTCTTCCCTCCGGTCACGAACGAGGAAATCTACATTCCCTCTGTGGAGCTAGGCTACTCCTACCAGATCGAGCTCGGAGGTACAGACGCTAGTTCTACAAAACTCACTTATGTTAACATGTATGCTAACATCACTCCAGTTGCTAATGTTATGCATCCTCACACAACTCTAACACAAGCATCAATTTCATATCAAGACTAGTTTATTGTTTAACATTGCCTAGCAACCACATAGCAACACCCTCACCATTACCTGGAAAACCAGAACAACTCATTAGCAAGACCTGAGCAATGACCTGAGCACATTGATTAGATACCAAACATCTTACATCTTGTGTGTCTTTGTATATGTGTGTGTGTGTGTGCGTGTGTGTTGCAGATGCAGGTCAATCCCCAGCTGTATTCATTGTCGCTGGCTCCTGCCTCGCTCTTTTCGTCCTCATCCTCCTTTTGGTTCTGTATGCACGGCAGAGACGCAGGCGCGAGTATGAGCCGCTCGTCAGCGCTGGTTATGCTGCTGTGAAATACACAGAGGATGCCTGATTAAAAAGAAATTTATAAACACACACAATCATTACTGAAGTATGTTTCTCATGCTAGCTGGCTAATTATCTGTCCAGCCAGCACGCTATTTTATCCCTCATGCTAATCTCACGCTAATGTAACTCCAGCCTGCTGTAATTATACATGTTGAATGTAGACAACTTTTTGTTTGATTTTCCTTCTGAATGTTTTTACACTTTAGCACCTGACAATTGTGACAAATCATAAGCCATTTTGTTGACTTTATGTTTTGCTTGTTGTAGTCTTTGATTTTTACACTTGAATGAATCCACTTGCGATTAACACACTGATGTGCAGCCAATGTCACTGGATTCTGTGAATTTCAGCCTTATATTTACAGATTTCTGTAAAGTTCTGTCACAACAACAAAAGTGTGCTTTGTCAATTTCTGATTATTAAACTGTGTGATTTTGTTATTCTCCATTTTTTTTATGATTATAGTATGTCATTAATGAGTAACAAAGGAGTGTGTGGCTGAATTCAACCAGCTAACATTACTGTAATTAGCAACTGGCAATTTTGCAAGTCGTCTACATAAAACGTTTATACCGTGGATATCTCTGATGTGTCTCATCATTAAGTTAAATTCTGGTAGCACAGAGTCTCATGAATCTCACTTCTCTTAAGTACATAGTTCACTTCAGTTTCCCTCAGTCTGTACCTCACTGTAGATGTGAGAGAAAAGCGCCTTGTCCAGTTTCACTGCAATTGTAATTCCTCTCTCAGACAGCAGAGGGAGACAAACCGCGCGGATGCCCTAATATATTCCAACACAATACACAAAATTCCACATGAAAGTTCAGAAAAATAAACAAAGACGCTGTTAAAGATGTTTTTCTTTTAATAGTTGATTTATTTGTATCAAACACTGATCAAAAAGAATAAGATGTTCAAACACATTTCTGTTTATTTCTGTACTGAAATGAACTTTAATATGTGAAATGGACTTACTGTAGTTTCACATGTATTAGCATTTGCTAAGGCACCCAGACTTGGAAATAAGATTCCTTTCAGAATCACACTAGTGACATATAGACTCGCCGGACACTTTAACAGAAACACCTGTACACCTGCCTGTTCATATGGTGGCAGAGCAATCAAATGAGCACTCTTAATAAGTGTGGTGAGCAGAAAAGCATCTCTGAAATGAGTGAAGTGGATAAATTACAACACAAGGGTTCCTCTACTGTCAGCCATGAGAGGGGAGCTACAAGGGTACACGTGGATAACTGTACATATGAATAAGTGCAGGTACATGTGTTCCTATTTAAGTGGCCACTGATTGAATATAAAACAGTTTACAGACCCATGGATGAGTGAACTATTATTATTAATTTTTGCATCGTGTCTATGATTTTAATCGTAAGGCGAATTTTAAACGCATCATATTTCTCCACAGCAAAGTGCTTTGTGTGCATTCTACATGATTTATATTGTGGTGTGTAAATGATTTTTTAGATTTATGTTTAAAAATGTGGTTGTGTTAATAATTATCTGACCTCCATTTAAAAAAACAAAACACAAGACTGTGTAATGAAGTGGCTTCATTTCTTTCACAGACTCCAAACCACAGCCAGATTCAGTAATCTTACAACCTGGAACTGAAGTAGACTTAACTGTTCATTTTTTACTCTATCACTTACACAAACTCTCTGACATGTGAAGGTGCAGTTGAAGCTGAAGCTCTGCCCCCGGCTCGACTGGTTTGTGAAGTGGAACAGGGGTTCTTCGATCATCGCCCTGTATTTACCTCCATCCATCTTGTCATCTACCCTGATGATCCATTTCCCCACCATGCTGAAGAATATTATCCCCATGGCGTGATGCTGCCAGCACCGTGCTTCACCATTAAAAAATAAGTTACTTTATTTTAGATGATATTTGTTTTTTTTTTCAGTTCCAGGTTATAAGGTTATAAAATGTGGAGATGTTCAAGAGCCTGAATACTTATCCATATTCTTTCTTATTCCTGTTATTCTTCCACTACAGTGGAAATATCTGGTGAACAAAGCGAGTGGACTGTATGCGTATTGGACAACTCTAAAGGCACTTCACTCCACCACCAAGAAAAGGAGTAAATATGAACTAACTGTTAACTGGAAAATGGCTGAAATGGAATTCTGGGAGGCGGAGCTTCAGGTATCTGGGTTAAACAAGTTGACCAGCCCAAATTCTACTCAAAGCACCTTTAAAATAGTCCTAAAAGAATTGATTGTTAACTGAAAGGCTGTTAAAGTCATTGAAGCAGGGAGAAACGCAGTGGTTATTTAGTGAAAATAAAAGAAGATGCTGGCAAAGAAACTGGAGTGGAAATAAACAAAGGGCGTGAAGATCCAGTAAGTCGGTTTCACTTCCTTCATCCTGCAGTCCGCAAGCCAACTTACACTAATGAACACAGAAGACTGAAAAGTGTGTATTATCTCTGCTGCTCGAGAAATGTGAGGATGGACAGAACCAACAGAAGAAGCAAGAGGAAGTTGCATGGGTGGAGGTGAGAAGTGGAGGACTCTTCTGACTTTGGGTTTTCGGTGGAGAAAGGGGGAGTCGGAGAAAGACACGACTCCATACAGCCACTCCCACTTCCTGATCCACTCATCTCCTCACCTAACAGAGAGAGAGAGAACGAGAGAGACAGTGAAAGTGCTGCAGCCATCTGTTTAATATTCTCTGCAGAATTTGCTGCACTGTGTCTCACTGGAGTCGTCGTAGTGCGACTGGTAGCCATTGTAAGCTCTCTTTAGTGTGCTGACCATCGCTGGGAAATCGAAAAACAATTCATCTGAGACTTCAGAGATGTTCCTGAGACAAAAGCAGGAAGAAGTCATGAAGCAGGTGTGAGGTGTTAAATGATCTACTCTGCTCTTTGTGCTTATGTGATCAGCTCACCAGCTTCGTTTCCCTGTGTCCCAGCAGTTCGGCTCGTCTGCTTGCGACGCCACATTTTCATCTTGACACACAAACTCGGGCAGCGACGACCAGAATGACCTAAACTGGGCAAACTTCGTCTTAACGTCCATCACCTAAAAAATGACACACAAATAATGAAATGTAGTTCCTGTGACACGAGTGGTTTTAACAGCAAGAACAGAATGAAGTGGTGAGAAGGGCTGATTTCTTCATAGCTCAGACTGTAGCTTCATGCAGTGACCAGTGTGGACTCTTTGCAGTATTTTCTCCTGTCCCTTTAGAGCATAAACTAAAAGTTGTCCATCACAGAACAAATTACACAACTGTAGGTTTAGTGATTTAATGGATTAGAAGTGGATCAGTTGCACCGGAAGGGGGATTGGAACACAGCCGTGGTATCTGAGGTGATTCATAACCTGCATAACAACATGTACATGTTTCTATAAATCTTAAATATTTTTCCTGACAGTTTGGGTTTTGCGTCATATGGAATAACCGTTACTGTCCAGAAAAAAATCTGCTTTACAAAAAGTAAAAAATAAAAACCGACACAGACGTCTTCGTCCTCGTCTTGTTTACGTTGGCGTGGTTCGGCTCGCTAAGCGATAGTTATTGTGGAATTTGCCGAAAACTATAATTACATAACAGCATGGTTTCGCCCTGAATAAATAAGTAAAAGTACTTAAAAAAAAAAAACCAAACTGGGTCACATAAAAAAGTATACGTGTGACGGTTCCAGCAATCTGTTCTGTCTATTTTTTTCTTCTTTTTTTTAAAAAAAAAGAAGGAAATGAAACTCACTAAATAAAAACATCTTTAATTAACAGATGAAATGATAGTTTGTTTATTAAATTGATTAATATTTTTTTTATTGTTATTTAATCTCCAAATTAATTTCAGTAAAGAATCAATCTTTCTGCCAGTTCTTACGGCTAGATATTGTGAGATAATCTCAGACTTGGGATTAGGGCTGAGATTTCAGTTTAATTCAGGTTCAGTTTCAGGTTGAGGCTTTGCACCTGGGATTAGGATTAAGATTAAGATTAGAGTTCAGCCTCAGGGTTTAAATTAGGATTAAGAATAGGGTTTAGTGTCAGGGTTTGGATTAACCCTGGGATTAGAGTTTAGCATCAGGATTAGGGTTAAGATTAAGATTAGGATTGAGTGTGAGGATTAGGATTAATATTACTTATTATTAGCCAGGTTTAAGAGTTAGGACTTAATGTTTTGGACAAAGATTTGAGTTGTGGTGAAGATTAACATTAAGATTACATTTTAGAATAATTTTATGGGTCAATTTGAAGTAATAGTGAGGCGAATCATGAGGTATGTTATGTCAAGTTAGTTAAAGTCAAGCATAAATCATCCTGCGAGTGTCAAAAGACTGAAACATCACACGACGCTAAATATAAACCCAACTGCTGCTAAAAAACCAAACCAAATGTGCAGTGTGGGTAAGAACACTCTGTCTGTGGAAGTGGTACACCACAGTCAGCTCACACACACACACACACACACACACACTTTTTCCAACTACAGGAAACTGAAGTAACTGAGCCTACGCTTGGCCACATGGATCATCCAAATTCCCCGAAAATGACAAGCATTTTTCATTAAACTCTTAAAGGTAACAAAATCCCTCGCTACAAAATCCCTCTCAGCATCAATCATTTCATCATTTTATTAATGTTACAGAGAGAGAGAGAGAGAGAGAGAGAGAGAGAGAGAGAGAGAGAGAGAGAGAAAGAGAGAGAGATAGGGTGATAGAGGACATCTGACAAATAAACAATGGATTTGTCTCAGGTGAAAATATAGTGTTGCTGAAAATAAGGCTAAAGCAAGATTAAGATTAGGGTTCAGTGTCAGGATTAAGATTAAGATTAAGATTAGGGTTCAGTGTCAGGATTAAGATTAAGATTAGGGTTCAGTGTCAGGATTACAATTAAGATTAGGGTTCAGTGTCAGGATTACAATTAAGATTAGGGTTCAGTGTCAGGATTAAGATTAGGGTTCAGTGTCAGGATTAGGATTAATATTATGTCATTTACATCAAGGTTCCATGTCAGGATTATGATTAATATTATTGTGAGGATTAGGATTAAGATTAAGATTAGAGATAGGGAAAGAAAATGCAGACTGAAGAGGGTTTTAGTGTGAAATGTAATAGGATGTAAAACAAAATTAAGAGAGAATTTTCAAATAAAAAATATAAAATGAACTAATACGATGAGATGTGAGAGGTGAGAGTTTATTTAAATCTAACAGATGTCTCATCACATCGCTGGTGTTTTACTGCATGAACAGAGCGAATTGTAATGATTTACACATTTTAACAACAAATGATTTACTCATTAATCACAGGTTTAATTGATCAAAATGGCTTCTACACTCAGCTGCAGATAGAAGAGCATTTGATCCAGTGCATCATAATGTTTTTTTGTTGTTGTTGTGGATTTGATAAAAAAATGACTTTGCTAGCTGGTAGCTAGTTGTGTTTATGTTGAATTTATATAACTTTGCTAGCTAGATTTAGCTGTAAGTTGTACGTAGAATGTTAAAGGTTTAAAGGTGTATAGTTCATTAGCTAGGTAGCTAGCTGTGTTAATCCTGGAGTCTGTGCAACTGCCTTCACCATACATTTCATTACAATTGCCTTTAAAATTGCAATGAAGTTATTAATGTAGCAAGAGTTTACCAGTTTTTGGAGGCTTGTGCCAGTTGGCTCTATCGTTGTAAATTCGACATCGAATGTACCAGAGACATCACGGGAAACTCTGCTCTTCTCCAAAAGCTTTGGCTGACCGCAACCACGAAAAACCTGCAATTACACATAAAGAAAAAAGGAAAAGGAGGAAAATCAGAATGTTGCGTTCATGAGTCACACAATTTTACAGAAACTGCACTATCTGTAGAGGTCATGTGTGTAGCATCTCTGGGTTTTGACAGCCTTTAGCTATCTCATGTGCTAATCACTAAACCCTTAGCTAAGCTAGGTCTTTTAATTATACAGCCATGCAGGAGTTAGGGATATAGAGTTAAAATGAAGTAAATTCCACATCCCAAACGTGTGGTTGAAATGCGACTTACTTCGTATGACAGCTCCATGGTTTTCTCCTGCATTGTCATAATTGCGTCTGAAATTTTGACGTCGATTGGCTCCATGACGGACTCGATGTTAAACGGCCCTTCGAGTCTCTCAAGCAGCAGCAACATCGCATCTGGAAAGAAACAGAGATGCTGTGTTTTTTTTTTAAAGATACAGACAAACAATTGCTCTGCTAGTGAGCTAATTATCTGTGAAATCTTTCAAATTGTTCAAACAGTAAAACATCATCAAATAGCTCATGTTAGCAGTGTTAGCTTTACTAATTACAATTTAAAACTTTACAATTTATATCTTCCTTCCTCACTATGTCACTTCCTTGTTTTGAATCGTTTGGTCACTGTCGTATCAGATTGTTTGGCCAGTCGTATAATATAAATAGCACAGAAAGCTTGAGTAGCATCAATGAAACTAGCAACAATTGCTAATAATCATGGAGACCACAGGAGTTTTGAAGTCAAAACTCAGAAGGCCATGAGTTCATCTGAAGCCTGTTGAGATAATCGCCATTCAGCGTCTGAGAATCACATAGAGGTAAGTTTCAGTTTTTTTGCTAATTAGCTCATTAAAGATGATCGCTACTCTGAGAATTTTAAGACTTTGAAGTCTAAAGATTTTTTTGTTGGTTTGCTGTTTGAGGTGCAAACCACCTTAAAATGTTTAGATATTTATGATGTCACAGAATCCACAACCTTACAGTCCCATCACTGACTCTGCTCTTCCATGGTGTCCATGTTGTCTGTTTGTTTGTTTTGTGTCATGGTGTTTGGTAATGTGCAAGTGCTATACCTTCAGTCTGACGTTCACTAATCTTCTGACCTACACAGCTGGCCAGTTCTCCTCGTGTGTCAAAGGGTTCTGACCTGGTGTTTGGTGTAGAACTCCTGGAAATTTCCAGAAAGTGTCATATGTTTTGTGCTGTAATTTGGTCAGACATGTCCAACCTCTACAACTCCACTCAAATATCTGTTCTAGTTCATCCCGAGGAGCAGAGCATGGGACATTTCCAGGGTCAGTTCTTGTCTCAGTCTTTCAGACAGTAGAAGAATTGAGCTCACACATCCTCATTGATACTTATTCATGCAGTTTGGGTGTTTGACTGTTTCCTGTCTCATCATTTTCTTCTCAAATCTTGCTCTTTGTTTTATCACCTGTTGTATAATCACATGGTCAGCTTTTTTTTTAAATCACTGAAAAGCACCTACTCTTTCACCCCACATGTAGTCCTCAGTAACAGTCCCGAGTGAGCGCTCGCAACGTCGAGGTGAACGAGGGCGAGACTTAGTGGTTTTTGTCCCAAACACAAGGGCACTTTCCTTGCTCTTGTTCCCTGGTTCTCAATTTATTTTTGTAACATTAAATCCATCCAAACTGCCCGTAAAGCCACAAAAATGTTTGAGGAAATCCTTCTCTTCCTGGAAACGTGCATTTTACGCATATTTTGGGATTACGTTAACGCCACCAAACCAGCCAGTGCGTCATGTGGACAGAATGGTCCTGTGAGCTAAAGGATCAACAATTGACGACAAGATGCAGCGAGTAAACCTTCCTAATAAAATATATTTAATAATGACATTTCTTATAAAGAAGCATGATGTAAGAAGATTATATATGAAATGAATAAGCAGCTGGTTGACTGGTCAGAGGTTCTGCTAGCTCACTGGCTTGTGTGTGTGTGTGTGTGTGTGTGAGAGAGAGAGAGAGAGAGAGAGAGAGAGACCCTAGCGTGCCAAACACATGTGGCACCAGTTACTCAGTGTGTATCAAGAGTAAAATAACCAGGATAAATTAAAATAAAAAATAAATAAATAAATAGGGATGTGAAATGTTATCCAAGTCGAAAAAACATTGATAGATTTCATTTTAAAATAATAAACTCGTTGGTTTCTGTTCATAGAAAGAGAAAGTGAGGACTGTTTCTAGTTTAGCAACGTAACCCAGTGCTAGACAAACATAACAGCATGAACCCGGGACAGTGAAAGCTCAGAAAGACATCACGAAATCCATAAAGAAGGAGTCTGTGACATGACACTATCATACTGGAAGTAGCCATTAGCACTGATCCTCATATATGTGGGATTTTCAAGTTTGTTTTATAATAATAATAATAATAATAATAATAATAATAATAATAATTATTATTATTATTATTATTATTATTATTATTATTAAAAGGAGCCAGAAGAAAGCCTGAGGTTCCCACTCATGTTCCTCAGTGCCATTTGAGATGTTTTTCTGCTCAGTGTGGTTATAATGAGAAGTTCTTTGAGCTCCTCTGGTCTTCCTCTCAGCTCCGAGTTGCATGGCTTTCCTCTGATCTCTCTCATCAACTGCTGCTCAAAGGATGTGTTGTTGTTGTTTTTGGCTGATTTTGCACCATCCAGAAGATTCTAAAATACTCAAACCAACCCGAGTGACATGGTGATTATCCAGGACATGCTCAGCATCACAGAGATCACACTTCTGAACGTTAACTGAAGCTCTGGGTTTGTATCTGCTTTGTTTTATTCGTTGTGCTGCTTTCATATGATGGGCTGTACGGAATGTGTGTGTGTGTGTGTGTGTGTGTGGTTAAGAGCAGCACAGCTGTAAGCCATTATCCTCAGCCTACAGCTGCTTCTCTGTCCACTTATTCACGTTTATTTAACCTCCAAAATAAAATAAAACCGAACCGCGAAGGTCACATAAACACTCATTATAAATCCATTTAGGCCGCATTCAGCCAGTGGCCTATATAGTGAGTAGGGTGTGTGGTTTGGGACAACATCCTCAGTGTACTGATGGTCAGACATCTGTGCTGATGTTTCAGTCAGCTAACAGTGAGGAAGGTAGTCGGGTTAGCCGTGTGATCGCCATGGAGATTCTTACCGATGTAACGTGTAAAGTCATCATCCATTCTGAGTCGCGGCCTTAAACAGAGCTTCAGGACATGAAGGCAGTAATCTTTACACGGCTTCTGTGCCATTGCTCCCTGGCAGAATGGGCAGTACAGCATTTCAGTGACGTTGCTAACACATGCTGCGCTCATATTAACCTGAGAGACAGGAAATGACACAAATCAATCATTATGACAGAAAAAACTGATTCATCAATTTAAACAGATTCACAGTTCACTCACTTGTGTTTTACACAATGGAGATTCTCCTCAACAGAAAGCTTTTAGCTCCTCACACACACACAAATATAAAACTAGCAGTAGCAGACCTGCTAAACCTAATGAGCTATTTCAGCTTTAGCTATTTAACAACTATATCTTTTTCATCAAAAAAAAACACAAGATGTTCCTCATTTTGACCGAGTCACTTCAGTATAGCTAGCAGCGTTTCTCATTAGCATGTAGTGTAGCTAGCTATTTCATCAAAAGGATCGTTTGACTCTCACTTTATTTATTCATGAGTAGCTTCTCCAAAAAACTTCACCTCATTAGCAATCATGTGAATGAGTTATTACTGTAGAAACCATAACTTATTAGCATCTGTAATTGCAGCTCTGCTACTCTCCACACTGCTTTTAAAGAGAATGAATCAACACCTCTGATCAATCAGAGCTCACACATACTTCCTCCAGCTTTCCTGTAAATTACCTGGTTATATCATGTGGCTAGCAAACTTTGCTGAATAAACACTTATTAAATTCCAGGGTTGTCCAGACTGGTTTATGCAGGTTAATTCTGGTCTGGTCCCATAACAAAGTGTGAATAAAGGTTAGCTACACAAATTCCATTCTGACCCTCAAAAAGAAACATGAGCTAACCTTGGATGCATTGTTAGCCACTTCCTGTCCAAATCTGAGTCCCTGGACGAAGGTTCTAGCAACGACAAATGCCCTCGACACTTGAACTTTGAACTTTTTTGGCACGTCACCGAAGGGCTTGAGGTCATCCATGTGCTTGTTCACGCACTCCATGTAATCATCGTTGATGTCATACTGCGAGTTCAGCAGCTGGAACATGCGCTCCATCAGACGCGTCCAGAAATCACCAATAGCCTCCTCAAGGTTGACATTCCCACCAATGTAATAGTGTTTCAGTCCAGAAAACAGTTGCTGAAAAACATCTGCATTCTGTGTGTACAGATCGCCGTAAGTGCGGACGAACATCTCATTCAGCGAGCGCTCAGTTTTCTCCAGGAGCTCCAGGAAGTAATCTGTTCAGAGAATTTAAATTGAAATTATTCAACTTTACCACAGAATTGTCAATTTGTCAGATATTATTTTATATCAATGTCTTTAATATTTAATAAATAAAATATAGCAATAATGCATTTCAGAACTTTAAATAATGCACATATCAGATTTATCTTAAAAAAGTCAATTAAACTGTGTTTTGTTTTCATGTGACCCTTTTGGCTTTTCATAGTCACAGCTCCACCTCGCGTGCACTTCAGCATCTCATAACGAGACCAAGAAACTCTGAGTGTCTGAATGTGAGAGCGCAGTGATTGATGCAGACTGCTTAGCTGATAAAATAATTAAAGCAAGAAATCCAAGATTTTTGGTTTTTATTTTTTAGCTTGTAAATGTAAAGAGAGAAGTCGTACCATCAAACCTTTTATATCTGGACTCAAACGTGTTCCTCAAGTCTTCAGTGGCCTCATCCACAAACTTCTCAAACTCATGTTTACTCCGTCCAATGAAATTCTGCTCCATTTCTGTGCTACAGCACGTCCAGTTCTGCACACACACTTGCAGGTAGTCACCTGGAAAAATGACAGCAAACATCACACAGATGATAAAAATAAATTTTTACGATCTCAACAACAGCCGTACATAATTAATATAAAAATAACGGCAACATGCATTGAGATATTCTAAGGCCGTAAAAAACACTTTTTTTATTTTTTATTTTGTTTTTTTTTAATATTGGCACCCCCATAATTAGTATATGTACATTGTAATGACTCATTTAGAAAGAACAAAGTCTTAAAAGTTTAGGAGATACTTGATTAGGAGTCAGATCTTGGTCCAATCCTTCACTTTCAGTTCTTTTAAACGTTTCTCAAGTTTCTCTCAAGGACCTCTATAATTCAGACTACGGGGTTTCATTAGTGTTTAAATCAAGAGATGGTGAGGAGATGGTTATTTTTTGTGTTGATCTGGAACTACAGGTTTGTTGTATGAGTGTATTTTAACCTCCTGGCAGAGGCAACAACTTTTTTTTTAACAAAATTATTGCATTGGAGGTTGCAGTTCACCATAAAGATAGCTCTGGTTCATACTGGGAAATAGCTTTGGCATACCAGAAATATTTGTTTTGTTTACCAACTGCGGCTCGTCGGGGTTCAAACTCACAAAAATCTCCCAAATATAGGGCAAATTATTTTCAGTTGCCCCACTAAAACTTTTACTTCTGTATTAAACGGACACTTTTTAACCTGTAGTGATGTTGATGTTGCTTGACTGGAAAATACGGCTGACATTCTTGTGATTGAAAAAGGACAAATCATAAGTGAATATTTTTTAAAATCCTGTCGTAGCTGAACTACTGAGCTCACATCCTGTTTTTAATAGAGACTGCAAAGCACTTCTCTCCGGAGAAGTGGCATTAATGCAAACGTAAATAAGACAAAAAAATCTTTTTTGTAAGATTACAAATTCCTCTGTAACATATCTCAGATTATTAGATAGCAAATTGGTTTGTTTTTATTGTTGGACACATTCATAGAGTTCAGATGAGCCGTGACGATCTTGTTCTGACTAGGTAGCACAGCTATAGGTGCTAGCTATAAATATTACACTGCATGCTACTCAGCATCAACACAACAAGCTCCTGTTCACTTAGCCAAACAGGCTTTAGATACTGAGCTCCTGATAATCATTGTGGTGTTTTGTCTCATTTTAACAAATGTCTGTAGTCTAAATTTAGTTGTTCTCATTGTTAATGCGATCATTTCAATGATCATGTTCTTCATCCTGGTCAGGGTCATGGTGGATCTGGAGACTTTCCCCAAAACATGAGTTTAGGGTACGCCGTGAATCAGACTGCAGCCCATCACGGGACGTTATGCACACTCATTTCACACCTAGGGGCAGTTTATCTTCACTGATCCACCCAATGTTCTTCACAGGAATAACATGCACAGAAACTCCAAACGAATCCTAGCTCAGGATCAAACCTGGAACCCTGAAGCTGAGAGACACGACACCTCAGTTTATGGTTCTGTAAAACTCTAAATGTGGAATATCCAGCGATTAATATGGTCTAATTATTATTAAATAAAATTATTATTAGTAAAGTGTGTGTTTTTTAATTGAGTTTCCTTTCTGTCTACGTCTCATGTTAAACTGAAGATTCTTTTGAGTTGTGCTGGTTGCTAAAACATGTCATCTTCATGAGCGTGAGCTTTAGGATTCTTGGGAAATCCAGTGTGTAATTTCTTGTGGCAAAACCTTGAATGGATTAAGTAATTCAACAGATACCTTCATTGAAGATCAAGATTGTAAATTGTGTGGAGTTTTATTTTTGTCCTCTTCCATGGTTAGATGATGATATGTTTCAGTCGAAATAACATTTTTTGCATGGCTGTTTTTTTTCTTCTTTTTTCTCATACGTGTTCATTCAGCAAATTTCTCCGAAAACAATTTCAGCCTTCGTGGCCATTTTAAGGCAAACATAGTCACCATGTTTAAACCTCCATGGAACAAAAAGTCATGATCACTTTCTATTTAGATCAGTATTGTGTTTGTGGGCACACAAACATGAATAAACAAAGTAAAGTGTCTCTGATTTTCTCTCATAACATGTCATGATTTTCCCCTCCTTCCCACAAAGCTATCCTTGGAGAGTGAATCGCTGGGAGTTGTTCTGACGTTAAAATGTGGTTCTCTTCTACTGATTCAAGCCACATTAACTGGCTAGCTTCATGCACTGAGGTTTTGTTATTAAATTGTTTCATTCATGTATTCTATCCATCTATTTTCTGAAGCATTTATCATACACAAGGTCACAGGAAGCCTGGAGTCTATCACAGGGGACTCAGGGCACAAGGTGGGGGACCCTCTTGTTCACAAGGCACAAACACACAAACACCCTCATTCACACACTACGGACAATTTAGAGATGCTAATCAGCCTACCATTCATGTCTTTAGACCGTGGGAGGAAACCAGAGAACCCAGAGGAAACCTCCAAAGCACAGGGAGAGCATGCAAACTCTCTCCACATTTCCAGGAGTTTTAAGGTAAGGTACGCGTTGGTGTTTCTAGCACAGGTATAGCCTACAGACATACAGTATTACGGTTATGTAACCTATTAATGACGTTCAGTGTGAGTGTTGTGAAGTCCCATCTGCTGCTTTGTTTTATACCGAGATCGCTTATCAGTGATTCAGTGCTTGATTGGTTATTCCATCCTAATAGTACTTCTGCAAGCAATCTTCCAAAACAGCATCTGACTTTTTGCTGACAATATACACTAATACACTGTTTAATCATTGGCAATACTTTCTATGGACAGTGGATTAGAATCATCATGGATTACTTATTCTAAGTTGTTCTAAAACCTTAGCCAGTTTGTGGTGCCCCATGAAGGATTGGCATCCCATGCCATTGGTTACTGTAGATAAATGATCGAAAGAACTGTTCCAGTGACAACCCTCCAAGTGACACTAGCCAACTAAAATGAAGTGATATGAGGTGTTGCTAGCTGACATTCTCCAAGGACTTTCAAAGCAACCCAAGCCTGCAATCTTATCAATCTGCCATGTATGTCAGCATGGGGAACCATGGGATCTATTTCAGCTACAGAAACAGTGTCTCAGGTCAGGGCAGGCTAGGTCTGTAGGGGACAGCTGAAGTCATACCTTCTGCAAGACTCAGAGAAATAGAAGAGACTCGGACAAGGAGAAAAATACTTGGTGGAAAGGACGAAAGGGTTGATCCAAAATGCCTGTGGTTCTTCAACTTCAGTGATACTATTCATGCTATTTTACTATCCAGATCTGTAGGTCTAGGTATTAGGGGTACAGGTGAGGTCCAGGGTGAAACCACAGGGAATGCTTATCACCACAGTAAACTGACCATCTGTTTTTTGACCTACACCACAGGTTCCATACCCTGATCCTAGAACAACCATTGTAGCAGTTCCCCTGCTCAAATATACCTTATTCAACTAATCAGCTAATTATCGTTGAGTTGAATTTAAGGCAGAAAGCAAGGATCAGAGTGGGATCCTAGAGTCTAGATAAGAGGTGTCTAGTCTTATCTGCAAAGTGTGGATGCAGGTTTTCATTCCAGTTGAGCCACACCTGATTCCACCTGTTTAATCAGTGCATTTTGGCTTTAAATTGCCTGAGGTGTGGCTTCTGCTTGGTTGGAATGAAAACCTGCACCCAAACTGGCCCCTTGTGGATAAGACTGGACCCCCTGATCTAGACTGATTCAGTGACTGATTCACCTTTGTTGCTAATAAGGTCCAGTGTACTGAACATGATCCAGGTTGTATTTTGAGGCAGAGCTGTGAGCCAGGGTAAACAGCACTAGACTTGCAATTCTGTCCTGTGGTACACTATTGTTGGAATTGTTGATCTTAAGTGACTGAGGTCTCCCAGACAAGGTCCACTTATAGTGAGAGGTGTTCAATTTCCTTAAAAGTTTCTGCCGCTAACCATGAGGAATCCTGACTGAGGTCAATCAGCATTCTTGTATGTGCCTGGTTATCAGGGCCAGACGAAGGGCAGTGGATATGGAATTTTGCCCTGTTGGGGTGACAGAAGAATTACATGGGGTCCAGTGATGGGGGGGGTACTCTTTTGAGACTCAGAAGCAGAGTGAGGACCCATTTGCAAGAGATTTAATATCAAGCAAAGAAAACAAACCAAAAATCCACTATTGTAAAGCAGGCAGAAGTAAATCAGGGTTGTTAAGTACAAAAATAGTAATACAAAAATAAGGCAAGACTTGAATGTACAAAAAGGCAATCAGCAGTGACACGCCTCAGAATGTCCACAAACATAAGGATTGGCAAGACTTCACAATGAGACAAAGAATCAGCAGGGTATATATAAACAATCCAATCAAGGCTGAATCATGGCTGCCTCATAGCAATCATCTACAAGTGATTCATGATGAGAGCTGATGTTAGGGTTATGGGCCACAACCCTCATGCCACAGGACTGATATGGTGGCAACATCATCACAGACAGGTAGAATTATGACCTGAATGCCCAGCCATGAAGTCTCTATATCTCAGGTGTCTAGCATGTGATGCTGGTTGGCTCTGCTGTCTTGAGAGCTGCAATGTCACCGGATACATGTGACAATGTGACAGGTTTCCAGCAGCACCATCAACCAAATGTAAGATTTGCACATGCGTTGGGGGTCTGGGAGACAGTAAGCTCACCTAATACTGGTGTAGATACAGAGATGTTGATGGTGTTCATGGCAGGCAACAGCCTCCTCAAATATATTCCAGTGACAAAGCAGTTCTGAAGTGCTGAGATGGCCCCTGGAGGCAAGGTTCTCAACTGTTGCACAACCAGTTTGGCTGTTTTTTGCTGCTGGATGCTAGAATTAGCTTAGAAAAGCTCTAATCACACAAACATGTGGGGGCTTTGTACACTTGATGGATGTTGGTGTAAACAAGGTCCATCATGTTTACCACATTCTCAGTTCATATTTCAAACTCAACTGAATTGTATTTTGCCTCTCAATCAAAATAATAAAACATTTTTGGATTGTGCAGTCTGAAGGTTGCTAATGGCTTCATGCTCTCCACTTGGTAGTACTTCAGAACTTCAAATTATTAATTACAAATCATGAAGGTCTTGAATATTCCCTAAACATCAGACTAATGGGTTTCTGAATATTTTAATGATAGTTTAAACAAGCAATCAAGTCACCAATGTAGACAGAAAGTTATAAAGAATCATGCCAACTCCTCATGCTAAAGAGTCTAGTTAGTGCTCAAGCTGTGTGTGTGTGTGTGTTTCAGCATATAACATTAAACATTATTAATGTAGTAATTCCAGTATGTGATGGACCTTCAGGATGTCTGTTATCAGTGAGAACTTGTCCGGTTGGGTCATGTTACGTTAGCTATGGGAACATAGATATGTCTGATGATCAAAACAGCAACATGACAGTGTGTATGTTTCCGTACATCTAAACAAGTTTTCCACAGTCTGCCACGCATTTCTCACCTCATTATAAACAAAATTAGGGGATTGCCTTAATCTCACATATGCCCAAAATGAGAATGTCTTTCAGTGTGTGTAAAATTGCATGGTTTATACCACAGTGCTGTTGAAATCTGGATTCTGATGGTTGCGTTGTATTTTCTATATCAGGACTAATATATGTTTTACAGTTTTCTACAGCAGTATCTATAGAACACCCAGATTACACACTGTACCTTACAGTATAACTTCAGTAACATCTCCTGAGACTACATTAACACTAAAACACACAGAATGTCATTTTACTGTAAAACTGCTAACCACTGCATTTAACCACTTTTGTTCATAAGAAAGTTTTGATTTTTAAAAAATACCAAAAAAAGAGTTCTGATTTAAATAACACTTTAAAAAATAATGAAAAGCTTTGAAGGCACACACTATAAACTTTTCTGACAAAAAGTAACCTGTAACGTGGTACTTGAGGATAACCACCCAAACCACAATGAAAGTTACTCTTTGTACTTTCTTTTTACTATCTTTTTAAATTTTAAATAAATAACTAAAACGTGTTATAATCATTGCGCACTACAGAGGCAGTGGAATAACATTTATTTATTTATTTATTTAAAAAGATTTGCTGGTTGTGATGCTGCCGTCAGCCTGGACGCCTCACGCGCTGTTTGAGAGTAACGGTATTGGTGCCACGTGCACTCGGTTATATGTGAATGCCTGTGCGTGTGTGTGTGTGCGTTTCTTACCTGTCGTTTCATTCTCGGGGACGGTCCCGGAGCTGAAGCCCATCTCACTGTACGCCTGTCTCACTGCGCTACAGCCGGCGCTCGCGCGGTCCTCGGCGCACGCCAGCGCACAGAGCGCGCACAGAAGGAGAGCAGCGGAGGCGGCGCGCGCGAGCACCATCGCACATTCGGGTTATTAATATCAGCAACAACAATGATAAAAAGAAATGAAGAAAACAAGTACAGTCACTATTATAACGAAAAACTATATATATCATCCAGCTCCACTTCCTGGTTGAGCGACCACCACCATCATTATCACCATTACCATAACCATAGACGCGCGTGATGGCTCTCGAGCTGTATTTGTTTGTAAGCGCGCGCACAAGTCTGAGGTAAAAAGCAGAAGAAGAGGCAGCAGCGGCTCAGTGTGAGGGCGTAGACACTTCAGAGAGACAGGAGGAGAGTGAGACAGGCCGGGCCGTCTCACTGCTCTCACGATTATACTGTGATAAACGAATTCATCACATTAATGCAGCGATTATATTATAATTTTCTCGCAAACCATCGTGTGTCACACCACCATGTTGCATCATCCCTCACTCATTAGAAAACATCCCACTTTCATGGGAAATACGCAATCAGGGGATTTTCGAAATATTTCAGTGAAGAAATTTTTCACATTTAATAAATAAAGTAGGGGAGAGCAGGTAAGTTGATCAAACCTCCAACACCAACTCAACATAATTAAATAGATGTTTTTGTGACTTTCTAGCTGTTCACATGTGCTCAAAGTTATTCAAAATAATCAGCGGTGAGCACAATTCTCTTTTCTGACCTTCAACATAAGTAAATTAAATAAAATAAACAACAACAAAAAACATCACATCATTTGGCGCAACCCACTGTTAGTGTCCGAATGGGCTACTATGGGTGTTGATAAGTGGTGGTTATGATGTTCCAGCTAGTTGCTGTGGTATTCCTGGTGGTTTGTTTTTTGATGCTGTTTGTTTTTCTGGTCTTCCATGGTTGTTGGTAAATGGTTGCTATGGGATTCCAGGTAATTTCTTTGGGTTGCTAGGTGGTTACTGTGGTAACCCATTAATATGCACATTTCTGAGCAACATGTATACGCTGGATTCAGGATTTTCATTTAAGGGGGGCTCAGCCCCCAATGAAGGTATAATAGTAAAAAATAAAATAAATAAATAAAATAAAGGTTTGACTAACAGGGTAGGATGGTAAACTTATTGCAGCATTCCACTGTATTGCATAGATGTGTATAACATTTGAGTACTGAACAAGCCAAACACACACACACACACACACTTGTCCTCTGATCCTCGCTCTGCGACGCCGCGGTCTGTAGATTGAAGAACGCTCTGAAAGACGGGGAGGAGCAGAAGTCTGCCACTGTTTTCATATGAAATTTAAAGGGGACTGAGATCATCACCAGTTTGTGTACAGTTTATGGAGAATCGCAGAATTTTTAGCGGGTCTAAAGCCCCTCTAAAAATGGCCTAGCGACGCCCATGCGCTGGATATAAAAAGTTACGCCCCTGTTACAGTGGCAGGTTTTTGTGATGTAAATAAATGAATCCCAAATAAATCAGATCAGATCTTTTTCTGTCCTCAGAGTGAAATTACAACATTATAAAAATGAAGTGAAACAAAAACAAAAAAACACCAGAACATTTTAAGGAAAAATATGTCACATTAATCTGGTTGTATAAGTATGTATGTATGACTGGGGGTGTGGCTGTGTTCAGAATGAACCAATCACATTCCAAATCATGTTCAAAAGTACTTACCATAATGTTGACATAAATTGATTTTTAAATAAAAGATCAGCGGTTCCTGAAGAAGCTTAAACATGTGAAGTGTGTGACATGATGAAGGGTATTGTTCAGGACATTACTGTAAATCACTATTAACTAATACATTTTTGTATTTGACACAGTAATATGATTATTTTTGTTTTAAATGACAGTGTACTTTAGTAATGGGTCTCATTGTAACAGTAAGTGTAGACTTATCAATTGTACATTGTTCTTTAGCCATGTGAGGAAGCATTAAAAAAGTTAATTAATAGATGAGCAACACTAGCAGTAACTCAGTATCGTTACCTGTTGCTGCGACAAAACCAGTCTGCGCTCTCTATTGCATCATTAAGTACATTCCTGTACACATGATTATGAAATACTATGAAAGTTTTTAATATTTAGCAAATGTAAATGATCACTAATCACATATCCCAGCTTCAGCATCCCATGATGCTTTAGTATGTGCGCGCGCCTTTTATTTTTTATTCTACATCACCATCTGGTGGCGCAAACACAAAGCTGTTCACTCACAGGCATCTTCAGAATTATTGGCACCCTGAATAAAATTGAACATTTGTAACAGATGTTTATGCAAATACAACAAACAAGACATCATACAGAATTAAGTACTGATTTTACGTGAGGGATCAGATTCCTAATTGGAAACTTGTATTAATAATAATTCAGACAAGTGATGTCATTTTGAGTTTCAGTGCATTGGACACACTAGGAAGCCTCTGCGATCGGCTTTAGTTCAAGCCAGTTAACTGATGAGTGATGTACATCAAGCTCACTAATCAGGGTCACAGATTCAACAAGTGAACATGTATGTTTTCTGATCTAAAAGAAATACATGTGCATGTGCATGTGCATGCATGCATGCATATATATATATATATATATAGCATAAAATAATGCTGTATTCAATCCATGAACAAGGAAGGAACTCCGACGTCCCTGAGATGAAGCGGGAATTACAGGACGCTTTACAATCAATGACATTTGTTTTTTGATTTATTGCAATCACAGTATTGGAATCATCAGGTACTCTAACATGGAGGACACGTTAGCACACAGGTGAAGAATTCAGCCACAAGTTTATTGAGATCTCAGAGTGCCACAAATCTTACAAGTGACAAACTATTAATACAAGTAATACTCTCAATAGTTACACTTATTTACACTCCGTCTGCGACACACACACACGGCGACTAACCCAGTGCTCAACAGGCCGGGACAAGTGCAATATTTTATTCAGATAAAAACCAACATTGCGGCCGATCCCGACCTGCCGAGAAACAGGAGGGAAACTGATGGAGGGGGAATAATGAAGAACTGAAAGAAAACTAATAGAAAGACTTGAAGAAACTCCAGAAAGAAACTCCAGGAAATAAGTGAAACCTGACCTGGAAAAGACGCTGAAATCCGCTGGCTTTTATTCACAGCTATGATCAGTTTTGCATGGATTTGCACAGCTGAATTTTGACTGAACGCTGAATGCAAACCAGCAAAACTAACCAGCGCTGTGCTGCATGATGGGAACCTCAGCGTCATGGTGCCTTTTTCCGCCTGGAAGTACTTCAAGTGCTCACACTGCAGTAGAAGCGCTACAGACCAGACTACCTGCACTATAAGCACTTTAATACTGCCGCGAATGCCGTGCAGGACGCAGAAAGGAAGAGATGTCAGACGGCAAGTTAGTCCGCCGTCAGTTTTGCATAGATTTGCACAACTGTTTTTCTTGTGGTGCAACGATGCAAAACTGACAGAGAGCCATAGTACAAGATAAACACGCATCAGGGCGAGGATAAACTGGGGAACTCCAGCATGGAGACGGACGAACATTCCGGCTCTCTCATGCCAGAAGGAGCACTTAGGGCAGTAGGTGCCGATCTAATCCACTATCTGCACTAGATGCACCTTAGCAAAAGAAGCAGCTAGTGAAATAGTCCCTGAAACATTTTTTGTATTTCTCTCTCAGAGACCCAAACAAACTGAAAGTATCTTATTGCTGCATTGCTTTTTGTAAAATCAACCTAAAAGTTTTTTAAAAATATCAAGCAGCGACTCAAAATAAAATCTCTTATATGCGAGAAAAATCAGAAACATCCTGAATGTGTCACGTCTCCTGTTACAAGACAATCGTTCCAAACGAAAAAATCTGACGGAATATTAAAAACTGACCAACAATTTTACACAATCTTTGTGACTACCTGAGATTAAGAACATTACATATCCAAGATAATAGTAATTACTGGGGCTTACTGATTAGGAATGAATTGATGAATTTTCCTGCTTTACAAACTACTAATTTAATTGTTTTTAGTTAGTTCAGAATTTATGCAAATCAAACAATGTTGTGTTTGTCATTTTTTAAAAAGTAATTCTAAATACATTTCTAAAAGTTTTTAATGAATCTCAGAAATGCCTTAGCCAATTACGATGAGATATATATAGACTAATTTACCTCAGTAAACAGTTGAGTTAAACTGCCAAACAAAGCATGAGGACAACAATCCAGTGAGATTTCAGTTAGTGCCGACTCACCGCTGCTGTTAGCAATGCTAGCACCATTGGTGAAGGTTACGGTTTAACTCGCGGATCGTTTGGAGCGTGTAGAGCTTGAAGTGCCTTCACTGCAGTAGATGTCATACTGAACTACCTGCACTGTAAGCACTTTGACTCTACAGAAACACTCAGCCCTGAAAACAGCATCAGCATGGACACGACACTTCAGTCCACAACAGAAACCTGAACAGAACAAAACAGGAAAGAGAGAAACAGAGGTTACAGATAAACATGGAGGTTGTTTAAAATGAAAGAATAAGGAATAACACTACGACATGCTGTTGCTGTAAAATATACAATATCTGGAAGCCGTGATGGAGATACTGGAAACTGATTTGTATTCCTGTTGTACCACAGTTTGACAAGCACCTTTTTTTAAAATAAAATAAAAAAAAAAAGATAGAGATCGATACTTGAGTCATCCCAAAGGGAAATTCACACATTATTTTATAATAACATACATTACAATGAAAAGAGTTACACATTGTGCATGTGTTCTTATGTTATAGCAGCTATAAACAGACCTTCCCTTAGCACTGATACTGGAGACACCTTCCATAAATGTAAAATAAACATCTTACAGAGAATGCCACCAAACCAATGATTACATACTTAACGCACTCATGCATGCGCCGTGTAACTTCCAATGGAGATGTTACTATAGAAATGTGAGCACAATGACAAACTTGCAGACGGATCTGATGAAAACCAACACCCTCAGACTAGTCACTCAGACCACACGCTGTACTTTATTCTACAACAAAATGACAATTGTTATACTGTGACTTGACTGTGTGCTGAGGTACTTCCTTTTAAAACAGGAAGTTAGAGCGACTGTTGAAGCGCTCGAATGATTTACACACCTGCAGACTAATATTAAACCAAGACTAGTTTTTAGTGCTTAACACGGTCACCCCTAACATTAAGACAGGTACAAATAGCTCCAACAATTTATTTTTTCATTGCAGGGACACTAAGAGAGAGGGATAACATTTGAGACCGAGGCACAGCCAGAAGTGTATGATTCTCTAAACACTAGACACAATGAAGTGTGGAGAAATCTGAGAATTCTGACTAGACTTGTTTACTAGCCGCTTATTTGGACCGCCGTTGAGAGCAGCGCATGCGCAGTTAATACTAAAACGAATGCGCAAGATCAGTGCATGCAACAAACACAGCGCATGCGCGGTTCCTCCTCCATCCGCGCCCCCTCCCCCCACAGAGCTTTACACCAACATGGCGCCTCAGAGTTCGCAGTGTGTTTGGATCAGAAACTAAACTGAAAACACAAACAGTCTTTACCCGAAAGGGCTGTTGTAAAAATGAAACGCTAGACCCCTTGTTGGACTGGGGCAAAATGACAAAAACTGCTCAAAATATCGAAATAAAAACATTAAAACCACACACAGTTACCATAAACAAGCTAGCGATGCTAACGTCCATCTTACTCGCCTTTTCTTTCCCCCAAATCTTAGCACTTTAAACAGGACTTCTGGCTTTAGTTTGCGCCATAAAGACTATTTCAAGTAAAAAAAAGTGAACAAAACTCGCTTGTGAGACCAAGTTAAAACACACACGCACGCACAAAACGCTACCCGGCCTGCGCGTGCACACCACGCGCATCATACACACTTGGAAACTGTTTCTAAAACAAAAAAGAACAATCTGAGCGTGAATCACGACACAGAAGTTTAACACTTAATTACTTATTTTGAATTCCTGCGTATGTGTGGGCTTAGCATTAGCCAGAGCGCTAACAGGTCTCGTGCGGCCTGCAGCCCCCCATGTGCTTTCAGTGCTTTGTTCTGCAGGCACTTAGAAAACTCAACACACACTCTTACATGGGAGAACAACTTAACAACTCTCGAGTGCAAACTCACAAACTTTACTGCAGTTTATTTTCGAGCACGTAAAACAAGAATAAAAAGGGTCCACGTGCCCCTTTTTATCCACTAAAGTTACTCAGTGCGTACATGAGTTCTGGGCGAAAACACTGCAGCTGAAATAAAGCACGCGCCTGTTCTCGCGCATCTCCTTTATTATTAGTAGCTCCACTACTCTCCATGCATTGAGCCGCTGTGCTCCGTTTCTCCCCACGCGGAGTCGTGTTTATGAAATTAAAGCGCGCACGAGCACCAGCTCACACCGTTCCGCGTGCGCACACACACAAACACGCGCGAGCGGTGAACTAAAGCCAGCGCAGAGAAAACCTCGCTTACAACAGGTTTCACGTCAACAGCGTGCGCACAGCGAACCAGCACGCGCCTGCCTACTGAATATCCACCATCTTATACACGCGCGCACGCACGCGCACACACGCACTTACCATCCGCGAGCGTTGATCTGAGGAAAAATAAAATAAAGGCGCAGAGACGACGCAGCCAAGAGGAAAAAAAGAGCGCATGAGAGCCAGACACAGAATGTGTGTGTGTATATGTGCGCGAGAGAGCGAGCGCGAGACAGAGCGGCGCGCAAAACGTTGCGTCTCTCCCGCACCGCGTGCTTGAATGAAGGGCGGCGCCCGTGCGCCCTAAAGAACTCCAACTACCTCATTAGCATAAATCAGCCGCCTGCGCCAATCACAGCACGCCGCTTTACTACAATGCAAAATAGCCACAAGTGCAAAACATCCGCGACTGACGTAATAATAATAATAATAATAATAATAATAATAATAATAATAATAATAATAATAATAATAATGTCAAACGTACATAAAGTATATAATGAAAATACATCACTAAAATAGAAATTAAAATAAAACATTTTAATATTAAAATATTAATCGCATTTATTATTGTTTTCGTTTAAGTTTTATGTTAATTATTTTGAATTGAATTTTTTTGTTAAAAGATTTATGTTTATTATTTTATTGCTAGACCAACGAATGCTATATGCAACATTCATTAGTCTTTATTCTGTGCAGTGTTTTTTATTTGCTAAATAAAAAGACAACAATAAAAATAACATCAATAATCAGACACTCAATTATGAATATTATGCAAACACAATGTAAAATGTAACAACAAATCACATGTAATAACAACAACAACAACAAAAACAACAACAACAACAATAATAGTAATAATAATAATGATAATAATAATAATAATAATAATAATAATAATTAGACTTAGCCAGAAATTATTTAATGATGCACACATATTATTGCTTTTGTTTCAGTATTTTAACAGTATTTGGAATTAAAATTCTTTATTAAACAGATTCTAATATAACAGATTTGTTTTTGATTTCACATAAAAAATATTTCATTTGTTCCAGCACTTCTGTTGTCTTGGACAGTTTACTTTGTGCATAGTATGACTTATGCAATTAAACAAAAAGATAACAATATCCATAATCAGACACAGAAAAGCAAATAATATGCAAACACATTATTAAATTAACATATTATTAAAGTATTAAATTAATCTACTACTACTACTACTACTACTACTACTACTACTACTACTAATAATAATAATACCAATAATAATAAAAATGAAACGACAACTCATCTTAATAAAATAAGGTTAATAAAATAATTTAAAGTATTAATATTATACATTATGTGATTATTTTAGTTCACAGAATGTACCATTTACAAAGGAATTCTTTTTTATTTTTACATACACATTTAAACAACTTTGTTTTGTATTTCATACAGAATAATTTTTGCTATTTTCAGCTGTTTTGCTGTAAATTCCACACTTTACTGATGGAATCTGTGTTACAGGATTGGTGTGTTTTATATTTCTAGTTTTATTCAGCCACAGATTATATATTTTATAATGCTATTATCATGATGTTTCTCAAATTTAGCACAGATATAGAACTTGTGTACAGTTTATTTTATATTTCACACAATGTTCAGTTATATCTGTAATTATTCAGATCACTGTAAGTGAGGAATAAAATGCTAGGTGTCGTGATGTTCTAGGAAAATAATCACAGGTGAGGTGATGCGAAGTTGCTGTTACTCCCAGAAGTTGATTATTTTCCTATAACAGCATGCTCTGACTACAGTGAATTGCCAACAATTACAATATTAAATTGATTAAAAATGCCCGGGAAACAGATGTTATCATTTCTTTTCTTTTTATATCATTTTTATCAAACCCATGAAATGCAATCCTGGTACAGACACAGAAGGCAGAGGAAACCTGAGCTGAGTGAGTCATTTGGAGTGTTTATTGCACTGTGTCAGTTCAGTAATGCTTTAAAACACTGTCTTGCTTTGAAAACTGTCAGTCACATGACCACTGTAATTGAAACTTGATGACGTCACTGAGACATGCGTCAGTTCCTCCACCCTGCCGTCTGTTCTTGGCGGTACAGAGACGTGTACAGAGCGTGATGGAAATGTATGGAGTTGTGAATGAGGAACTTATAAAGATTATTATTTGTTAAAGAGCTGGTATACATGGAAGGGCTTCTGCCTGCATGAATGTATTTATAGTTGTGTGTGTCCGGTTGTGTTTACTGTCTGTAAGAATGTTGAAAATAAAGAATTCATGTAGTTTCTTTATTATCACAAAGGTTTTAGCAGTGAAGTGTTGAGGGAAAGCACATTATTATACATGATGTTCAGTACAGAGCAGTATGAAGTCCAGTACAGAGCAGTATAATGTCCAGTATTGAGCAGTATGGTGTCCAGTATAGAGCAGTATGATGTCCAGTATAGAGTAGTATGGTGTCCAGTACAGAGCAGTATGATGTCCAGTATAGAGTAGTATGGTGTCCAGTACAGAGCATTATGATGTCCAGGATAGAGTAGTATGGTGTCCAGTACAGAGCAGTATGATGTCCAGTACAGAGCAGTATGATGTCCAGTATAGAGCAGTATGATGTCCAGGATAGAGTAGTATGGTGTCCAGTACAGAGCAGTATGATGTCCAGTACAGAGCAGTATGATGTCCAGTATAGAGCAGTATGATGTCCAGTACAGAGCAGTATGATGTCCAGTACAGAGCAGTATGATGTCCAGTATAGAGTAGTATGGTGTCCAGTATAGAGCATTATGATGTCCAGGATAGAGTAGTATGGTGTCCAGTACAGAGCAGTATGATGTCCAGTACAGAGCAGTATGATGTCCAGTATAGAGCAGTATGATGTCCAGTACAGAGCAGTATGATGTCCAGTATAGAGCAGTATGATGTCCTGTATAGAACAGTATGATGTCCAGGGTCAGATGCAAAGTTGATGACCACAGTATGGATATGAATCTAAGTTCGAGAATGAGACTGTTCTTGTTCTTGTCTGTTTATTCTCACTCTAATCAGAAAACAATGCTGTTTTTGCAGTAGACTATTGAGCCTGTGGTCATGTGAGTCATCTGACTTATATAACGCATTCTCTCTCTTCCTGCTCCTCATCTGCATCATTAGCCATGATAACCAGCATTCTTAAACTCCAGCCTGTGGCTACATTTCAGTACAGGCTACTTTCCCATGGTTGAATGCTCTTGGTCATCAGTTACTAGTTGACCACGGTGTGTTGACGTGGTCGAGCATCAGCACAGCTCACTTTATTCAACCCTGGACATAACCAGGGGGTAATGGCAGATTGTCTTGACTCCAATATCTGGAGAAACACAGCTTTTCCACTCCATTTGGGTAACAACAATTAGTCACCTTTCATTTGGGTTGTTTGGAGCCCCAGCAGCATTTCAAAGCCTCATGGACAGAATCCTCTGCACTTACAACGCTTATGTCTCTGCTTATTTAGATGACATTATATATAATATATATAATTATTAGCAACGGCATTTACACCATCTGAGATCCTATAGGCGTGAAGGACTCACAGCAAAAACACAAAGAAAGTGTGCAATTAGACAGGAGGAAGTACAGTACCTGGGCTTCCACTTTGGCCAGGGACAGGTATGTCCCTATTGATAAGACATCAGCAACTGCAGCCTGAGACCGGAGACCAAAAACGGGGTGAAGGTGTTCCTGGGGCTGGTGGGATATTATTATAGGGCTGTACCTAATTCTTCAGATGACACCAGCCCACTGACACCATCACATCTCAAACACTTCCTCTACCAAGTCCACAAGCTCAGTGTCTCGTGCTCACGCAGCAATAATTAGAAATAATTGTTTGTAATCTAATAACCAGTGAAAACTTTATTTTCCATTTAGGGACAAATTAGGTTCACAGTCACACACTCATTCATTTTTTAAGTAAGAATAAACACAGCACTATCAGCCTTCTTTATGAAGGTCAAATATAAAATACCAGAACTTCCATATCAGTCTGAGAATTTGAGATGCATATATTAAAACTGTGAAGATTATTTTTTATTTAAATGCAGAAGTAAGTACACCTATGAGCAATATTACATCAGATTGTATCATCTCTCAATAATTTCTAAGTTAACCTTAAAATTACACAAGGATTTCCTCTTATAAGTAATCAAAAGCAAAAACTTTAGACAGACTATACTGAAAAAAATACAGGCCCCAAAGTAGAAGCCGAATATATTAAAAATGGATTACATCTGTGACTGGCAATTAGTCTAACTGCATGAACATCTGAACACCAGAACCTTCTCAGTGTTGGACCTGTAGACCATCTGCATGTCTGCATCATGGCTTCACAAATATAGAAAAAGATGAAGGAAGATTGCTGACGAACTATAAATCAGTAGAAACACAGTCGCAGCAGTAATTAGGTACAGAAGGAGCCACAGTGACACGGTGGCCATCCCACAGCAAGCATGGACTGTGTGGTGTGAACCTGACTAGGACCAGCACGGGCACTGTACAGACCCGACAGTGAAGTACGGTGGTGGAAATGTGATTATTTTTGAATCTGCACGAGTGAAATGTCCTGGGGAGACAACATTTAGAGCTGCCACTAGGAGTGCATGTGGAGATACTGAAATACAGGCTGGCAAGATGACTCCGTCTCCAGAAGCTTGGCAGAAGTGGAATATTCCAGCATGATCACGATATGAAGCCCAATGCCAAAATCACACAAGTGAAAACTATAACCTGGCCCAATAGAACTAGTCTCTGAAGTACAGCAGAACACTGACAATAAAGAAATCCTTGAACCTCTCTCCAGAAATTTGTTATATCTCAGTATTGAAAGGTGTGCTGACCTAAGCTGCATTAAGGTCCCGAAATTTAAAGACCACAGCAACTTCACCCTGTTTACATGACTCCCTTATCCAGAGCAACTTATATTTTATATCTCATTTTATACAACTGAGGGTTAAGGGCCTTGCTCAGGGGCCCAGCAGTAGCAACGTGCTGGACCTGGGATTCAAACCTTCCTCACAGTAGCCCATAACCTTAACCACTAAGCTACCACATTCCTTGTTCAACTTAGAAACATCATAGACTTTCAATCATTTGGCATATAAGTGCTAGCACACAGGGGTGCACTTACTTCTGCTTCATACTAATATATATATATATATATATATATATATATATATATATATATATATATATATATATATATATATATATGTTAAATATATATATATATATATATATATATATATATATATATATATATATATATATATATATTATATATATTATATATACATATATATATATATATAGGTTAATTATACAAATTATAGAACCGCACACCAAAATAAACACATCGCTGCTATTATACTGTATTTACATCGATTATCATTTCATACAAGGAAGAAGTGCAGAAATAAAGTGAATCTGAAGACCTGGAGATAGTGACGTTGGTATTTTAAAGACTTGAGTAAATCATTTAATGAATGAAACAATACCTGTAAAATAAATATAAATATATTAATAAATAAATGCAAAATTAAAAAGAACATTAATCTAAACTGTAATTGTACAAAGAAAATTAACTGAAAAAAGTTTGTGGAAATTTACAGCTCATGCTTTATATTACAAATGATCACTTTCCTGTCATTTTGTTGTTGTATAAGTAATAAAATGGATGATGTTTAATCTGTTTAATTGGTTTTTACATTTTTATAAACAAAATGTAAGATGTATAAAATTGGCTAGTAAAAAGGCTTTGAAATAAAATGTATTTTTATTGCTATTTCCTTTATTAAAATTGCAAAAAGGGAACAGAAATATAACATTTCCTCTTAAACCCTGAAGAAAATCCACTGAGCTCAACATTTAACCCTAAAGCATGAAATGAAAATGACCCAAACTGCTGTAACTCTTTTGTCTTATGGGACAAGTGGAAGAGGTGCACTGAAGAAGCCCTGAACTTCCAGGTTTAGTGACCATGTGCTATGTGATCAGAGGAAACTAAAAATAAACCTTTAGAAACACCATTAGCATGATAAAAACAAATTTACCACTAAAGGAAAATCCCCTGATACCTCGCTGTACAACCTCACTGTAGCTTCGGGGCTGTTGTGGAAATCTTGAATCAGAAATGTTATCAGATGTGCTGCATGGAGGAGAGGCTAAAAATATTATGTTTTAAAACGCACTATGACATTCCTGTGTGTTTGAACTGAAAACTCCTCGCTGCATGAGGTATTCGTTTTATATAATCATTTGTAAATCTTCATGGAGAGAGCAGAATCCTGGAGTTTAACCCTCGCCGATGGAGTCAAGTGGAGATTCTCAGGAGGAGTAAATCAGACTTTAAAGCTGAGATTTGGTGTAGTGCATCTTTGTGCCGGTCTGAACATAGATTTCTGATGACCAGACCAGATTATTTAAAAAGCTTAGCCAGCACCAGCCAATCAGCTTTCAGTAGGTATTTGATAAGATTAACACTGAGTTAATGTCATGAAACCTGAAACATTTGTTCATGAAAGGTTTGGTGTCTTTATTGTTCCTGTGGAGAACTGGCCACTGGAGAGGCTATTTGGAAAAACAACGGTGTTTGGACCCCTCAGATTGCCTTTGGTGGATAGTCTTCATCATCTTCTTCTTCTTCTTCTTCTTCTTCTTCTTATTATTATTATTATTATTATTATTTTTTCATGAACAGCAGGTTTTGTTGGGATTTTCAGGTACACCTGGATTACAGTGCTGAAACCGTTATCCTTCATGATCAAGATTTACTCTTAAATTAGTTTCCATAAGATTTACTCTTATTTGATCTTCCAGGTTTTATGAAAGTGTTTGGTCTCAGACTTCAAGGAGTTATTTTCAGAAGCCATTCGCACATCAGCCCTGATATTAACTAGACATGAATTCCAATATCCAAGACACTGAACACAAAACTCAAAACTGAGTGAATGTTGTCCTTTTCTCGTGAACTTCCAGATAATCAGGCTCAAACTTCAGCTGTGCTTTTAACTCCCAATATTCGGCACTGTTGGGCTTCATGTACATCATTGTTTGTTGTATTCTTTCTGGATGTAAATACTGATGTTTCACGCTGTAATCAGGTGAATACAGTGTTGTACTGTGCTTGCACGGTAAACCGGATCTACAGGAGCCTTGGTGGCTTCTTGTCAGGATGTCTCGATAAAAAAGGTTGTCATCTTGTAGAGGTGAAGGTCGGTTACTTGCACTAAACTCTGAGCCATTTATGATGCTTCTCAATTCCTCATCCGAGGTGTATGATAAAGCATGCTGCTCCTCAAAATCACTGTACCGTTCTTCTAGAACAACATCAGTGGGAAATTTAGATGCTGGAAGAGGAGGGACATATTCATAAACATGACCTGCTGAAGTCCTGATCTTTGCTACTGGTCTGTCAACATAAACTATATCAAAGGACCTGGAGTCTGTGTTTTTGCTCTTGTTCTTGTTGTGGCGTTTTATTTTGAACATCGTGAACAGGCCAGCGGTAATGAATACAGTCGCAATGAAAATAAGGAGCAAAGTGAGGATGAGCACAGAGAGAGGAACCGTGGGGTCTAGCGGATTGTAATCCAGCGTTGTCTCTAAAGTAACGGTGCTGCCTGGGAAGGATTCTTCTGATGGAGGAAGCAGGGATGTTTGACCATGAGAAACAACTGGACAAAGATCAGAAGGATGAACCAAGCGTAAATCCTCTCCAGTGAATTTTGTTGGAGATTCACAAATCACATCATTCACCACGATTCCAGAACTCAGCTCTTCCAGCCATTTTTTCAATTCCACAATTGAGCAGGAGCAATCCCAAGGGTTCTCGAACAGATCTATCTGCACCAACGACGTCAAATCTTCCAAAACACCATCCACTGGCACGTATCGTAGGTGATTGTTGCGCAGATTCAACCGTGCCAAGATTGAACCAGTGAAAACTCCCACTGGCAATGTTTTGAGAAGGTTATTGTTGAGGAATAAAAGTTGAAGATTGGGTACTTGTGCAAAAGTCGCAGGTTCTATTTCTCTGATCACGTTGTACTCCAAGTAGAGAAACTGAAGGCGCTCTAAGCCTGAGAACATATCGTCCGTGAGACGCTCTATTAAGTTTCCGTTCAAATAAAGTCTCCGTAAGTTATGTAACTCTGCAAAGGTTTTGCTATGAATGACGGATATTCGATTATTGCCCAGGTGAAGCAGATCCAAGCCGGGAGTGTCTACAAAGTCTGAACTGTGCACAGAGTTGATGTAGTTTCCTGTGAGGTACATCTTTTTTGGATTATATGGTTTGGGATTTAGATCTGAGATGCACTCAATTTTCCTCTCTTGGCAGTTCACGTTCAAGCCAAGATCTGAGATTTGGAGATTACAGGTACATACGGTGGGACACTCAAGAGAGACCGGGGATTTGGTTTGGTACGCTGCCGCTGGGCCATAGTTCTGTGGTTTGCTGGTTGAAGCCCTCGCTGTCGGTCTGGTACGCAGCTTCCCTGATTGACGGCTGCTCTTTGTGGGTTGTGTAGCGCGTACAATATTTGAAGACGCGATTGCCTCAGGCTCATGAAATGCTTCTGCACCCATTTCATATTCAGCTACGGCTCTTCTTGGGCATAGCTCCTGTTTGGAGATCACATCAAGGTCCCTTCCGTGAAGCCGGAATGGCGTTTCACACACTACATCTCCTGCTAACGCTGTGTACGATATGCTTTCGAGCCAGCCTTTGAGGCCAATAAGCTCACAAGTACAGTTCCAAGGATTCTCTTCTAGCTGTATTTCCACAATTTTGGATAAATGTTCAAGAAGTCCATTATAAGGAAGAACCTTAAGCTGGTTCCCTCTAAGATCAAGGTGGGTCAAAGAAACAGACTGAAAAACATTTTGGGGCAAGGAACCCAGCAAGTTATCGTTCAAAATCAACACATCTAGACAACGTAACCCATTGAGGGTGTTTGGCTCAATGCGGTTAATGTAATTATTGTCTACTTGAAGGTATTCCAGACTTTCAAGGCCAGTAAACGTATCGTCTCTGAGCACCTCGATCCTGTTGTTGTTTAAGTGCAGGCGCTTTAGTGCGCTCAGTCCGTTAAAAGCCCCAGTCTCTATTTCAGAGATGTCATTACTGCCCAGATGTAAAATCCGGAGTCCCTCATAATGTGAGAAATCATCAAGCGAAAGTTTTTTCAGCAGATTTCCTGTGAGAAACAGATGATGTGTGTTGAAGCGCAGAAATCTGACTTCAGAGAGACTCACAATTCCTTGTCTTTCACAGCTGGTTATCGAAATTCCATCTTTTTCTTCGCAAACACACAAACTTCCACAAACGTCCTCGTAAATATCAAACGTCTCAGTAAAACAGATTGATATGGTGATAAACGAGATTGCTGTTATGTACACTTTCATGTTTATCAGCGTGGATGGTGCCAATCACTTCAGTGTCGTCTGACCTAGAAAATGAGAGAGAGAGAGAAAGGGAGAAAGAGAGAGAGAGAGAGAGAGAGAGAGAGAGAGGGAGAGAGGAGGGGGGAATACAATTAAAATAGAACTATTACAAATACACAGTACTGCTGTATACTGATATTCTGATTAACATACACTAACATTATAACCCAATTTAAAAGTTCCCAAATGAAGACGTGTTTGCTGCACAGCTCCCGTGAAATGAATCATAAACAGTTAATACATAAATAAATAAATAAAATGAAGAAAATGAGAAATATTGGTGATGACATGTGTGTAAATATCACTGCAAGCCTAAAGCCTATGACCTATATTTTCGACATGCAAATCGTCCTTTTTAAATTTTTACATTTTCATACATTTTTTACATTTTTCCTTCAATTATAACACAAAAATCCACTTACCGCTGATGAGAAGATCCACAAAACATTTGTTAATCAATTCAGAACTGTTGATTCATTATTCTGAAGAAGACGAATTCAGCAACATCTCCGTCCTCCGCCTGCCTCCTTCTTCTCTCGCCTCTCTTTCCTCCCTCGCTCTCTCTTCTCTGTCTGTTTGGCTGGTCTTTTCTCTTTTAATCCTCTCACTTCTCTGGTTCCTTTCCTCCTCCCACAGTTAATTATTCTAAATATTTCTTCGTGATGTATGTTTATGTAAGAGAGCTGATATACAAGAGGACAGGACATGAGCTGCAGTCTCTCTCTCTCTCTCTCTCTCTCTCACTCTCTCTCTTTCCCTCTCCCTCCCTTCTTCACACTCTCTCTGACTCCCTCACTCTCTCTTTCTCTTTGCCAGTTTAGCCTGTCTCTGATTGGCTCTCCTCTATCACCCCTTGTCTTATCCTGATTGGCAGAAACAATACTCTTCATTTACATCACGCAACTGCATGTGTTACATTTCATCATGGAAAAACTCCTTCCAGTAAATGAGGACTAAACCAAAGCAACAAGGATGAGTGTGAAGAAATCTTCATCCCTTCATATAAAAATGTACATACATGATGTTAGTTCTTATTTATAAAATGAATAATAGTTCATTCTAATAAAAGTATAATATATTTCATTTTACAACAAAAATAATTTGTGCTTCGTGCTGACGATCACCTTCACTGAGACTGACACTACCAGAGACCACGCCTCCTTCAATGAGACTGACACTACCAGAGACCATGCCTCCTTCACCGAGACTGACACACACACAGATCAAGCCTCTTTCACTGAGACTAACACACACACACACACAGTGACCACACCTCCTTCACTGAGACTGACACACACAGACCATGCCTCCTTACTGAGACTGACACACACACAGACCACACCTTCTTTAATAAGAATGACACACACATGCACGCACACACACACACAGATCACACCTCCTTCACTGTGACTGACAGATACAGAGGCCACACCTCCTATTTGACTTCAAACACTAAATAGACCCAAATACAGATATGAATAGCAGGTACACTGTTCCTTGTTTTCTCTATTTTTTTTGGGGGGGGGGGCACACACACGCACACTCCCTATTATTATTCTGAATGTAATCTTTAATTCATGATTCCCTGATGTATGTAGGACACTACATTTTTATCCTCACACACAGACACACACACACATATATATTTTTGTATTGCAGTGTTTGTGTGGAGTGTGTGTGTACTGCAGTTCATCACTGCGCCATTAAATGGCACTGCCAAGCTCTGGAAAATATATCCTTATCCATATGGATAAGATGGATACACACACACACACACACACACATACACAAAAAAATCTAACACCATAAATCAATCTTAAGACAGTACGGATGATTCATTATAAAGAGGTAAAAGTATCAGGCTGTTGAAGGTCCAAACAAACACAGATGAACTGCCTACATCATGTTCTCAAGAACTGCAGAATTCTGTTTAAAGTCACATGATCAATCTACTGAAGCCTGGTTTCAAAATGTTATATAATAAAATAAGCATTTTAAACAGTTTGATCATCTACCAACACAGATCAGTTTAGATTGGACTACACTATGATCAGATATTAAAATAAATTCACTTTATTACCGAACACAGGGTCGACTGAGGTGATCCAGGAGTCAGGTTTAACTATGAGCTCAGGGTATGTGGCCCTACGCTCAGAATCAGCTCATCTTAGAGTAAATTGGTAAGATAATTGAATAATAATAATAATAATAATAATAATAATAATAATAACAAATGAATTGATTTGAGGCAGGCATCAAATTTAAGGTGAAATAAAATAAATACTTTATAAATAAAGTGATTTTACACACTTTAAGTAGAATGTCATGTTTTTGAGGTTTTGTCAGAAGGGTTTATGTCAGGTGGATGTGCAGCGGTCATTCACGGACATTAGGATGAGAGAGAGAGAGAGAGAGAGAGAGAGAGAGAGAGAGAGAGAGAGAGAGAGAGAGAGAGAGAGAGAGAGAGAGAAAGAGAAACCCACCCAGAGAGCATGGCCAATTATAGTCCCCTGGCTCTCAGCCACGGCTGGCTAAAAAATAATTAATCCTTTTTTATTCAAAGAACAGACCTACACAATCTTTGCTGATTTGTGAATTTGAAATGCCTTTAATACAGTAGAGACTTTGAACTCTCTCTTTAATATTCTGCAGTAAAATGTATTCATTTCTAGTCTAGTATTGGGCAGGATACTGGAACTGATCAATATAGGTTTGATGGTCTACCAGTTTAGCTTTACTGGGTGTGGGGAATAGAGAACATCCCCATGATGATCAAAATAAAAATCCTGAGAACAGTTGTGGTAAGATTAGTATGAGGTTTATTAGGTTTTAGGTGTAGCTCAATCCGAAATGACCTTTTTTTCGTCTGTAAACACAAGCAGACGTGAAGCTGTTGGAGTTTTTCGGTTAATCCATTTGATTCCTTCAGCAGCAGTTGTAGTATGTTGATGGTAGGTTCAGCTGAATCAGTATTCTGTAAGTTCTGCTGGCTGAAAAATGTTCCAAGGTGAGTAATTGACTTTAAATTGCGAGGACCAGCACATCACACTTGAGTTGTCTTTTTCTTAATAGTTCATGAAGGTTTTCAGCTTAAAGGGTAATCTCTGGAACAAGCCACTACTCCTGAGCTGACTGCTCTTCTTAAGGACCATCGCTGCGTGTCAAATGGTGCTGGCTGGAGATATGAGATCTGACACATCAGGTAAGAAATAGGTCACAGTTAGCATCCCGCTAAATACAGAGCTCGGAACAGTCAAGCAGGGCATGCTTACAGTTGAGATATAGAATAATTTAAACACTGTTCATCAATTTTACACTTCTCTGACATCTGAAAGTATGCTACACAATGATTAAAAATCATTCAAGTTCAGATCAGGTATTATTGCTAGTAAGATTCTTATAGTAATTGCTAGGATATGATCTGTGGCATTAATCCTCTATGTATGTACATGTAATCTACGAATATGAAGTGTCTGAACTGAAATGTTTTGCAGCCATACAGTATATCTGTGTAAAATGGTCTGAAAGGGTTATTTATTAGTGACAAACCATAAATCATAGCCACACACTGGTGGGCAAGGTGACCTTACACATCTCCAGAAATATCAACATGAACAGAATCTCAGAAAACAAAGCTCGAATTCACAGTAACACTGACATGACAAGACTTCGCAATGAGGAACAGGATCAACGACATAAATAACTAATCACGGTCTGGAAAAAGACACGGAACAGGTGAACAGATTCAGCTAATCAGCCAATCGCAGGACTGCGTGAAGACGCAAAACAAAACAACATGAATAGAGAAAATTTGCATTTCTTAATGGAAACTACAGACATGAAATTGACAGAGGGATTAAATGAAGAAAGGAAGAGGAAAAAAAGTATTAAGAAAGTAGAGTGTGTGATTTTATCAGCACTGCTGCAGTGGTTTGTTTGAGTACTTGGTTTCATCCACTGAAACATTCAGAAGGGTCCAAATCCATTTTTTTTATTACTGATGAATGATGGGAGTTTGGCCCCAAATCAAAATGGTAAACAAGCACTGGTTGCATGGACCACTTACTTGTGTCATAAATGACCCTTATGTAGTTAAACATGTCCATATCTTAGTTTGAATTTGATTTGATTGATGTAGCACTTTTCATACATTTAAAATATAGATAGAAGTGAAACAAATGGTTGTGAAATATGAAATAAAACAAAAAAAGAAGAAAATGTATTAAATAATATAACAAAAAACTGAAATGGAATAAGAGTGCACAAATTAAAACAATAGAAACTTAATTTAACACTAAAGTAGACAGGACAAATTATATACAATGTTTGCGTGTAATTGAGTATTCTATCCAGGTTTATTGTGGAAGAAAAGGTTGCTCTTTTTGTGATTTTTTTGAATCACTCATACTAATGTACTCTGATGTTAAACTATGGAGCATCTAAGTAAAGCATGTAAAGATTGGCAGGTCTGGTAATGAAATGTAATATAATCGGAGTAAACGTCACTGGATTTCAGTTCGTACTCTAATCTCTAAACTGTAGAGCAGCACGAATGGAATGGTGTATTTTTTATCTCTTGGATTTTGTTGTGTTGAAAAGCAAAGCCTTTAAAGTTGTCTCCCTTGGAGGAAAAGCATAATTAACCGCATGTACTGCTGGGCTTCATCTTCCTCCAAACCGGAGGGGACAGCTGCCTGGTGTACGCCAGTGGCTAATCACGTCATACACATTCCTCCACGCGACAGCAGCCTCTTCCCTGTACACCAGTGTGAGCTGCTCATCTGAGGGAACAGCTAAAGTCGAGGATAACTATAACAACCTCTTAATTTGCAGTTTAAGCACAGCTGTGTGTGGAGCTGTAGATATCCTACTAGTGCTCATGAACCTCCATGTGTGGCTCATTAACCTCCAGTTTCATTAAAATAATACTATTAATATTGACTCCTTTTTGCTTCTCTCACCAAAGATCTAGAATGTTCATTAATCCATACACACATACAATATATATGTATATATAAATATAGTCCATCTGGAAAATCCTGCTGCTTGGTTTACTGTCTTTTACCATCACCCTCTTGCTAATTTATCTCTCCTTTTCCATTGACTATGTATTGCATTTCTGGACTCCAAGCCTCTGCAGGTTGAGAGAACTAACTAAAGATGGAGAGAGAGGAAGAGTATGAGAGCAGATCAGCGTTATATAAGTGAGGATGACTCACACATGACCGCCGGCTCGCTGATCTAATCCAAATTTCTCCCGATTAGAACAAGCAGAACCAGACAGCGTTAGGGGGAAAAATGTCAAGCAGCGTGTATGCATCATGTTTTATACATATAGAAGAAGTAAGAGGAAAATCATGTACTATATCACACACTGTAATTAAACCACATGTATAATTCACATGACAGCACTCTGGCATTACACTATGGAGGGAGGTGCATATATATATATATATATATATATATATATATATATATATATATATATATATATATATATATATATATATATATATATATTTCATTGTCTGTATCACTTATCCAATCTATTTTCAGGTCACGGGGAGCCTGTGCCTATCTTTGGCATCAAGGCAGGATACACCCTGGACGGAGTGCCAACCGACTCCAATCAGCCTAGAAGCATGTCTTTGGACTATGGGAGGAAACTCACCAAGCACGGGGAGAACACACACACATCCATCCATCCACCGATCAGCCATAACATTATGAACACTGACAGGTGACGTAAATAACACTGATTATCTCCTCATCATGGCACCTGTTAGTGGGTGGGATATATTAGGCAGCAAGTGAACTTTTGTCCACAAAGTTGATGTGTTAGAAACAGGAAACATTGGCAAGCTTAAGGATTTGAGCGAGTTTGATGAAGGGCCAAATTGTGATGGCTAGACCACTGGATCAGAGCATCTCCAAAACTGCAGCTCTTGTGGGGTGTTCCCAGTCTGCAGTGGTCAGTATCTATCAAAAGTGGTCCAAGGAAGGAACAGTGGTGAACCGGTGACAGGGTCATAGGCAGCCAAGGCTAATTATTTCACAAAAATAATTAATTAGCCTGTACAGAAATATTTTTTTATAATTTATTAATGTTTTAGAGGATTAAAAATAGAAAAGAAAATCCGCTACTTTATATAAACTAAACATACATGAATAAATGTATATTGGAAGCCAGATAAATGCTATGCTATCTATGTTTCCATTTGTATAATAATTTAGCTAAAATTATCTTATCTAAGCTAACATCCTTCCATGTTTTCATTAAGGTAAAACTTGCTAGCAAAGACAATATTTCTATTTAGTTAGCTATCTTTTAGCCACCAATGCTAGTCATCTCTTCGTTTAGATAACCAAATGCTAACATCAGTAGTATTTTCAGGTAGCTAACATTTGCTAGTTGTTTAACGGAACGCTAGCACCCTATGGTAACACTGGTCATGTTTTCACTGAAGTAAAACTGATTAGAAGACTAAACACCAGCATATTTATTACAAGTTAGCAAAGGTAATAATAGTCATATTTTCCTTTGGATATGCATGGACAAGTTTAGCTAACATTAGTTAGCCAAAAATAACACTAATTGAGTCATATAGGTACCATTTAACTAGCTAGATAGGTAACACAAGCCATGTTGTCACTGAGGTAAAACTAGTATTTCCATTTAAATAGGAGTATTTCTGAAATAAAGTGCTAATGCTAACAACGTTGTCATTTAAGTAACATTAGCTATACCAAGGTTTGGAATTTGCAAAGGATCCATGAAATCTCACCTCTCTCCATCTTACAGATGAATAAGTGAATGAAGCTAAAAGGGAAGTGTATCTAACCTTTGGTGCTGTGTATCTTTATTTTTCTCAGAGAATGTGTATTAAAATGAGTTTAACAAAATCTGTGCTGTTACAGTCCCGCTGTGCAGAGAGCCATCTGCGAAAGCAACACATTTTACCTCACACATTTTACCTCACACTTTCAGTTCAGCTAGAGAACAAATGATTTATTTATATTATCTTTAGACTCTAATATATAGGAAAACCTATCAGTTCAGTCAACTGCGCAAATTCGATTTTTTTTGGGCTCTCTTTATATATTTTTAACTCCCTGGTCCACTCCTGCATCATTTCCATTCTATCTTCGATCTAAAGTGACTTTTGACTAGATTTTCAAAGTTAGTATCAAACAACTAGTGTCAATTCACTACATAGAGTAAGAGAGAGAGGTGTGAAGTGATTTAAAAGTGATTAGGATTAACTCACTCACTGTTTTTAACTCCATCACAGATAAACACACAATAAGAACACAACTCAAGCACAGCTCCAAGGTCTTTCAATGAGAAAGACGATCATCATCTTGTCAATTTTTATTAATTAATTTCACCCCTTTAAGACAGGAAGTCATGTGAAGAATAATCATCGGCTGCAGTATGAGATTTGATCTGTACATTTACATTCATCGGAATATATTATAAAAACTAGAACACACTCATAAAAAACTGACCTCCCAAAACGCATTCTGCAACCACGTTCCTCACAGCACACCTTTAGATACTCGGAGGAAAAAATGGCAGCGTATAGTTACACATCGTTTCCATGGAAACAGGATGAGGTGCTGCTCAGGAAGGACATGTCCTGTTCATCTGAAAACTTTCTGCATTTCTGCTCGCAGACAGAATCACAGATTCTTCTTTACATAGAAATGAGATTAGTGTAAAAATAAGAACTGCTGCATGTAACACATTTATTTTCCAATTCGTGTGCTGGGTGAAGAACTCAAATTCGTCTTCATCTTCTTCTCCATCGAGCTCTAGCTTCTCTTCTATTTACTCACCGACAGCAACAGATTGATCTGCAACGAAGCAGAAAAAACACACACACTTTCCACAGCTGATATTTATAAATGACGCATTTCTCTCTCATGCTCTCTCTTCCCATCTGTCTGTCTGTCTGTCTTACTCCATCTGTCTGTCTCTTCAATGGAATGTCTCTTCATCTATCTGTCTATGTTTCTTTCTGTTTGTCTCTTCTGCTGTCATGGTCTGTCTGTCCATGTCTGCATGTCCAGCTATCTGTCTGCCTGTCTACTGTCTGTCTTCCTCCATATGGCTGTCTGTCTCTCTATCTGTCTGTCCATGTTTGAGTCTCCATCAGTTATGTCTGTCTTGCCCCAGCTGTCTGTCTTTTTCCTTTTGTCTCTCCTACTGTCTGTCGCTCTCTCATTCCCTCTCTCTTTATCTTCATCTGTCTGGCATCACTGGTTGTCATGGGCTCAGCAGGGTTCAGTGACTGAAAGTTGATCCAGGAAGATGTTTTCTACACCTTGTAGTTGTGAGAACACATTCTACAGAATTGACAAGCAGGCTGAGAAATTAATATTAAAACTAAAACAGACCCTTCATTAAACACTCCACTGTATCTCTATTACTTAATGATTAACACTTCATCACACACACACCTGTTCCATGGAGGGACATGCGATGATCTGGAGGTCCTCTCCGCTGTACTCCTCCTGCAGTAGTGCATGGAGCTTCAGGAACATCTGCTGGATGTTATTCTGAAACAACACAGGATCACAGCATGGTGGTGTGAAAACAGGTGAAACTGAAAAGTTTTTATGGCTTGATGAGCAGGGATTAAGTGTGTGGATGAAAATAGCTCAGCCAATCAGAAACAAGTATTTCCTCTGGCCATACAATACACTTGGTTACATGATCTAGAGACACACATTTTGATCATGAAGGCACGTGTGTACTAGGGTTTGATGAAGTGAGGTGAACCTGTGCACGTGTCTCACCCTGACTGGTTTGAACAGGATGAACTCGGTGTCTTTGTTTGCCAGGTACAACGTCATGCTCTGTAACGTCAACGGCAGTTTAGTCTTCATCACCCGATATGTGGACATCACCAGGTCGTTGATCTTTGCTACAAATTTCCACACAGACACAAAATAAACAAAATAAACCTTAAGTGATGTTACAACAAACACAGCCCACAGCTCACTCACTGCCAGACAAATAAATAGGAACTCACCAGGCTGAGCCCAGGGCTGCTGAGAGAGCTGATAATTTGGTCCTCCTCCAACCACCATCGCCTTCAATGCAGACACCTGAACATGCAGGGATATGGAAGTAATGTACACTTTACACCAGAGATTTCTGAACACCTGACCATCACACCCTTACACAATCACACAACGTGACATGCTGTGACAAGGTTGGAGCCCTCACTCTGACTCAACCCTACTGAACACCTTTGGGATGAACTGGAACTGGAGTCCCCTCAACATCCCAACATCAGAGTCTGATCTCACTAACACTCTTGTAGCTTAATGGTCATGTGACTATAACAAATCTTGAATGGGATGTTCAACAAGTACATATGGGTGTGATGGTCAGGGGTGCACATACTTTTGACCATGTAGTTTAGCACTGGATTTGCCTGTACCTGTCTATCACTCTGTGGACTAATAGCATCATAATAACTTATCTGATTTGTTGTGTGTGTGTGTGTGTGTTTGTGTGTGTGTTCCTATCCTACCTTGGTGAGAAACTCCTCCAGATTTCCCATGAACATTTGAGTTTGCTGCTGAATAAACTGCTCACAGCTGGACTTCAGGTGCCGGTCCACGTCCTTCTTCGAGTCAATGTAGTGCTCTTTGATCTCTGGAGTTCCCTAATGAGTGTGTGTGTACAGAAAACACTCACTCAGAACCCACCACATGAACTGGTATAAATATATGAAAGGTGTGATGCCCAGAGCCGATACCTCGAGCAGGAACTCCAGGATGGCGTTGTGGCTGTTGAGACGGAAGAATTTGGGCACGGCTTTGGGGTTCAGGATCTTAAAAGCAGCATCTGAGCAGGAAAAGAAATGGATCACGTTAGATAATGTTTTACTGCTGCGAAAAGAAAATACTTAGACTCGTAACCACCAGGAGAACATCTATGGAACAGGAACTTCAGGAGAGAAGCTTGTTCTACTGAACAATGTGTTTAACACAAGTTTCAACAAAAGATCATGTGCTCAGATAATAAGCTTGCTTTACTTTTCCAGTAAAGTTAAAGAGAATGCTGTTGCTAGGCAACCGGCCAATATGGCTGCCATAAGAACTCCTCACTGTGATCTAAATGGAAAAGAAGCTAATCATCTCTACTTCATTTTACTTTTATTTTAAAACTGCTTTTATTTTACTTTTGCATTTTCTCCAGGTGTGTTCACTCACTTTTTTCTTTTTAGGTTTGTTTCTTTGACTCACCTCTGGTTTTCTTCAGGTCCAGTGAGATTTCTTTAATGGCAAAATCAGTGTGGAAAGGTGCGATCTGCTCTCTCATAATGAGGAGGTGCTTGATGAGGAAGAGCTGGCCATCAATCTGACTCTGTAAAAATAAAGATTAAAAAAAGACTACAGTTAATTTTACATTTAACTCTTGTAAGATATTAAACGTAAATAAGACAAGCAGCAGCTATGATCTTAATTACGTTAAGGATTTTAGATTAGACTTTAACAGTGAAAGGCTGAACAATATCTAAAAACAATTCTAACTATATATTTAAAAGCATAACAATAACAAAAACCACAAAATCCTTTGCTAATTTAATTGATTCCTGAAGTTAAAGTATTTACATGTGTGCTGCTGTCACTTTTAATATTGATAGCATCAATAAATGTAAATAAATATAAATAATGTTTGGATGTGTTTTTCTTCCTAGAAATGAGCATCATCATCTGTCCAGGTGCCAGTTATGTGTTCTCATTTCCAATATCCAATTACATCATCCATACCCGGCCCTGACATCTACTACAACCCTGTAACTGGATCCTGTAGTAAAGAAGACCGTTAATTAAGAGGTCCAGATCCAGGAGAGATTGACAACTCAACTGCACCGTTGGCTTCACCTCACCTTGTTCTTGCGGATGAATTCTGAAGCTTTAAGCAGAGACAGGATACATGCTGACAGCGCTTCCTGAGACAAACCCTGAAAAACGGCCCTCTGGCAAAGAAAAGCAAACAAAAATGGAGTTTAAATACAAATAATCCTTTATAAGTGCTACTGAAATAGATCCTGCTATATGATCATCTGATACTGATAGGAGTGGGTGTGTATGTGTGTGTAGACTCACATCGATACAGCGGTAGAGTTTAGATAAACACAATAACGTGCGTCTGACTGTCGGATACCACATTCCGTGGAGATCAGCAGGAGAAACGCCTCCTAGTGGAGTAAGGAAACAAGACAAACAGCATATAAAACTGTTAATAAGAAAAAGCCATGCTCACACAGAATAGACACCTATGACATTGCGGGCCACATGACTGGCAAACCATCGGGCCACACCCTGAGCAGGGCCACACCCCACACTCCAGTCGAGCGGTACAGTTGTGCTATACAATTTACACCATTTCTCTGACAAAATCTGCTCATACCCACTAACAACATTAATTTGATCTACATCTGTGAAAACAGATGGGTGAGTTATAAAATGGGTAAGATATTTTTAGGTAAATTCTTATGAAGGCCTTGGAAACGAACTGAAGTTAAATAAAATATAAAATGCAAAAAAATGAAAAATTTATCCCCAACTTTTTTAAGGAAAAAACCCACACACCCGTATTCCCACTCTTCCTGGAGTCCGATTCCTCCAGCTGGACATTGCTGAAGGAGGTGTCGAGTTTCATCTGCTCCTCTTTCAGAGACTGAGCAATTTTCTGAAAAATAAAACCCCTTGTGTGTTAGCATTTTTAAACATAAAAAAATGTTCTAAATTCTCTGTAAATGGGCTATTAATCAAAACCACCTACACAATGAAGTGGAGAGAAGTGGTGTGTATGTGTGTGTGTGTGAGAGAGAGGGAGAGGGAGAGGGAGAGAGAGAGGGAAAGAGTGTACGCGTTTGTGTGTGAGAGAGAGAGACCTCCATCATCTGCAGTTTGTCGGGGTAGGCGAGGTCTCCCGGTGCTGGGTTGTATCCGCTGATGTCTGTCTGGATGTAGATGTGTGTCCTGTAGACCAGTCGTTCCTGAACATCCTCCAGCATCTGCTTCACCACGGCATCAAACGCACACAACTGCACCGCTACACACACACACACACACTTTGAGTCAATTACCTCAGCCTTCCCATCCTAGACCAAGTACCTGGAGTAAAATCTTTACCGTTGTTGTGCACGTGATCCTCCAGCATCTCGTTCTTTAAAATGCTACAGAGTTCTGACAGCGTCTCCAGATGGACCACGTGGATGATGAGCGGCCGCAGAACGTCATACAGGGACACGCAGAGTTTCTCTAGCAGCTCGCTGAAGGGAAACACACATTCATCAGATAAAATGCGATGACATCAAATCTGTGTCATCAAAACATTTAGGCTACGTCCCAAATCACCAAAACTAATGATCAAATCCTTCTGGTTATCATGACAAATGGCCACTCCCTGGGGATATATACAGTGCCTTGAATACATTTTTACCCCTTTATGGAACTCTGGACCTTTTTGTAGTGTTACAGCTTGGAACTAAAATGGACTTTATGATGGACTGCAGTGCTGGCTTTCTACTAAACATAGCACTTTTTTTTTTTTTTTTACCCAGCATGCCTTTTCTATAAACACACACTCAAATTAAATACAATCATGACATGCAGTCATGAATTCCAATCACGTCTATATCAGGTCCAGGCTGTAACACTACAACACTGACTGGACTTCACAGGATCATCAGTGTGTCACTCACTCCAGCTTGACTGTAGGTTTGGAGAAGAATTCGTTATAAAGTTGATGTTCGTCTTGACACACGTGCACCATGAAAGCACAGCCACTGCGCACCTGCACACACACACACACAAAAACAAGTGCATTCTGTAAGCACTGACCTGTCAGTACTAATTATCACAAGTGTTCATGAATAAACATGTCAGAATGAGTAATGAAATAAAAGTGAATGTAAAATAAGTATTAGCATGAATAAGGAATTAGCATGTGGGAAAAATTATCATGAACTAGCATGAACATGAACACAGTATTATTAGAAATAAAGAATAGACTTCAGAATAAGAAGAGAAAAACTTGTAGTGTAGTTGCTCAGTGTTAGTTCTCCTAAGTCTGGGTTTGTGCATGTGTGTGTGTGTGTGTGTGTGTGTACATACAAGAGCACAGTGGTCCTTGTTATTCTGTCCTGTCAGCTCAGTGATGGTGGACTTAATGCTGGGAGCGAGCAGAACTTCTCTCTGATCCAGATAACATTGATGGACATCATCCAGGAGCTGCTGATACCTGATCACACAAACACACACACACAGAGTATGGAACAAGAATTAGCATAAACACTTAATCCTCGTTAGCATAAACACAAAGTCCTCCATTAATCACAATTAAAGACTAAAGAGCCTGCTAGCCAAAGTAAACCGGGGGTTAGAGGGGCTCTGTAAGGTTAGAGGTCATTCCTCTTAGAGGTTGGAGTATGTTCAATATAGTGATGTAATACCTCATAGTGAGGCTGTTCACTGTAGTGAGGTAGTACCTCATAGTGAGGCTTTTTATTGTAGTGAGGTAATAACTCCATAGTGAGAATGTTTATTGTAGTAAGGTAATACCTCATAGTGAGGCTGTTTATTGTAGTGAGGTAATAACTCAAAGTGAGGCTGTTCACTGTAGTGAGGTAATAGAGTGAGGTTGTACATCATTTGAGTTAATATTCATTTGTTCTTAATAATTATTTGTATGTGGATATCTACTCCAGTGGGAATCTTTCTGTCTAACAATACATTTTATTATTATTTGGCTAGACATTAACCTTTAGTCTCTTGTCATCACTTAAAAGTGACCTAGATTTTGTTGCCCGAAATATTAAAGATATGAGGAAACACTTACTCTGGGATTTTCTCTGACCGCTGTTCAACCTGCTCGATTAGCGTCTGAAACCACAAACAGATCAATCACCATCGATAACGAGGAACAGGAAAAGAATCATTTCTATAAAGCCAGTCTTCATAAACTATTATAAATGTGTGAACAATTTATTGTAACAAAAGTATTTATATAAGTTTGTATTTACATAATTAAACCGCATCACAACAACAAAAAAACCTACATACAACAACTAACAACAACTACGTGTGCTAAAGTTAGTGATTTATGGTAAATATTTACCATGAAGTATTTCAGTAAAATTATTTCACTAAAATCTTACAATAAGGACAGTTTCACTACAGTAATTTATTATTAATATTCCGCCTTACAAAATAATTTATGCTGAGCTTTGGTTTACGTGATTATGTAAGTGAAGTGTGTATAAAATTGTGTGTGTGTTTTACTCTGAGCTTTGGAGCTGCTGCTCGGAATTTCACATAGTAGAGCGTGAAGGCATTGTCCATGTTCGCCACAGCCACAGGGTCCTGATGGGGTTCAACATAAGATCAACAAAATAAATGAACTGTTACATATCTGGACACGCTTTCTGTAAATTTCGGTAAAATATCAATTATGTCAGCTAGGACTGCAGCAAGAGAATCACACACCCGCTTTGTGAGCTGATTTGTGAGGTTTTGTAACGTGTTGATGATGTGAGTCTTCAGGAGGTGCAAAGCTTTGGACAAGCACTGTCTGAACTTAGCGAGGTACACCGGATAATCCTTAAAGTTCGGCTGTGAGAAAGAGAGAAAAGGTGGAGTTCACGTTAATAAATAAATACCAAACAAACAAAAAAAAACCCCAAAAAAAACCAAATTAAACACAAGCACGAAATAAATTAATTAAAACACCATTAAAAGCACTAAATTCATACATTTTCTCTCATTTGAGTACTAGGTTTATTTTTTATGCTTCTATAAAATATAAATTTTAGGGTCAATATTTTGAAACACAGGTAAAAATACAGAAAGCAGCTGTAAATAAAAAAAAATAAACAAATGCAAATGAATGACTTTTTAACTTACGTGTGATGAAACGTATTCGATGCAGTTGTCTAGTTTGGAAAGCATTGGTATAAAACCCTCGCTGTTCACCGACAACGTGGGTGAGTTCAGTTTCTATACAGATCAAATGGTCCACTGTGAACACTTACAGGTGAAAGTTTACTTGAAAAATGATTACATGCAGATTTTTAATCTGTTTATGCAGAATGTGCCTGTAGGAGCTGTTACCATAAAAACTATAACATATTAAAAAACTGGGTGCACATGGTCAAATGAATCAACAACTTCTGACCAATCAGAATCCAGCGCTGTGAGTTAAAGTGATTCGGAATTTACCGTGTTTATGTTCTCCAGTTCGTTAAAGTAGGAGAGTTTCTGCTGGATGCTTTCGGCCAAATCCACCAGTTCTGACTAGAGAAGGGGCAAAATAAGATCAAGACATGGTTAGATTTAATTTTCAAAGCAAACAAAGCTGATACAACGCTAATGATTGCTTATAGAATTAAAAACAAATCACGAAAAATATCTAGATTTGTACTACAGAGTGTGATGGAGCGCCACTAAATTATTTGCTTTTATTTTCTTCTTGTTGTTGTATCCTATGCAGCCATGTTCATGATTAGCGCTGAAGCCTTTGTGTTTTAGTTTATTCCTTATTTAACCACATTATTACAAACTTTGTCAAGGAGTCATTTGGAGGCTGAAAGAGTCGACTCTCCTGAGCTGATTCGCTGTAAGGAACCAGAATTCTTCAGGGATACATTCCGCTTTGTCTCGTGCAACACCGCCCCCTAGCGCAGCACGTGAGCAGGCACACACACTCAAACACGTGCACACGCGCACACACCTGCTCCTTCAGAGGCTGTTCACAGGCCTCGTGTAACATTGCCCCCTAATGCAGCAGGTGAGCAGGTCAGGTACACACAAACACACACGATCTCTCACCTGCTCCTTCAGTAGCTGTTCACAGGCCTCATGTAACGTTCCTGTTTTTGTAGAAACAAATAAATATTGTTTCTGTAGAGAGTCCAAATGATTCAGAGCCTCATTAACGTCTGTTAGAATGGCGTCACACTGCTCCTGATAACAGCTCAAACAGTCCCGCGTTGTCCTGCAGCAAGAGAGAGAGAGAGAGAGAGAGAGAGAGAGAGAGATTTGGTTCAAACTTCAAACTGCATTAAAATAGTATCATTTTCCTATAGTGAGAATGAAAGAAATCTTGAAAGTATGAAGAAGAGTGAAAGAAATGAAATGTTGGTGGAACAGAGAAAGGAAAGAACAAAAGAAGGTATGCAGAGGACAAATGATAAATAGATTTGTGAGCTTTGATCTCTCCAAAATAAACACAGAACTGTGTACTTCAAGGTGCAGGTTTTAATGCTTAATAGCTGTTATTAATGTTTGTTGCTATAGTTACTGTAGGAGTGATTAAGTTTTTGAACCCCTTCCAGCCAATCACATATGAGTGGTGTAAAGGCAGGAAACAGGAGGATGCGAGTTCCCAGGTCCACCAAGCTGTCACTGCTGAGCCCTTGAGCAAGGCCTTTAACCCTCAATAGTTCAGTTGTATAAAAATGGGATAAAATGTAAGTTGCTCTTGATAAGAGTGTCTGCCAAATGCCAGAAATGTAAAGGTAAATGTCTAAAATTAGACCATACACACCTGTATTTGGCACCTTCTTCTTGGTCCATGTGAGTCTGCAGTTTAGAGAACCAGGAGAAAAACTGCAGGATGAAAAGAATTAAGAAGGTAAACCTTCAGAAGAATATTAGCATTACGCACATATTAGGCTACAAGAACTGAAAAGGCTTCAGCTGTGGGTGTATTCGACTGTAGAGTATAATTTCCAAGAGTACATTTGAAGTGTTTCTACCTGCTGAGCCGTCTCGATCCGGTCGTTCTCCAGCTGCAGCATCTGGAACCCCTTCAACAACACATCCTCCGTGGAAGCGGGAACAGCGGCCGTGAATGGAGAGTGCAGAGAACGAGAAGATAGGACACACAGATCCTCAATCGGCAGCTGGAAGAAGAAAAACCACGAACAAACAGCCAGGGGTCAGAAACAACATTCAGCACAGGAACATTCAGTAAGGAGGCGGGGCATTTGAGTAAAGAGGCGGAGCAATATAAATAAAAGGCGTAGCAGTATGAGTAAATAGGCGGGGCATTTCTTGTTTGTGTAAAAACTTTGTGATAAGGAAACATTGCAGGAATGTCATCAGTATTGTACTGCTTTAAATGTTATTTCAGAGGACTAACTGATTTTTCTTTCCCTCAGGTAAAGTGTAGCTTGTCAACGAAAATCTCCCTGAAATCTAACAGGGTCACGTGTGTGATGACTGTGCTTAATATAAACATATCTAATGTAAACGTTAAATTAAGTGACAGTGTAATTTTAAATGATGGCGTTCAAAATAAATTTACATTGAACGTGCTAGCTTGATAGCTAATATGTACAGCTCTACGACTATGTCCCAAATCGCATCTTGCCCTATTACGTAGCATGTCTAAATAGTACGTTATGCTAGTTTTATATATAACATTACTTTATATGTGTTGTAGCGTAACGTCTGATAAAAGTGTATCTATTACAATGAGTGCGTTTTTACTGCAAGTAACCACTCTATATACTTTTCAAACACTACATTGCTGTCACACACTATGAAGTGCGGTAGTGAGCGGTTTGGGACACAGCCTATCCGCAGCTAACTGACGCTCACCTCTGCGGGAATGGGGAGAGTCTCGGCGGCGGAGCGGATCTCCAGGACCGAGTCTGTCTGTTTGTCTGTGAGCGGCGCCGTGGGCTCAGAGCTCCGGTCCCAAAGAGCAAGCTTCTCCCGCGTCTCTTTATCCGTGAGTTCCGGGAGACACTGCTCCATGGACGCCATCTTGACGCTTACATCAACATTCAACGTCATCATAAAAACTCCGCTTCCGGGTTTGGGGGCGGGAGTACACTTACGCCACAAACGCGCAGCAGTCCGTGATTGGTCAGAACTTCACTGTATTTATTTTCTTGATTGCCACAGAAAATGTTGTATATTAAATTATCAAATATTCCCGATTACAGTGTATAGCATCACATGAAAACAAAAGAGCTAATCTGTATTAATAAATGTTACTAATACAACTATATAAAAGAAACATAGTTAAAGATACAGTATAGTACGATAGATAGATAGATAGATAGATAGATAGATAGATAGATAGATAGATAGATAGATAGATAGATAGATAGATAGATACTTTATTCATCCCAAAGGGAAATTCACAGTTTCCAGCAGTATCCACAAACACAGGTAATAAATAAAATATAACAAAATATAACAAATATAGAATAGAATATAATAAAAATACTAAAAAACCCCAAATAGAGTACAAAAATATATCAAATAACAAAATATTACAAAATATAGCAGAATATAATAATATAACAAAATACAGCAGACAAATACTAAATACAGAGATTTAGGAATAAATATGGAGAATGTGATGAGAAACAAGATAAGTAATGTGCAAAACAAGTGTTTAAGGTTACAGACCTAGTTGATGTGCAAAAACTGTTTATGTGTAAACAGCCTGTATTTTTCTCCAGCTTATTCGTAAAAAAATAACAGGAATAGATATGTAGAATTTGATAAAAGACGACCGTTTATGCCGTGACCTCAAGACAAAAGTATTACATGGATTAAAAAACTGAGTTACTGTCCTCTTTGTGTTTACAGGACCATCCTGTCAGTCATCTTATATACACGCCCTCACATTACTTCACCCCGCCCACTGCTAACATACTATTACCCTAGCTTAGCCCTTACAAGAGCTTATTTTTTTTAAAAAAAGAACAAAAGTACCTCTCATGAACATTCTGATAAATTATCATGTTTTATAGAGCACCTGAAAGTGATGTCACGACAGTGCTTGGTAATATTAGTCCTTGTTGAACCACTGCTTTGTGTTCATGGGTGGCAAAGGAGAGGTGGAATCAAAGATGTTATGTTATGTCATTAAGCTACAATTTCTTTATCATTCAAGACCTAATTAAAAATTACAACATGGTAGTTGGTGATGAAAAGTTTTCTAATGTCGCCATCTCGTGATCGATCCACCAAATTGCATTTACATTAACAGCATTTCTCAGAAATGCCCTGTGAACACATTTATGTTGTTAAAACACGAGGTTATGAGAAGGAAATGGTGACAAATAGAAAGAGAGGCTACTGAAGGAAAGACTGGTTATAGCTTTTCTTTTACAACATGATAATTTTCCTGTTACATTGTGACAGAGCGAGTGTCACAGGCCAGCTCGGCTTTGTGTTTTCAGATTATCGTTTGTTGTCCTTTGGTCTGCTTTGTGATTGTAATCATTTACCCCATTGTGATACAGATGTAACAACGTGTTATTAAAGCAATGCTACGATTCATTAAAACTCAACAATTCTGTCAGTTCTGTTATATCATCTGAATGCTCCTGGTTTCCCTCCATCTTGCTGACTCTTACAGGTTAGCTTTCCAAAACGACAGACACAAAGTGACCCGAGAGTGATTTTCATTTTTTCATCTCTCTCTCTTTCTGTCTCCATCTCCCTCTCTCTTGTTCTCGCTTCCCACGAATCAGAGTGCACATGTTCTGCATTGATTCACCAAGCACTGGAGCGGAACGTTATTTCATTATTGAGGCAGACCTCTCTTTCTCTCTCTCTCTCTCTCTCTCTCTGCCTTAGGCTGAATTAGAGCCCACTTTGTGTTAGCTTTTTTTTGTCCGGCAAGCTTGGACATCCAGATCATCACCAAACCAAAAACACAAACATGAAGCTAAAAATGGCCAGAAACAAGATAATGAACAGCAAAAGGATCTAAAGGAGTAAACTGAGGACACACACACACACACAAACAGAGCGCAATGGAAACTTGCGATGAACTCGGTGTCTTCACGGTCATACAGTAAGTATGGATTTTTTTGTTTCCACATCAAATAATTTATATTTTTATTCATCAGGAACTAATCTGATTTATTGCTTTGTTGTAATTAAGAAACAGGACTTCAGGGCCGTGTGTTTGTGCAGGTTATAAATGCTGCTTTTGTAAGAAGAATGTAAGAGAAAATATCTAAAAGTTAATAATAACTTTCAACTCTAAAACCAAGACTCTAATTAACTGCCATGTGAACGACTTTTAAAAGTCAGCGTCAGATGGTGAGGATGATCCTCCTCACTTTTTTTGGGAACGTTCCAGGATCAAGACACGAGACAGAGACCCAAAAACCTGCTACCAGGGGATTTATTCAGCTGGTTTAGCTCTGCAGACTTGCCATAAGCAACCTGCTATGTACTGATAGCACTTTCATGTTTAGAGACAAAATGTTATTAAATGTAAAGGCTGCTTTCTAAAAAACAAGGGAGTCAGTCAAGCACAGTTGCCTCTAGGATATTAAAAAATATTGCTATTTGCCAGATAAAAGGTGATTTTCTGTTTTGCCTGCCTTTGTAGATATTGGACAAGCCTACCGTTAGAGTTATTATTACACCTAGTGGTCAAACATGGGAACTGCAGCCAGCGCTAACAGAGGCCTATTCTCACTAAAGAAACCTTTTAACAAGAGGACGAGCAACAGATGAGATGTTTAATGGCATGTTTTTTATGCTCACACTTTTTACTCCAGATTGGGTTCGTTTTTAAAATACTCACAGCTGCCAAGATCTTATTTTATAGCAAATAGTCTGAAGAAAATGTTCTACAAATGAAGTTGAAGTGGAAATCTACAACATACAGAAACATTTGTAAACCACTTTCTAATCCATTGTACTAACCTAAAACCTGGCTTACAAAATGCAATGAGAGTTAGCATGACAATCTCTGTCATGATATCACTTCCAAGCTCATTCCCCTGTCTGAAAGCCGAGCTGTACTACTGTAAACACAAGCTCATCCTGTGTTTTATAGGAATGATCCAGAGGTCTTTCACTGTCCCTGTTATATTTTCTAACAAGATCTAGCATCATTAGCATTCTAAGCTGCTTGAATACCAAATTCTAACAACACAAGTGACGTGCATGACTTAACTAAAAGAGATCTACTTGATTAATTGTGTATAGTCAGCCAATCAAATGCTTCAAAGCTTTATAGGGATTGTGTTTACAGGTCTGTACAGGAGCAACATGAGTAATAAATTGCTCCATTTTGGAAAAGTGCTGCTGGGGGTATATTCTGGTTTAACTGTGTTTCTTCTCATTAAGCATTGAGTATTTTTTTTTTGTTCACAGGAGAATGAACTTGCTCCACTAACCACTTGCCAATTTTATCCATATCATCCCCCCTTTCTGAACAGACCGAGATAGGGGTGGAGTAAAGTGGTGTTGGGGTGTGGTTATAGAATGTCTGACAATGTTGTGTTTTCTCAGCCACATAATACACTTTTATAGGGCCTTGACTACACGATGTCCAGGTTAAGAAATGATCAATTATTGCACCTTTAAATAAACAAATTGACAGGAATCAAATGAATAAAAGAGAGCAGAACATTTTTAAAACAATTAATAGCATTAAATGAGTTGTGTGTTTTTTTATCCATGAACTAGAAACTATTTTCATTAGCATTTTTGCTTCTTCATGTTGTGTCCTATGAGGGGTATTTTGTTCTGTGAGAGGTTATTTTGTCCTATGACGGGTTATTATATCCAGTAAGGGGTTATTTTGGTCCTATGAGGCAATATTCTGTCCTATGAGGGGTTATTATGTCCAGTAAGGGGTTATTTTGGTTCTTTGAGGCGATATACTGTCCTATGAGTGGTTATTTTGTACTATGAGGGGATATTTTGTCCTGTAAGGGGTTATTTTGTCCTATGAGGGGTTATTTTGTCCTGTGAGGGGATATTTTGGTCCTATGAGGGGTTATTTTGTCCTATGAGGGGTTATTATGTCCAGTAAGGGGTTATTTTGTACTATAAGGCGATATTTTGTCATATGAGGGGACATTTTGTCCTGTAAGGGGTTATTTTGGTCCTATGAGGCAATATTTTGTCCTATGAGGGGTTATTTCATCCTATGAGGGGATATTTTGTCCTGTAAGGGGTTATTTTGTCCTATGAAGGGTTATTTTTTCTTGTGAGGGGATATTTTATCCTATGAGGGGTTATTTTGTCCTGTGAGGGATTATTTTGTCCTGTGAGGGGATATTTTGTCCTGTGAGGGGTTATTTTGTCCTGTGAGGGATTATTTTGTCCTGTAAGGGGTTATTTTGGTCCTATGTGGAAATATTTTGTCCTATGAGGGGTTATTTTGTCTTGTGAGGGGATATTTTGTCCTGTAAGGGGTTATTTTGTCCTATGAGGGGTTATTTTGTCTTGTGAGGGGATATTTTGTCCTATGAGGGGTTATTTTATCCTATGAGAGGTTATTTTGTCCTGTGAGGGGATATTTTGTCCTATGAGTGATTATTTTGTCCTGTGAGGGATTATTTTGTCCTGTAAGGGGTTATATTGCATCATATTGTCATTTTTGCAAATTTCCTGGAATTTTCTTCGTGGTCCCCTCACTGAGATCATTTCAGACAGTCGCTTGATAAAAGTCTGTATTTTTGCTCAAAATGGAGGTTAATGTGAGTTTAGCAGAGTTAAATCAGTTTAGTCTGGGGCAGTGAGGCTGAATCGATCAGACAGGTTTATTGAAAGGTTACTTTCATCCATTTCCTCCATCTGCTGCTTTTCTCTCCATTGCCTTTCTTTCTCGGTGCAGCTCTGTTTTCATCTGGTCTAGAAGATTTAATGGTGGAGGATCTCTTAGAGTTTCACTGTAAAACCGAGCATTAAAAAAATCTCAATCGATAGCTGGATGAACAGATAGATTAATAGCAGATTCATTCCATTTTCATCACTCCCACATTCATCTGTCTCTCTCTGCATCTGTGAGTTATGAATGACTCACAAGCAATTCATTTTTTGGATTCTTAACGAATCATTTACAGTGAATCAATCTGTGAATCGTATCCCAAGCACAAGCAAATCATCTACATAGAGTACAGTAGTGTTTATACACTAAACTTGGTTTCTCCTGTTGTTTAGGCTTTGTGCTTGACTCCTACTTCAATCATCTGAAACACGTCATTGGTTTTCTTTTCTGCCAGACTCCCATGAGTCCCATAATTCTCCTTAACCTATGAGTCTGCCACATGTTCAATATTTCAGACTAAATCAAACCTGCAAATTAAAGCCTGTTGATGTTTGCAGACATTTTGTAAATTGTTTGCCATTAAACAAACCAAAAATAGAACACACAGACTGATTGCAAAGAGCAACACAGCACATCTTACACATCTGTACAGATGACAATGCATAAGGTTTAAAAAACTTAATACATGACATTAATAACAAGAAACTGATCCAAAAGTGCAGGAGTAAGTGAATGAAACAAGTGATTACTTCTCCGTCCGTTAGTCATATGAAGAGACGACGATGAAGCTCATGTTTAGATGCTGACAAAGATTTTTTATGAGACGCCGACTGGTCGTGATCATCAGTACTTTCTATTGTAAATATATTATTTGTATAAATTTCAGTAAGATTGTTTTTCATCTATAGGTCAGGTTATAAATCTGGAGGTATAGGTGTAGCATATTGCAGTGGAATTGGAGTAAAATCGTTCCATGCAATTTCAGCTTTAAAATACATTTCAGCTTTAAAATGCTGGAACTTTTATTGTGATTGAGAAATAAGCAAAAGAGTACTATGTCATTTAAAATATATAATATAATTTGGTTTTCGGAACTGTATTTGGTAGAAAAATGCTTTAAAATCTTTTTTTTTTTTACCAGGTTAAGAAGAATCGGACCATGTTTAGTGATCTGATTCAAATGAATCAAACAAACGATACAACAATTAAAATTAAGAAAAAAATACATCAGAAGTTGTAGGCATCTTGTTAAACGAATGACACATTTTGACATTTGAATAGTAAACAAAAAAATAGGGAGCCATAAGCTAATGGCATCTTGCATGATCCGATTCAAATGAATCAGACTTCGGATTGTTCGAATATAAATTCGAAATAAATCAAACGAAATATAAAGGAGTTGTTCCAAAGAATCGAATCACTGAAGTGATTCATTACGGACATGCTGTCTCTCCATCACTCCCCCTCTCTCTATCCTCCCACGCTGCCTTCTGTTCTGCATCCCTTCTTCTTTTTCTTCTTCATATCTCATCCCCCTCTCAAATGAAGAGCTCGAGGACCTCTCCATCCCTCTCTCTCCATCCCTCTCTCTTCATCCCTCTCTCTCCATCCTTCCCCCGCATCATGCCCGGGCGCCGCGATGGCACTGATGCTGACATGTTGCCAGTTTAGCGGCAGGAAAAGCCGTGAGAAAATGCAGTCTGGGGGCAATAACACCGCGTCGGGGCAGATTTTTAGACCACCGCGGTCCTCGCGCACTCTTAGTCAGTTTCCCCCCTCAGGGCGTTCGTTACTCCTCCGTTATTCGCGCGTGACTATGGGAGCTGAGTAAACGGCGGACCTGATGGACGTGTTCAGCTTCGTCAGGATGCCCAAACTGTCAGGGTGAGTCCGCCATTTTCCGGTGTTATATCGACTTCTGGAAGGCAGATGGAGAGGTAAAGAGAGAGATGAAGAATTTTTCGTTGTGTATGATGGGGTCATGCATTCGTTTAGATTTTTACTCGGTGCGTCTTCAGAAATGACGCGTTTCATTTCCTTCGCATTTGGTGTAAAAACAGGCCTGTATTTAATGAGTGCGTTACCCTGCAACACCGTGGCTAATATTATAATTGAACAGGACTGAGGTGTTGGTGAATACCGACCTGTTAGCAATCTCACAAGAATAAGAAACGTAAAGGTTGGAAAGAAAGCCACAGAGCTGAGAGGAGTCTCCGTGTATACAGTGACTCACCTCCCCTCGGCTCACTGAGTGCGCGTGCGACTCGGGCACGTCACCTCACCCTTCCCGCCTTTTTTTTCCTCCGCACGCGCCCCTCCAGAGATTCTACAAATGCTGCATTTACAAATGTCAGTAGAAGAAAATACAAGATGGACGCTTCCAAATACTGACAGAAAAAAACGTCAAAAAAAAGAAGTAAAAATCCCAAACAACATAGGCCTCTGGAAACCTATATTAAAATTCAATCAGAATAAATATGTTCTCATTGAAATATTTGTGATGTGTTTAGCACTTTTTGTTGTAGGTGCTGTATTTTCTGTGAGAAGTTAGCAGTGTGACAGGAGACACTGTTATTGCTATGAGCGAACTACAGTAGTAATAGGAGATTATATGTTCAACTTTTACTATTAGTGTTTAACAACTCACTCACTATTTACACTCAGTGTCATGTCCGTTAGAAGTACTGGAGACATTGATGGAAACATTGGACTGAAAGTCACAGACACTACCACTCAAAAGTCACTTGCATATTTCAGCTTGATTTCAACTATGGAGGAAGACTCCATCAAGCCAATCCATCTTGTAGGCGATGCTCCAGGAAGCATGGGGTGAAATCTCATCAGATTATCTTGAAAAATTGACAGCTAGAATGCCCAGGCTGTAATTGCTGCAAAAGGTGTTTTTTTATGAAAACATTCATCATTTCCATCAAAATCATTATTTCTAACTCTGACATGTCAGCATGTCCTATTCTTTTGCTATATTTTCTATTCAGACTAATTTCGTGTGTGTTTCCTTGGAAAACAATACAATTTTTGAGTGATCCCAAACTTTTGAGCGGTAGTGTATAGAGAATCTGATTGGTTAGTTAGCGATCTGCAATGAACACAGTGACGGCGGTATTAGATGGATTCTGAACTATTTGAGGGTACAGATGAGGAGGTGAGGTGAGGACTAAAGGACTGTAGATAGAGACGAAGTTGGGGGAATGCTGCAATCCGTTATTGGAAGTCAGAAAGTTCCATGTTGATTTTCCAGAATTTCGACCAAAAGCGTTCCAGTGAATGTTGAATGATCTGTCATGGTGGCCCTATTGCTTTGGCAAATTTTGGTGATCACACATCTAAACTTCCCCGACTTGGAATTCCCAAGTGAATGGCCAGTTGCCCTCTTCCACATCGGTGGTTGGATTATTTCCAAGTACAGTACAGTGGATTGCAGTACCATTACTGTCATACAGTTGAACAGCATCGTGAGTAGAGTGGGAAACCGTTAACCAAAATAAAGTGAGAACAAAAAGATGTTTACTCAGACTTGCATTACAAATTAAATCTCGTATGCCCCCGTATACGATATTATCTTAATTATAAAAATGAATATTTAAATAGTTCATATGTAATATGAAGTCAAGCATCTGTTTTGTTTTGACAGTGTTATTTTATCCTGAAGGGTCATCACAGGTTTGGTATTTTTTAGTATTTACAGTAAGAGATTTTTCAAGAAAGTAAAAAACTATCCATAGGTGTGTTTAAGAGATTTTTAAAGTACAGCATTGAGAAAATCTCTAATGCTTCATGTTCTAATAGCAATACCTAATATGCATGTCATGTTCACAATATCACTTCATTGATATCTTCTATTCATTTCTTTTAGTTTCTGGTATTATACTTAGATTTCTGAACTTGGTTGTATGTAGCCTTGTTTAATTTTTAATTTCTCATACAATGCATTCTGTGTAATTACTTTGCCAATACAAAGCCTGCAGAACTCAGCCTTAGCGTACCGACACTTCCACTGGAGAGTATGTATCACTTTGCACTGTTTAAATAATTTAACACAGCAGTGCCCAAGAGTGGAGGTGAAATTAATCCTGTACACTGACACCAATCACCAGACAGGTCACCTTTAAGGGAGCAAGAAGGCCACCCCCCTTTTGCTTAAAATTTGAGAAAATGTAGTAATGGTCCAAATGTTCTGTTGTAAAGTGGAAGCTCAGTGTTTAAGGTGTTGGACTACTGATCAGAAAGTTGTGAGTTCAACTCTCAGGACCACCAAGCTGCCACTGCTGGGCCGCTGAGTAAGGCCCTTAACCCTCAGTAAAAAACGACATAAATGTAAGTCTCTTTGGATAAAGGTGTCTGCCAAATGCCGTAAAGGTTAGTGTTCACTATAAACAAATGCATTTTATTCAGTTGATCTGGCACCATATAGGCCTACTTCATCATCTCTGTAAAGTATAAGTTCAATTACATCATCAGTTAGGGACTTTATTTTATTCTGGGACACAAAAGGTGCCCAGAAATGCTGCATACACAGGCAACCTCCTCCCAAATGGAACACAGTGATATTTTGAAGCTGCTGTAATTCCAATCTAGTGTGTCATATGTGGAGGTTTATCATGTAAATGATTATCTGACTGATCCCCAGACAGAAGTATCTGATACTGGCTTGAACAGATTGGTTTTGGTTTTAAGTGCCCTTGGCTAATAAGGATGCAAAGTGCACACTGCTCTGGTTCTCCCAGTGTGCTGTAAATATTCGTGACAGTAAAACAAGCTCAAGACCAGCACACAGCTATAGAGCCATACAGAATGTTTCTTTTTCAGGAACAGTGCCGGATAGTTGTAGAAGATAAAAATGGAAACTCAGTATCAATGCCAGCTAGAGCAAGTGCCTATAGTACAATCCATGGATTAAAATAACAATAACAACAAAGAATAAAATGATAGAGATGTTAAAGCAAAATCCAGTCTGAGCATGGAGTCAGTAAAGCAAAATCTAATCAGAACATAGAACTGTTAATGAGCACAGAGCTATCAAAGCCGAATCCAATCCAAGCATCGAGCTATATTGCCAAAAGTTTTCATTGAATTCAGCTGTTGTTTTTCAGGGGTTGCGCTTGGCCCCTTAGTTCCAGTGAAATGAACTCTTGATGCTTCAACATACCAAGATATTTTGGACAATTTCATGCTCCCAACTTTGTGGGAAGAGTTTGGGGATGACCCCTTCCTGTTTTAACATGACTGCACACCAGTGCACAAACCAGAAAGACGTGGATCAGAGAGTTGAACTGGCTTGCACAGAGTCCTGACCTCAACCCGATAGAATACCTTTTGGATGAATTAGAGCAGAGACTGCGAGTCAGTCCTTCTTGTCCAACATCAGTTCCTGAACTCACAAATGCATTTATAGAGGAATGGTCAAAAATTCGCATAAACAAACCTTGTGGTAAACCTTCTCAAAAGAGTTGAACCTGTTATAACTGCAAAGGGTGGGCCAACTCCATATTACATTCATGTGCATGTAAAGGCAGACATCCCAGTTTTGGCCTGGCTTGCAGTCTCCGTCCAAAATGTCTTTAAGAGTTCCTTTCACTGGAACCAAGGGGCCAAGCCCAATCCCTAAAAAAAAACACCTGAATTCATTGATTTTGAGGAGTGTCCCAAATCTTTTGGCAATATAGTGGATGAACATAAAATCTAATCTGAGCCTGGAGCTGTTAACATAGTGTCAAGTGCCAAGGAGAATTTTGCCTGAGGTTAGTGATGTCAAAGCAAAATCCAATCTAAGCACCGAGCTGTTAAATTCTGAGCATGCTATATGCTAACATATAATCCAATCTCAATCTAGCAATGGGGTTCACAGTCCAGTGACTTCTGTGCCGGTCCCAAGCCTGGATAAATAGAGAGGGTTGCGTCAGGAAAGGCATCCGGCGTAAAATATTGCCAAATATAATCATGCGAATCGTCAATACTCTGAATTTCATACCGGATCGGTCGAGGCCTGGGTTAACAACGACCGCCATCAGCGCCGTTGACCTAACAAGTAAATCTTCTTAGTAGTAAGAAGTAGAGGAGGGAGGAAAGTGCATAGACAGAGAGAGAAGAGGAAAGGTAAGAGTGTAGGACTGAGAATAGGAACTCTAAATGTTGGTACTATGACAGGGAAAGGTAGAGCAGGTGGAAGGGTAGCAAGGCTCGTAGTATAGGAGCAGGATTCAATTTGTTTTATTATGGTGTGGATAGTAAGAGAAATGGGGTAGGTGTGGTCCTGAAGGAGGAGTTTGTGAGGAATGTTTTGGAGGTGAAGAGTGTCAGACAGGGTGATGAGTCTGAAGTTAGAGGTTGAAGGGGTGATGTTGAATGTTAGTCGTTATGCCCCACAGGTAGGTTGTGAGTTAGAGGAGAAAGAGAGATTCTGGAGTGAATTAGATGAGGTGATAGAGAGTATTCCCACGGGTGAGAGAGTAACGATAGGAGCAGATTTTAATGGACATGTTGGTGAGGGGAACACAGGTGATGAGGAGGTGATGGGCAAGTTTGGAGTTAAGGAAAAGAACCTTGAAGGACAGATGGTAGTGGACTTTGCTAAGAGGATGGACATGGCTGTGGTTAACACTTATTTTCAGAAGAGGGAGGAGCTTAGAGTGACTTACAAGAGTGGAGGTAGGAGCACACAGGTAGACTACATCCTATGTAGAAGAGGCAATCTGAAAGAGATTAGTGACTGTAAAGTGGTAGTGGGAGAGAGTGTAGCCAGACAGCATAGGATGGTGGTGTGTAGGATGACTTTGATGGTCTGTAAGAAGAAGAAGTCAAAGATAGAGATGGAGAAACCAAGTGGTGAAAGCTGAAAAAGGAGGAATGTTGTGAGGAATTTAGACAGAAGTTGAGGCAGGCTCTGGGTGGTCAGGTAGTGCTGCCAGATGACTGGGAAACTACAGCAGAAGTGATCAGGGAGACAGGAAGAAATGTGCTGGGTATATCATCTGGAAGGTGGAAAGAAGATAAGGAGACAGTGGTGGAATGAGGAAGTTCAGGATAGTATTCAGAGGAAGAGGTTAGCCAAGAAAAAGTGGGACATGGACAGGACTGAAGAGAATAGACAGGAATACAAGGAGTTACAGCGCAGAATGAAGAGGGAGGTGTCTAAGGCCAAGCAGAAGGCATATAACGAGTTGTACACTAGGTTAGACACTAGAGAAGGAGAAAAGGACTTGTACAGGTTAGCTAAGCAGAGGGATTGAGATGGGAAGGATGTGCAGCAAGTTAGAGTTATTAAGGATAGAGATGGAAAGGTGCTCACAAGTGAGGAGAGTGTATGGAGGAGATGGAAGGAGTACTTTGAAGAGCTGATGAATGAAGAAAATGAGAGGGACAAAAGAGTAAAAGGGGTGAACTCTGTGGAACAGAAAGTAGATAAGATTATAAAAGGATGAAGTCAGGAAGGCTTTGAAGAGGATGAAAAGTGGAAAGGCTGGAGAAGTGGAGGTTTGCACTGGAGAGAAGAGGAATAAAAGTCAGTTGTAGTCAGTAAGACTGAGTACATGTGTGTGAATGAAAGGGAGGGAAGTGAATCTAATCCAAACATAAAATCCAATCCAAATATAGAGCTGATAAAATGAAGTCCAATCTAAGCATATAGCTTTTCAAAGCTCAGCGCTTGTGGAATGGATGAACGAATGTCACCTAAGTTGTGATCAGATGGAGGATAATTAAAGAGAACTGGGATAAACATCAGCCAATCAGTGTGAGATGAAATTAGTGGGTGGGGCCACCAGACTCATAACAATGCTGTTTGAGTTGGAATAAAGTCGTTGGCATGTCCTAGCCAAGCGGCTGTGGATTTGTAGCAGTGGCATGTAGCCAGACTAAAAGCAGGCACAGCTGAAAGGGAAGGGTTACGCTGGTCATTAATTGTTCAGCGCACATTCCTCCACATGCTACGTCATTTATTAATGACTGTGGAGCGTGTTCAGTTTCACTGTGCACTGCAGACACGGCGTTACAGCTCCCAGGCTCCCACTCCGAGGATTAAAATTACAATACACAAACATCTGCATGAGAAAATGAGTTCACCCCGAGCCGCGTGCTGTCCTAACAATGCGTCATTTCAAACGGTGAGTCACTTCAGCTCTTCATCTCCAACTTAAGCTAAGCCTACAGGACATACGCTAACCAGCTGTGCTAATTCAACTGATACCAACTCATTTATATTCTGCTTCTAAACCACCTCAGTGGTGCCTTTTCAGCTACTGTCTCACATAAGTCTAGAATATTTTTAGTATCTCTTCTTCTGCACGCAATACGCTATTTAATATCATAGCAGTTATGGATGTGAGCTGTTACCATGCAGTATAAAAGTTATGAAATATAAAATAAATGTCTTTTAATAGTAAAAGTATAAAGTTGCAATGCTGAGGTTTAGTACACAAGTTTATTTATTTTAGTCTTTAATTCACTTTAATTTATTATTCTTCATCCAAAAACAGCAATTTTTAAGAGAAAAATAAAGGAAAAAGAATACAAATAAGGTTTTTCAGTGTGCACACTGTGTGTGTACGTGTGTGTGTGTGTGTGAGATAATACTTTGTATAATTAAATTTGTATTAAAATGTTTCATTATATGATTAAAAATTTTCAAAATGGTTGCTGCATCACTTCACACTCTCATCATTGCTTTTTTTAAAAAAAAAAACAACAAAAAAAAAAACAGTTAACCACTTATTTAGCATCATAGTAATTACTAATCACACACGTCTCTGCTACTCCTGGGATTTGAAGCCTTCTCCTTACTGTATGCGTTCTGCTTTCAGCCACAGGACCAAAGCCTCAGGCGGATGGACGTCTTCGTCTCACGGTCCTGGAGACGGATGGGACACGGTGTCCAGTAGAGACGAACGCGACTGCTTCATCGAGTGAGTTGGACAGAATCTGAGCGTTTGAGTTATACACCACTATGCTGTCCCTAGCCTGTGATCTGGAGTATTACTTTTATTCGATTGACATCATATTGTTGCTCATCTTTTTGAGGTTTTATGTGCTTTTTTTTATTTTATGTTGCTGGTGAATGTTTTAAGATTGAGTGCAAGCACTGCTACGATGCTCATTTAAAATCCATCAGCAGGATCACAGCAAGCTCACAGGACAGCTACAGACACGATAGCCATGATGACGAACCTTAAGTGAAACCTGTAAAGAATTTCGGAGCGTGTTTTCTACATTTTCATATGACGTCACACAGTCTGGTACAGAATTCAGTCAGGATTGTCTGCGATCCAGAGCAGTAGTCATAAGTCTCACAGTGTAAAGCTGCGTTGTGTTAAGTTGTGGTAATCGGGCGTATTGTTCCCACTGAGTGCTGCTCCGTTGCTGTGCTCGTATTAATGCATGTCTGACGAGACCCATAATCTGCGTTTGGTGTGAAAGACAGCGTGTGGGCGAGGGCTGGTCTGAAATTACAGTCTTTAAAACAAGGCCTTCCGTCGCTTCAGCTCCGTTTCGTGTCACGTAACGCTGTGCCAAGTGACTAGCAAGAACTGTTTTTACTTCATCAGTCATCAAAAAGACGAGCAGCAAGGCAGTGGACTCATGCTATAACACTGTTAATGTATCTGATTAAGCTGTTACTGAACGCTACGCTGCACCACTGTCTAGGCCTGATGACTTTAATGACAGCCATTTTAGTGAACATATGTGAATGTGGGTGTGGCCTGTGGAGCAGGTGGCCATGCCAATGCACTCTAACATATAGCGAGCACAGTATAATCCCACAGCGGGTTACATATGTCTTCCTGCCAGAAAACACATAGCACAAGTGTGTGTGTGTGTGTGTGTGTGTGTGTGTAATTCTGGACTACAGAAACGACACTAATACCCATGTTTGCATGGGTTTCTGTATCCTGGTAGAAGCTATGAAAGAAGATTTCCTTTAAAATAAAATTCATCTTAAAATTCTTACAAATAAGGTAGGTGAAAAGAAAGAAGGAGCAAAAAAGACAGAAAGGCTAAGTTAAAAGAATTGAATTTTGTGTTGGTTTCCAAGCGGTGAAACCAGTAGAGAGAGTTACAGTTTGACCTGCTGCAGTTTTAACAATAAATGAGTAGTAGGGAGTAGGTATTTTTTACAAAAGCATGGATATGCAGTTTAGTCTTGTATATGGCCAGTGTGTTAGCGCATGAACACATTAAACATGGGTAATGGTGTCAAACTCATTATACAGCAGATTGGAGAATAGCACTAGCGCATTTTCATTTTGTGTGTATTAAAGGAGGAGGCATGTCTGAAACACGGGGCTTTTCACCTCACATTCTGCTGTTAGCTAACACCTCTTACTACACCTCATCACTTACTTCAATTATATCCTGTCTACACTTTTGTGCATTCTCTTTACCTCTCTCTCGCTGTCTCTCTCTCTCTCTGTCTGTCTTTCTGTCTATTTGTCTGTTTCTGTCTGTCTCTCTCTCCGATCGTCAGTCTGTCTCTGCCTATTTGTCCATATGTCTCTCCGTCTGTCTGTCTATATCTGTTGGTCTCTGTCTGTCTGTCTCTCTGTTCATCTGTCTGTTTATTGTTTTGTATGTCTGTCTTTGTTGGTCTGTTTTTCTCTGTCTCTGTCTGTCTCTCTGTCTATTTGTCTGTCTTTCTTTGTTGGTCTCTTTTTCTCTGTCTGTCTGCCTGTCTGTCTCTCTATCTATTTGTCTTTTTGTCTGTCTGTCTCTCTGTCTATCTGTTTTTTTGTCTGCCTGTCTGTCTGTGTCTGTCTCTGTCTGTCTGTTTTTCTCTGTTTTTTTTGTCTGTCTCTCTTTGTTTTTCTCTGTCTGTATCTTTGTCTCTCTGTCTGCTTTTCTCTGCCTGCCTGTCTGTCTGTCTGTGGTGAAGTCTGTCTCTCTCTCTCTCAATTGGTGATGTTGAGGTTTGGAGCAATGGCTGCAGTATTTGTTTTGATATGTATCTGAACTGTATTCTCTGTCTGATGTGGTGTGATGTGATTTGCTATAAGGTGAGGGTGTAACAGACCAGAGGAAGACATTTGTGGGCTTTTTGTTTCTGTAAATGTGTGTATATTGAGCTGTAGTGATTAGAGCACTAGGCTCTGCCCTCGCTCCCTCATGTGAAAGAATAATTGTAGGCCTTCAGTGTGCAGTGCTGCACTTGTCAGGAGTGCTGGGAATTTGAACACAGCCACCGCTTTAATTAGTGAACAATATGGAAGAAGCACAAAAGAGCAGAGAAACAAAATAGCCATGAGTTTTAATACCAAGGAGCTTCTTGTGTAGACATGTCCTCTTCTTCTTCTTTCGGCTTTACCCTTCAGGGGTCGCCACAGCGAATCATCTCTCTCCACCTATCCCTATCTTCTGCATCCTCAACCCTTACACCCACTAGCTTCATATCCTCATTTATTACATCCATATACCTCCTCTTTGGCCTTCCTCTTTTCCTCCTGCCTGGCAGCTCCATGTCCAAGATTCTCCTACCAATATACTCACTCTTCCTCCTCTGGATATGTCCAAACCATCTTAACCATCCCTCTGATGGTTCCTAATCCTGTCCAACCGTGTCACTCCCAAAGAGAACCTCAACATTTTCAGCTCTGCTACCTCCAGCTCTGACTCCTGTCTCTTCCTCAGTGACACTGCCTCTAAACCATACAGCATGGCTGGTCTCACCACTGTCCTGTACACCTTCCCCTTGATTCTTGCTGAAATTTTTCTATCACACAGAACTCCCGACACCTTTCTCCACCCATTCCAACCTACCTGCACTCGCTTCTTTACCTCTTTCCCACACTCTCCATTACTCTGGACTGTTAACCTCAAGTACTTAAACTCCTGTACCTTCTTCACCTCTTCACCCTGTAATCTTACTGTTCCACTTCCCCCCCTGTCTTTCACACACATGTACTCAGTCTTACTATGACTGACTTTCATTCCTCTTCTCTCAAGCGCAAACCTCCACCTCTTCAGGTTTTCCTCCACCTGCTCCCTGCTCTCACTACAGATCACAATGTCATCTGCAAACATCATTGTCCAAGGAGACTCCCGTCTGACCTCCTCTGACAACTGGTCCATTACCAGAGCAAACAGGAAGGGGCTCAGAGCCAATCCCTGATGCAGTCCCACCTCCACTTTGAACTCCTCTGTCTGACCTACAGCACACCTCACCACTGTCCTGCTCCTCTCATACATGTCCTGCACCACTCTGACATACTTCTCTGACATACTCTGCTACTCCTGACTTCCTCATACAGTACCACAGCTCTTCTCTTGGCACCCTGTCATACGCTTTCTCCAAGTCTACAAACACACAGTGCAACTCTCTCTGACCATCCCTATACTTCTCCATCAACATTCTCAGAGCAAAAATTGTATCTGTTGTGCTCTTTCTGGGCATGAAGCCATACTGCTGCTCACAAATTTCCGCTACCTTCCTTAACCTAGCTTCCACTACTCTTTCTTTAGCTTCATTGTATGGCTCATCAACTTTATCCCCCTATAGTTGCTGCAACTCTGCACGTCACCCTTATTCTTAAAGATCGGCACTAATACACTTCTTCTCCATTCCTCAGGCATCTTCTCACTCTCTAAAACCCTGTTGAACAGACTAGTTAAAAATTCCACTGCCGCCTCTCCTAGACACTTCCAGACCTCCACTGGGATGTCGTCAGGACCAACTGCTTTTCCACTTTTCATCCTCTTCAAAGCCTTCCTGACTTCATCCTTTCTAATCTTATCTACTTTCTGTTCCACAGAGTTCACCCCTTCTACTCTTTCTTCCCTCTCATTTTCTTCATTCATCAACTCTTCAAAGTACTCCTTCCATCTCCTCCATACACTCTCCTCACTTGTGAGCACCTTTCCATCTCTATCCTTAATAACTCTAACTTGCTGCACATCCTTCCCATCTCAATCCCTCTGCCTAGCTAACCTGTACAAGTCCTTTTCTCCTTCTCTAGTGTCTAAGCTAGTGTACAACTCGTTATATGCCTTCTGCTTGGCCTTAGACACCTCCCTCTTCACTCTGTGCTGTAACTCCTTGTATTCCTGTCTATTCTCTTCAGTCCTGTCCATGTCCCACTTCTTCTTGGCTAACCTCTTCCTTTGAATACTATCTTGAACTTCCTCATTCCACCACCAAGTCTCCTTATCTTCTTTCCTCCTTCCAGTTGACACACCCAGCACCTTTCGTTCTGTCTCCCTGATCACTTCTGCTGTAGTTTCCCAGTCATCTGGCAGCACTACCTGACCACCCAGAGCCTGCCTCAACTTCTGTCTAAATTCCTCACAACATTCCTCCTTTTTCAGCTTCCACCACTTGGTTTTCTTCTCCATCTCTATCTTTGACCTCTGCTTACAGACTATCAAATTCATCCTACACACCACCATCCTATGCTGCCTGGCTACACTCTCTCCCACTACCACTTTACAGTCACTAATCTCTTTCAGATTGCCTCTTCTACATAGGATGTAGTCTACCTGTGTGCTCCTACCTCCACTCTTGTAAGTCAGTCTAAGCTCCTCCCTCTTCTGAAAATAAGTGTTAACCACAGCCATGTCCATCCTCTTAGCAAAGTCCACTACTATCTGTCCTTCAAGGTTCCTTTCCTTAAATCCAAACTTGCCCATCACCTCCTCATCACCTGTGTTCCCCTCACCAACATGTCCATTAAAATCTGCTCCTATCACCACTCTCTCACCCGTGGGAATACTCTCTATCACCTCATCTAATTCACTCCAGAATCTCTCTTTCTCCTCTAACTCACAACCTACTTGTGTTGCATAACGACTAACATTCAACATCACCCCTTCAACCTCTAACTTCAGACTCATCACCCTGTCTGACACTCTCATCGCCTCCAGAACATTCCTCACAAACTTCTCCTTCAGGACCACACCTACCTCATTTCTCTTACTATCCACACCATAATAAAACAGCTTGAATCCTGCTCCTATACTACGAGCCTTGCTACCCTTCCACCTGGTCTCCTGTACACACAGTATATCCACCTTCCTTCCTCCATCATATCAGCCAGCTCTCTACCTTTCCCTGTCATAGTACCAACATTTAGAGTTCCTATTCTCAGTCCTACACTCTTACCTTTCCTCTTCTCTCTCTGTCTACACACTCTCCTTCCTCCTCTACTTCTTCGACCAACAGTAGCCCAATTTCCACCAGCGCCCTGTAGGTCAATGGCGCCGATGGTGGTCGTTGTTAACCCGGGCCTCGACTGATCCGGTATAAAATTTAGTACTGACGATTCGCATGGTTAAATTTGGCAATGTTTTACGCTGGATGCCCTTCCTGACGCAACCCTCTCTATTTATCCGGGCTTGGGACCGGCACAGAAGTCACTGGACTGTGACCCCATGGCTAGATTCTTGTGTAGACATGTCTGATGAGTTTTATTGATTAAAGTCTACAAATTAACAAAAACAAGTGAGAAGGCAAAGCTTACACTGTAATTACAAATACCAATTCCAAACAAGATACCTCTTATACCCCAAACAGTAAGATACCTTTCATACCACAAACAGTAAAATATCTCTCATGCCCCAAACAGTAAGATACCTCTCATACCCCAAAAAGTATGATACCTCTCATACCCCAAACAGTAAGATATCTCTCTTACCCCAAACAGTAAGATACCTCTAATACCCCAAACAGTAAGATACCTCTAATACCCCAAACAGTAAGATACCTTTAATACCCCAAACAGTAAGATATCTCTCATACCCCAAACAGTAATATACCGGTCATACCCCAAACAGTAAGATACCTCTAATACCCCAAACTGTAAGATACCTCTAGTACCCCAAATGGTACAATACCTCTCATACCCCAGACAGTAAGATACCTCTCATACCCCAAACAGTATGATACCTCTCATACCCCAAACAGTAATATACAGTACCTCTCATACCCCAAACAGTAAGATACCTCTCATACCCCAAACAGTACGATACCTCTAATACCAAAATCAGTAAGATACCTCTAATACCAAAATCAGTAAGATACTGTATCTCTCATACCCCAAACAGTAAGATACCTCTCATACCCCAAACAGTAAGATTCCTCTAATACCCCAAACAGTAACATACCTCTAATACCCCAAACTGTAAGATACCTCTAGTACCCCAAATGGTACAATACCTCTAGTACCCCAAATGGTACAATACCTCTCATACCCCAGACAGTAAGATACCTCTCATACCCCAGACAGTAAGATACCTCTCATACCCCAAACAGTAATATATCTCTCATACCCCAGACAGTAAGATACCTCTCATACCCCAAACAGTATGATACCTCTCATACCCCAAACTGTAAGATACCTCTAATACCCCAAACATTAAGATACCTCTAATACCCCAAACAATAACATACCTCTAATACCCCAAACAGTAAAGATACCTCTAATACCCCAAACAGTAAGATACTTCTCATACCCCAAACAGTAAGATACCTCTAATACCCCAAACAGTAAGATACTTCTCATACCCCAAACAGTAAGATACCTCTAATACCCCAAACAATAACATACCTCTCATACCCCAAACAGTAAGATATCTCTCAAACCCCAAACAATAACATACCTCTCATACCCCAAACAGTAAGACACCTCTAATACCCCAAACAGTAAGACACCTCTCATACCCCAAACAGTAAGATACTTCTCATACCCCAAACAGTAAGATACCTCTCATACCCCAAACAGTAAGATACCTCTCATACCCCAAACAGTAAGATAGTTCTCATACCAAGTCCTTGCTCAAAAGCTGTTTATTAATTTGTGTTATTTCAAGACAAAAGGGACAGCTGGTGAGGTAACGTCTGTTAATAGCTGCTATAGCATGCATGAGAACAGGAAATTGTTTCATAGAGGTTCCACAACATTGAGTTGGTAAGTTAATAAATACATGTTCTTTATTGAATAAAAAACTATTTTGGGCAAATTGCTGTGATATAAGAAGGGAAAAAAACAATAAGATGATTGAAAAAAGAGTCAGTCCTAAAAAGAATTGATCCATAAATAAAAATAAGACAATCCCCAAAATAGTTTATGAATCGATTCCAGAAAGTCAAGTCCAAAAAAATACAATTTGAAGAACAGATGATCCCACAGTGAGACTCAAAAAGACTCGATCTCTAAAGAAATTCAAGCCCAAAAAGATTCAGTCCCAAAAAAAGACTGCTCCAAAAAAGGGTTAATCAAAATCAAGTTGAACTTTAAACAGGATGATACCAAAATAAGTCAATTCTAAAATAAGCCGCTTTCCTGGTTCCAGCAATTACTAAGAGTCATCCCAAAGCACTGAAAAAATGATCCCTTTACTGCAATAAAGCACAGCAAAATAAAGTGAGTGTTTTAGTGTCATTCTAAATACTGACCTATATTTTAAAAAAAATAGTTTGAACTGTGGTTTAAAACCTTTCACAGTGATTCAGACCACGAGTTCACTGGCCACTCTGGGTGTTATATATATATATATATATCAGATCAGTTCAGTCATTGGTTCAGTGAGGTGGATCCGAGTGGAGTTTATTTGAACCTGATCACCAACATTACAGGCTTCTCTTCATTCTAGAGTGTAAAGCTGATTTATGTGAAATTAGAGACGCTAATTCTCTCTCTCTCTCTCTGTCTCTCTCTCTCAGTCACGTCTCCCAGCCAAGTTCTCTGGAGGAAGTGCGTCTCGGGCTGGAGGGCGATAAGTTAGCACCTCGGAAAGTTGAAATGAGACGAGACCCAGTTTTAGGCTTTGGCTTTGTGGCAGGAAGTGAAAAGCCTGTCGTAGTTCGTTCTGTCACGCCAGGTAATAGTTACTGTTTCCTCGTGCACATTCCAGAGACTGAGCCCGAGCACAGATAGAGACTGTCCGAGATTAACAAGAGAACTTATGAGCTGTCATGTCTATCACAGGAGGTCCATCTGAGGGAAAGCTGATACCTGGAGATGAAATCATTATGATCAACGATGAACCAGTCAGCAGCGCTCCTCGAGAGCGAGTGATCGACCTGGTCAGGTAAAAGTTACAAGTCTGTGTAGATTAATTGTGTACAATTTATTACAAAATGGATTTTTTTCATACTCACACCAAATAAATACACTGATACATAGAAATATCCTGCTCTGATACTGAGGAGCGGTACTGGAGCTGTTCCTCTCAGACCTGAGGTTCTGCTCTGGCACAATAAATAGGTCACAAAATTATTTCTCAAACACGCCACCATCATGCCACTGATGTTTTCTGAGCACTGTGTCCTCCACAGCTAACATGGTTTCATGCTGAAACATCCAGTGCCTTAACCCTAAAGATACAACAGTGAAAATCACATCTAGACCTTTTTTTTATCTGCTCAGTTTTACTTATGCAAGTCTGAATGTTTTAACCATATTTTATTTTCTCCTCTGCTGTAGGAGCTGTAAGGAGGCCATTGTATTGACGGTCATCCAGCCGTACCCTGTAAGTGGGTTTCATTTTCTATAATAATATGTCTGTATTAAATTATTCAATATATCTCCAGTTGGATATACAGATCCTGGATTATAAGATAACTGTAAGCTCTTGTGCACCATGATCTCAATTTACACATTTATTTTACATACTATGTGATGTATATTCTTTTTTTTGTTGTTATAATTCTGTTTTTCAGTCACCCAAGTCTGCCTTCATGAGTGCTGCCAAAAAGGCAAAGCTGAAATCAAACCCGGTAAAAGTCAGATTTGCTGAAGAGGTCATTGTTAACGGTCAAATACCTGTAAGTAAAAAGTAACTTCCACATCAACAAAATAACAAACAATTTATTCAGGATTTTTTTTTAACCCTATACATTCAAACACATCTGATTCATTTTTAAATGTTAACTTTAGAAGAAAAAAAAGTGTAAATTTTGATAACTGTTTGATTTCAGGAAACAGTGAAGGACAATTCACTTCTCTTCATGCCAAATGTTCTGAAAGTGTACCTCGAAAACGGCCAGACGAAATCATTCAAGTTTGATGCCAACACCTCAATAAAGGTATTAAATCATGTTGATTAAAATGTGATCTCCATTAACAATGAAAATATTAATACAACTAAGCAACTTGTGTTATGGGGATGGGCTTGTACTAATCACAGAAACGTAAATCTAATATTGAGAAACGGTTTTGTGTAGAAAGGTTTAGAAAATCTAAAAGAGTACAACAGGTAACACTGTCAGGGTCGCGATGTGTTAGTTTAGCTTTCCACTAGAATATATGACTGGATCTGAAGCAAACAGTACATTCAGAGGCTTTAGTTGAATACAAGCATTTCTCTCACAACTACACAGTGGATTTCCCTCAAGTTGATTACATTAGCCTAAGTAACATACACTGATCAGACATAACATTATGACCACCTACCTAATATTGTGTTGGTCCCACCTTTGCTGCCAAACCAGTCCTGATCCTTCATGCACTTGCTCCCCACGTGCATCAATGAGCTTTCTCCGGTTCATCACTGTTCCTTTCTTGCACCACTTTTGATAGATACTGACCACTGCAGGCCGGGAACACCCTACAAGAGCTGCAGTTTTGGAGATGCTCTGATCCAGTCATCTAGCCATCACAATTTGGCCCTTCGTCAAACTCGCTCAAATCCTTACGCTTGTCCATTTTTCCTGCTTCTAACACATCAACTTTGAGGACAAAATGTTCACTTGCTGCCTAATATATCCCACCCACTAACAGGTGCCATGATGAGGAGATAATCAGTGTTACTCACGTCACCTGTCAGTGCTTATGTTATGGCTGATTGTTGTATTTATATTTGTTTTTTTGTGTTTTGGAAGGACGTCCTACTGACACTGCAGGAGAAGCTGTCTATTAAAAGCATTGAGCATTTTTCTTTGATGTTGGAGCAGAAGATGGAAAACTCTAACACGAAGTTGGTGCTCCTGCATGAGCAAGACATGCTAAGCCGGGTATGCCTGGAATGTTAAATGTGGACTATAAATGAATTCAGAAGTAATAACTAGAACTTGAAAAAAACTAAACCTCCAAATGAGTTATAAATTATTATCATGACACGGAAAGTGTGTTTCAGTTTCTTAATAGCTGCATCCTAAACCTCATACTACCAGGTGATTATAGTATTTGACCTTCTTTAGATTTATGTTGTTGTTCAGGATGTAACCACAGATGGAAAAGTCTTAATTTGAATACTACTCTAGCAAGGAAGCTAATACCATTTCACAAAAACTCTTACATTTTTAACACTAACTAATAAATAATTTTAGAAAAACTGTACATTACAGTGCTATAAAAATGTTATAACAGTTTGTAATGATTTTTCTTTCTTCCAGGTGACTCAGCGTCCTGGCTCTCACAAGATGAGGTGTTTATTTCGCATTGCTTTTGTACCAAGGGATCCAGTGGACCTTCTCCGTCGTGACCCTGTGACCTTTGAGTATCTCTATGTGCAGGTAACTTTAACGAATGTGAGACATTATAATCCATTTTGCCAACTAGAAATAGAAATGGAACATAGAAATAAGATAAACAATCTGAAGGATAAAGTTTTTTTTTAATTCAATCAAACATTAAACTTGTTTTGAGGAGCTACAGGCATCACAGAGGAGATTGGAGGTGGTGGAGGTCTTATAGGCTGTAGGTGGAGCATGGGAATGAATGGTCTGGGATGTGGAGGATTTTGGAGTTGGGGCAGAGATTTGGGATATTTGGTACAGGGCTCTAAGAGGTTAAAGGCAGAGAAGAACTATAGGAGGTTGGTACAGAGGTCTGAAGTTGGGGGTGCAGCAGGGGTCTAAGGGGTTGGATGTTGAGCACGGGTCTAAGAGGCAGGATGTGGAGCAGGGGTCTAAGAAGTTGGATGTGGAGCAGGGGTCTAAGAGGTTGGAGGTGGAGCAGGGGTGTAAGGGGTTGGAGGTGGAGAAGGGTCTGCAAAGTTGTTAAATTAATATTTATCTTTTGTCTCTTATTCTCTCTTTCTCTCTCTCTCTCTCTCTCTCTCTCTCATTCAGAGCTGTAAGGATGTCGTTCAGGAGCGTTTCGGTTCAGAGCTGAAATATGACACAGCTCTTCGTCTCGCCGCTCTCCAGATGTACATCCTTACGATCAGCACCAAACAAACTCAGAAAGTCTCCCTGAAATACATTGAGTGAGTAATTCATTTGTTTGCATATCTATATGTCCCTTTCTGCAATATCCATCATTATTACCAATCTGTTCTTCAATCAACAAGTTGAAGTCAATTTGCAGAACCATGTGGAAGCCAAGATAGTGTACATTACCCATGCATTTCACACTTCTAGAGTTTACTATCAGCTTCACCCATCTCCAACAAAGCTCTCAGGTCCTGTGTCTGGTGTATGTGCCGTTAAGGTTTGTCAGTGAAACATGGCAGAATCTCTGAACTCAAAAGGTCACAGCAGTAAGGGGAATCTACTAGTTAGCCCTTAGTCAACTCCAGTGTTTAAGCAGTAATTCAATATTTAGACTTTTCTTTAGTCCACACAGAACCAGATCATCCCATCAGCCTTGGTGACAAGTGACCCAGTTCTTCTGGGACTCCTCAGTTGGTTGTTCATCACCTGTTTGTCTCACCTTCTTTGATATTTGTATCTTGCCACATGACCTCAAACAGTCCTCAGCATTTGGAGAATAATTCATTAAACAAGTAGTTCGTCTCCTGGCCAATTCTACCAAATTAACAAACCTAATGTGTGGAGTGTTGGCTGCAGTTCTGCTATTTATTGCAGTTCATTTTATTGTGTGATGACACTTCCTGTCAGAACTCCCAAATGACATCTAGGACACTCTGTGGTTACAAAACCCTGTGGAGCATTTTAACTCTAGCAGCTCCATAACCTGACTCTGCATACAAGTAACATTCCAGAACATTTGTTGACTATAAATATGGTCCAGGACTTGATATGTGAGTTCTGTGTGTTTATTTGTGAGCTCTCCCGTTACTCCAGCATTCATTTTATTCCTAATTATATAGAAATCTTTATTTTAAGTGTCAGTTAAAAGCAGTTGGGTCGTGGTGAAATTCGTTTCTCTCTTTGTCTGCAGGAAGGAGTGGGGCTTGGCTCTGTTTCTTCCTCCAGCAGTTCTGTCCAGCATGAAAGAGAAAAACATCAAGAAGGCAATCGCACACATTCTGAAGACAAATCAGAACCTGGTGGCTCCTGGGAAAAAGGTAAGCATGCAGACATGCACTGTAGAGTGAGGTCCAAATATCATATATACTGACCTCACAGGAAGTAAGTAAGTAATAATAATCATAAAGCAACACAATTAATGAATATCATTTAAATCAAAGGTAAATATTTGTTGAAATTACAGTTGAAATGTTTATATATTGACTCTAACCTTAGCAACCGGCTGAAAATCTCTGTGTATTTTTTTCCCTAAACATCATTTCCCCCAATGTTGGATTGATTGATTGATTGATTGATTGCAGTTGACAGCACTTCAGGCCAAAGTTCACTACCTGAAGTATCTGAGTGACTTGAGACTGTATGGAGGAAGAGTGTTTAAGTCCACACTGCTTGTGAGTGTGTGTTTTCTTTCAGAGCTTAGTGTATATGTGCATAAAATATTTCTTTATCACAAAAGTTATACATCTATCGTTTAGCACTACCACTGTGTGTGTGTGTGTGTGTGTGTGTGTGTGTACGCGTGTTATGCCATTAGCAAGCAGAGAAACACACAGAAGTAACACTTCTAGTTGGGCCACGACATGGAATTAGCCACGTCATCAACACCAAAACTAACATGGTGGCCCTGCTGGCCGACTTCAGCCACGTTAACCGTATCGAGATGTACACAGAGGATGAGAAGAACGTCAGAGTAGAGCTCCACGTGCTTGACGTGAAGGTAAAATGATGTGAAGCTAGTGGGATGGGGTAAGATAACAAAGATGGGGTGGATGGAATGATTGTTCAGATGGTGGAGCGCCACATGCTGGACTGGAGTGGTGTTAGCAAGGGCAGATTGATGAAGTTGATTGGTGGACATGTACACTATATTGCCAAAAGTATTCGCTCACCTGCCTTGACTCGCATATGAACTTAAGTGACATCCCATTCCTAATCCATAGGGTTCAATATGACGTCGGTCCACCCTTTGCAGCTGTAACAGCTTCAACTCTTCTGGGAAGACTGTCCACAAGGTTTAGGAGTGTGTTTATGGGAATTTTTGACCATTCTTCCAGAAGCGCATTTGTGAGGTCACACACTGATGTTGGACGAGAAGGCCTGGCTCTCAGTCTCCGCTCTAATTCATCCCAAAGGTGTTCTATCGGGTTGAGGTCAGGACTCTGTGCAGGCCAGTCAAGTTCATCCACACCAGACTCTGTCATCCATGTCTTTATGGACCTTGCTTTGTACACTGGTGCACAGTCATGTTTGAAAAGGAAGGGGCCAGTTCCAAACTGTTCCCGCAAAGTTGGGAGCATGGAATTGTCCAAAATGTCTTGGTATGCTGAAGCATTCAGAGTTCCTTTCACTGGAACTAAGGGGCCAAGCCCAGCTCCTGAAAAACAACCCCACACCATAATCCCCCCTCCACCAAACTTTACACTTGGCACAATGCAGTCAGACAAGTACCGTTCTCCTGGCAACCGCCAAACCCAGACTCGTCCATCAGATTGCCAGATGGAGAAGCGCGATTCGTCACTCCAGAGAACGTGTCTCCACTGCTCTAGAGTCCAGTGGCGGCGTGCTTTACACCACTGCATCTGACGCTTTGCATTGCACTTGGTGATGTATGGCTTGGATGCAGCTGCTCGGCCATGGAAACCCATTCCATGAAGCTCTCTGCGCACTGTTCTTGAGCTAATCTGAAGGCCACATGAAGTGTGTAGCGATTGACTCTGCAGAAAGTTGGCGACCTCTTCGCACTATGCGCCTCAGCATCCGCTGACCCCGCTCCGTCAGTTTACGTGGCCTACCACTTCGTGGCTGAGTTGCTGTTGTTCCCAAACACTTCCACGTTCTTATAATACAGCTGACAGTTGACTGTGGAATATTTAGGAGCGAGGAAATTTCACGACTGGATTTGTTACACAGGTGGCATCCTATCACAGTTCCACGCTGAAATTCACTGAGCTCCTGAGAACGACCCATTCTTTCACAAATGTTTGTAAAAACAGTATGCATGCCTAGGTGCTTGATTTTATACACCTGTGGCCATGGAAGTGATTGGAACACCTGATTCTGATTATTTGGATGGGTGAGCAAATACTTTTGGCAATATAGTGTATATTAGAAATAGATGTATAGAAACTGATTTATCATGGTGGTGCTCCCTCTGCTGCTGTATGTGTCATAGGAGGATTCATGTTCCTTTTTGTTGTTTAGCTTGTATTGTTCACTTTTAACTACATTTATATATTTTTGTCTTCTTAGCCCATCATCCTAATAATGGAGTCCAGTGATGCAATGAATCTGGCATGTCTTACTGCGGGTTACTACAGACTGCTGGTGGATTCACGGCGCTCCATCTTTAACATGGTCAACAGCACATCTGGTAAGGGTGGAGTCATAGATACTGACACATGTGTTCATGTAAAAACTATTTGTGTCTGTATTTCCTGATTTTGACTGCTGTGTCTCCTCTCTTCTGTTAGGCCATGATTCCCGGGAAAAGCACAACTTTCAAGCGATTGAGTGGAACTATGGTTCCTGTACTGGGTGTGAGGACCACAGTGGCAGGATCTCAGAGCCAGACCCCACACCCATGTATATTACTGAGCTCCACCAAGCACATCGTGCAAGCAGGGGCACCTGTATGCAAACTGCCACCCACACACAACCCTATTTCAGGGGAAAACCTGACGAGTCAACCAAGAGCGCCAAGGTGTCTTTTATATTCGGAGACGCTCCATTGGCTAGCATGAATCCCCAGCATTTGGGGTACCAAAGGTTGATGGAGGACATTCCGGAGGTTTTGGACGATCAGCGGCCACTTTATCTGCATCAGGATGACTATAAACCCTTGGATTCTTGTTTGGATATGGATGGCTTCCAGTATGGGAATCACATGGTCTACGGAGATGGGAAAATGTTTGGTACGACTGAGGGAATCGAGGAGCCGCTCCTGCATGATATCTGCTATGCCGAAACCACAGACGATGCCGAGGACGAAGATGACATTAGCTGTGAGGATGACATGTCGATGATGGCGATGGCGGATTCTCGAGAAAGGGCTCTGTCGCTGCTTTCCCTGTCGGAATCTAGCGATGACATCATCGACTTGACTTCTCTTCCACCGCCACCAGAGGGGAATGATGTAGAAGACAATGACGTGCTTTTGCAGTCGCTAAATTTAGCCATTGCAGCTCCACCACCAGGATTCAGGGACAGCTCAGATGAAGATGAGCACCAAGGAGAACAAATGAAAAGAAACTTGGACATCCCGGTGTCACTAATTGACTCTGTGCCCATGAACGTGGACAGAGGGACAGAGGAGGTGTTGGATGATGCTGTCGTTTCCACACTGCAAGCACTAGAAGCTTTGGCAGCCTCTGAGGATCAGTCTCACCCACAATCTGACAGTAATTCAGGTTCTTACTCTATCGTAACCTTCATTCATTGATGAAGTCCTCCAGCCATTGATTTTTGTTTGGTTTTAAAACCTACTCTCCATTCCCTCACCTATATTTTTGTGTTGTTTCATATATTTATTTTCATTATACATGTATGAAAGCATTGTTTTGTTTCAAGATGTTCTTTTTCCTGAATCATTTGTTTATTTTGTTCCATTGTTAATGTTGTAAACACATTCATTAGTTTCATTGTCTTTGTCTTTTTTTGTACAAATAAAAAATTAAAATTGTGCAAAACAACTTATATGGTGTGAAGGTTTGTTATGATGTCATGGTTTCATGGCTAGTTACAGTGTTGACTCTAACGATAATTCTACAACTTTATTTCAATATCTTTTATTCTCTGTTTAATTAAATGGATTAATGTCTTAGATAAACATGTTTTTTCTCATTAGATATTTGCTTGCTATCTTCTACTAAGGCCAAACAAACCAACCTAAAACATTTGTCTTTCTGTGGCACACAGGTGTAGAAATATCTCGATCCTATAGTCCTGAGTCTGCTTCAGATTCTGGAAATGAGACAAATTCCTCAGAAATGACAGAGAGCTCAGAGCTGGCAGCGGCTCAGAAACTCTCAGACAATCCACTGAAAATGTTCGTGGCCACGGCTGAAGGGTATCAGACGCTGGACGCAGAGAAAACAGAGTTTCGTTTGAGGGCCACGTCAAGAAACCAGGAGGAAGAACTGAAGTCCACAGCTGTAGCTTCATGTCAGGCCCTCCACTCAGACCACTTGGAGATGGAACCTGAAACAATGGAGACCAAATCGCTGTCAGATTACTTCAACAAAATGCACATGGATGCCATGATGGGCAAGAGACTAGGAAAAGTTGATGAGGCAGACTGCAGATCAGGAATCGCTAGCAAAAATGAATCAGTGCAGATTAAGGCAGTTGGCTCTAACATGGAGGATGTTGTTGGGAGATACAACAATGCCAGTTCCAGAGAACCTCTTCACACAGGGTTTGACCTTCAAAGGACACCTTTTCCATTTCAGGACAAGAATGTACGATCACAGCAGATCCAGAACTATAAAGCAGAGGAGCATGTTTACTCCAAGACACCAAAGTGTGGCAGCTCTAACACCACAGCTCCGAGTAATCTCAGAGGATCCCTGATGGACCTGAACACTCGGACCACTGCAGAAGAGGCTTACTTAATCCAGCAAGACACACATGAGCAGCAAAGTAAAATACCAGCATCCGAGAAGGAAGTGACGCGATTGTACGAGTACCACTTGCCCAAGAGGATGTCCTCACTCCAGAGCGAAGGGATTCATTCCCTGCAGAGTTCACAGTGCTCATCCATCGACGCAGGGTGCAGCACCGGAAGCAGCAGCTGTGTGACGCCAATGGATTCTCCACTCTGCACTGCCGAGAACATCCAACTTATCACTGAATCTTCTTTGAAAGGCCTCGGATACCCGCCCACAGAAGAAAAAGGCTACAGTCAAAGTCCACATCGCAAACTCGTGCATCAGACTTTAGATCCCACGTTTTTACGAAAGCACCATGCAACGCCTGGTACAGAGTTGAGCACGGGACGTGAAGGATGCCAGAGGATGGCCAAGATCAGAGAAACGACAGGTATTTTTCAAGAATCTCGTCTTCTGTATATAGTGTGTGTATTTTGGATGTTTACAGTGTATATATCAGCCTCAGGCAGCCTCTCCATGTGCAGTAATGGCAGCTCAAGACTGTTTCATCCCATTAATGAAAAATAAATGTCTCAGCCCTTTTTGTTCATCTCTAAACATCGTGAACATCTAGTTTGTTGTGTCAGTGGAAAGAGAGGAATAGTAATACTTAAAGACATCAAACACCAGATTTTGTCATTTGGTGCAAAAACCTACAAAAGAATCTTGCTGTTGGAGAATTAAGTTTGGGGCAAAATAATTCACAAAAGCTTTAAAAAAAAGTGCCTTCCTTATTCCAAACAAAAACAAACAAAAGCCGCAATATCTTGCAAAAAGGAAATGGCACCCCTAGCAAGCAAGTCCAGGTCACTATAAAGATCATAATTATTCAATATTTACTTAGATATCAAGTGCTGTTTACTTAAAGATGATCTTTTCCAATAATTTTGCTCACCTAATATTTGAGTATTCTGCCACAAAAGGTGCCAAGTTACAAGTTTACACGTCTAGATGAATAAAAAGAAGGAAGTCTGAAATTCTGATCTATCATCTCATATTCGTCTTTTTGTCTTAGACCCAAATGTCTTCAGTGTACAGCAAGAACAACATAACCAGCCTCGCCGTTCCAATACTTTTGGAAATGGCTATATAATTTATTCATAGTTCATTTGCTTGATGTTTACTTCAGATGCATGTTTAAATGAGTAGATATATAACAGGGTGATAGATCAGAAACAAAGAGGCAAATACTTTTATTTCTAGATGACTTTCATCTCTCAAAAGTTTCTCATGTTCTCTTTCTCTTTAACAGAATAAAATGGAACTCGTTGTCATTTCTATGTAACAGGTTTCCTCTGTGTTTTTTTCCTCTCACAGTGTAGTGTCCTGATGCTGGAGCTGAAATAGAAGGCTTGTCATTTACACGCACCACATCTACACCGATCCTGACCATTCATGCATGGCACAGACTCTTCCGTGCCAAAACCAGAGGTCGGTCGAGGTCTTCCCCTTCTTGGACTGACTCTCTGGTTGCCTCAGGAAGGCAGAGATGGAATTTCCCTGGAACTTCCACGAAAAGCAGTGGCAAAAAGGTCATTTTTTTCATGGAAGGTATTTTGGCTCAGGGAGCTTTGTTGGACCTTTTAAAAGAACTTAAAAGTGAGTGCAAGTCTGGTGAGAAAACCCTGCAGTCAGGCCAAGACATGCCATGATTTACCTGTGCTGATTAATCAGACAGGATTATGCAGGAAAGTCTATCCAGCTCACACAACATACACAACGTACACAATGTACACAACATACCCGCTGACACGTATTAACCACCTGCCCATCCTGTACTGTTTTGCATTTTGTAGTAAGAAAAGGAGATCATGGCGTGCTATAACACACTGGCTGACATTATACTGTACTAGTTTCAGCCCAGAACAAGAGTAGAAGAATTCTTTGGTCATGGGTGAGTGTATAATCTCACCAACAGCAAATTTATCATGTCAAAGTTGTGTTGTAAGAAAGTCTGAGTGCTGCTACAGCTCATGTGCTCTCTCCTCTTTCTCCATCTAGATAACTGTAGGCAGCTATGAGTTGTGGCATGTGGAAGAGGGCAGATAGCACTTGTCTTGCTCTGCCCTGTGATGCAGTAGTTGTAAAGAAGCACGTGTCTCAGAGGAAGCATGTGTTATGCTTGATGATAAAGGAGAGTTGGCTGGTGGGTGAAAATCACCAGAAGTGTGACCACCAGTCAGTTCTTAGGCCACCGATCTCAGCTCACGACCAAAGAATTCTTTTACAAACGCTGGGATTCAGAAAGGGAACTCACAAGAAACCCGACATTTCCAGCATCTGGTACTAGACTGCACTTAATACTGACTGCACGCTTCTGGATAAATACATGTTGCACTTTCAGCACAAGACTATAAACTATAAAGGAACGTGAAAATGACGACCCCCAACCCTCGTCGCTGTAACGTCCCAGACCGACGACCAAAGCAGTTCGTTTTTCGACACATCTGACATCTCCACCTGGGATTTGCAGCCATTTTTGATTTCATCCTGGGAATAAAGACAGAGGAAAAGGATACGGCTGAGTTACAGCTCCTTCAAAGCCATAACCTGACCCGTGACCATCACTGACATCGTCACGTGGTGGTCAGAGAAATCCCTTCAGTTTGGCCAGTGTGCTTTGATAAATCCATGCCTTGTGTATATTTTATCTAATCTGTAAAGAAAATAAATTAAATAATACATAGAATTTTTAAAACAGGAAATCTATCATTCTTAAACGGTTGGTTATGCCTAGCTTATGTTCCAGTGATGAGATTAAAATTAGAACTTTGTTCTGAATGTTCAGAAACAGCACACATGCAGCTTATTTGCCTGGTTAATTATGTACAATTGTTTCAGTCATAGAATGAAAAAAATGAAAAAAACAAAACAAAAAAAAAAACTTTTACATATTTATGACTAAAGTCAGATGTGGTTTATTTGCATTATCAAACGTATTAAATATTTCGAGTTATTATCATCTGGTGTTGTTATTTGAGGTCACATTTAACATTCAGCATTTTGATAAGGAATATTGTTTTAAATAATTTTTTTTGGTGAATACGGTTAAGTAACAGTGTGTGAAGGAGTGTGTGAAGTGTCAGTAGATAATCCCCAGTGACCCTAGGGAAATCTTGAAGAAGAATTTTCCCCTCTCTTCTGTGGTTTTGCTTTCATTTATGCAGAAATCACACAAATGACTATGCTTTTTAAATTTGCCAGTTTTTTTTTTAAATGGAAAAAGTCTAAACGAAATGTGTCTGTGGAACTGATTTAAGATTTTATATACAAACTAAGAATACCTAATTATGGTATTATTTCATTTCTTTCTTTATATCAGTTCTTCATACTTATGTTTTGTGGGGTTTTGGGTTTTTTTTTTTCGGTTCAATGTTAAACCTGTGTGTTGGTAGTTCAATAAGGAGGAAGTTAAGCGAGTTAAATATAACCACTCTCACTTGTCTTTATGGTTTTGTGTTTTCATGGTCAAAAAAAAAAAAGAAAGCAAATGTGTGACATTTGCTCAGAAATTCATCTCCAGACTCTATCAGTGCAGTTTGAAAAGCATAGAGGAATCAGCAGGCTGTGATGCCAAAGCCCAGTAAGGAGGTGAGCTCTTAATTCTTTAATATCCTTATTATATTTATACTTAAATGTACTTTCAAGTCTGTCAGTATGTTTAATTTTCAGATGTCTGTACATTAAAGCTTCCTGATTTCCTGTATATTCAGTATATTTCCAGTATATTCCTGGAAGAGATTGTTTGCAATCATTAATACACACATTGTTCCTCTTAGATGGCAAAAAGGATCTTCATTCTTAAAATAGCCTTCCTTCTCCTTTTCTGTCCATCTGTGTGCTCGGAAAGCGAATGGTACCCCAAAAGTCTGCAATGTGACGTGTCCAGGATTAGCAATGACTCTGAGGTGAAAGTGGACTGTACCAGAAGAGGATTAACGTCGATTCCTCCAGGAATTCCATCCAACACCACCAACCTGACGCTTACCATCAACCACATTTCTCACATCAACAACACCTCCTTCCTCAGCCTCAACAACATCACGGAGATCGACATGCGCTGCAACTGCGTGCCCATCAAGATTGGCCCGAAGGACCACGTGTGCACGCAGAGTGTGCAGATCGATAACGGAAGCTTCTGGCAGCTTAAGACTCTCAAGTCACTTTACCTGGATGGAAATCAGCTCTCCAGCTTCCCTAAAGGACTTCCACAGAACGTTGTGCTCCTCAGCCTTGAGGTCAACAGCATTTCCTCAATTCTGAAGGAAAACCTCACGGAGCTTACCAACATCCAGATTCTGTACCTAGGCCAGAATTGTTACTTCCGAAACCCATGCAACAGATCGTATTACATCGAGCAGGATGCTTTCTTGCAACTTGACAAATTGACTTTGCTGTCGCTTAAATCAAACAATCTGTCTTACGTGCCTCACAAGCTTCCATCAAGTCTCAAGAAGCTCTACTTATACAACAATAACATACAGAAGATAGTAGCGGAGGATTTTCACAGCTTGACTGAGCTAGAGATCCTGGATTTAAGTGGAAACTGTCCCCGTTGTCACAACGCACCTTTTCCATGCACTCCATGTGCTAACAACGCTCCTCTTCAGATTCACGAACACTCCTTCCTCAACTTGACCAAACTTAAAATTCTGCGTCTTCACAGCAACTCTCTCACCACTGTGAACCCGCAATGGTTTCAGGGCTGCAAAGAACTTCAGGTGCTAGACCTCTCCAGCAACTTTTTAGCAAAAGACATAACACACACTTCCTTTCCTCATTCGCTGCCTTTACTAGAGGAACTCGATCTCTCTTTTAATTATGAGCTCCAGAGGTATCCTTCATCTCTAAACCTGTCTCAGTCTTTCTCCTCTCTGAAGTCGCTCAGGATCCTGAGAATAAGAGGCTTTGTGTTCCAAGAGCTCAAACAACAAGATATTCAGCCTCTAACTTTTTTGGGGAATCTCAGAATGATTGACCTTGGGACAAACTTCATCAAGTTAACTAATCTAAGCATCCTCAAAGGGTTGAAAAATTTCCACATCATCAATTTGTCAGACAACAAAATCTCATCACCTTCAGAGGCAGAGCATGCAGCTGCACTGTCGATGGTACATGGCTTTCCCAAGCAGGACGACACTTCCCCAATGTCACGAGGCTCTCAGTACAAAAGTGGAGAAGTGAGAGAGATTCACTATTTTAGATATGATGAATATGCACGAAGCTGCAAAAGTAAAGACAAAGAACTCGGGACTTTGAGTCCTTTCAACACACAGTGTAGCGCCTTTGGAAAAACGCTGGATCTCAGCAGAAACAACATTTTTTTTTTACATTCAAGATTCCTGAATCTCTGTGAGCTCCAGTGTCTCAATTTATCAGGAAATGCCATGAGCCAAGCTTTAAATGGTTCGGAATTTGTTCATCTTAAAAATCTGAAATACCTTGACTTCTCCCACAATCGCCTTGATCTGATGTTCTCCTCGGCATTCAAGGAACTGAGCAATTTAGTTGTGCTGGACATCAGTCACAACAACTACTACTTTGAAGCAGAGGGGTTGACTCACATGCTAAATTTTACCAAAAATCTTCAAAATATGAACAAGTTAATAATGAACCACAATCAAATTTCCACATCCACTAACACGGAGATGGAGAGTTCTTCTCTAGAATATTTGGAATTTAAAGGCAATCGCCTTGATCTCTTATGGAGAGATGGTGACACACGATATCACAACTATTTTAAAAACCTCGAAAAATTAAAATCTCTTGACATCTCTCACAACAATCTTAACTTCATTCCCAAGCCAGTTTTTCAAAGTCTTCCCAAAACACTCAGAGAATTCAACATTACAAACAACAAGTTGAAATCATTCTACTGGGATGGTCTTAGGTTTCTTCCAAACCTGGAGGTCTTGGACCTTAGTGCTAACCACTTAACAAGTGTGCCTCCAAAGCTTTCCAACTGTTCCAAATCTATTGCAACACTGGTTTTACGCAAGAATCAGATTTTGAGGCTGAGCCCAGAGTTCCTCCAAGATGCATTTAGCCTGAAAAAACTGGATCTGAGTTATAATCAAATCAAATACATTGAAGAGTCAAGTTTCCCCGAAGATGTCATAGACAAGCTGGAGGTTCTGTTCTTAAACAACAACCGGTTTGTGTGTTCATGCAACGCCACATGGTTCGTCCGGTGGGCCAATCGCACATCTGTGTACATTCCCCGACTAGCCACCGACGTGACCTGCGCGTCCCCTGGCACGCAACGAGGCCAGAGTGTGATTTCTCTGAACCTCCAAGCCTGCCAGCATAACTCTCTGTCAATAATTCTCAGTATCCTGACCACGTCTGTGATCCTGAGTGTCCTCACCCTGTCCATCTCCAGCCATCTCTTTCTCTGGGATGTGTGGTACATCTACCACTTCTGCCTTGCCAAACTCAAGGGTTACCGTCGGCTTCTCTCGGAAAGCACGGCCTACGACGCCTTTGTAGTCTACGATAAAACTGACACAGCAGTGAGCGACTGGGTGCTGCAGGAGCTCCGGGTTCAACTGGAAGATCGTGGTGAACCAAGACTCCATCTTTGCTTGGAAGATCGTGACTGGGTTGTGGGGTGTCCCCTCATCGAGAACCTTTCTCAAAGCATTCAGCTTAGCAAGCGTACCATATTCATCCTGACCACTCACTTTATCCAGAGTGGCCACTTCAAGATGGCATTCTACCTGGCTCACCAGCGGCTCATGGATGAAAAAAATGATGTCATCATCCTGATTTTCCTGGAAAAGTTTTCCTCTAGTCACTCCAAGTACCTCAGACTCAGAAAGAGGCTGTACAAAAGATCTGTGTTGGAATGGCCAAGGAATCCTCAAGCACAGCAGTATTTCTGGTTTTGTCTCAGGAGTGTCTTGGCCACTGAGAGCCAGCAGCACTACAACAAGCTCTTCCAGGAAACACTGTAACTGTCACAATGGCATTTTTATACATAGGGTCAGTTTTTAATGGTTTCTAAATGTTTTTCCATTGCTCTTTTTACCTCTGACTGTGACAAGGTACTGACACTGGACACTCCTTCTGTAAACATTCAATTTCAGCAGTGACACAGTTTTTATCACTTTACGTTCCTGCGTATGAGCTGTTACTGTATGAATGATGATAACGAGCATGTTCATATGAGATGTTGATCAACACTGTCTGACCAATCACAATCCAGAATTCAGTCCTGCAGTACAAACACGGTTTAAATTACAGCGCAGCCTTCATTTTGTTTTTGTGCTTCAACACGTGTATCAATTAGCAATTGTTTTGTCTTGTATGCAAATAAATCTCCAGATTATTCAATAAGATAAATAATATTGAGTTAATTAGTGTGTTGTGGAGTGTAACTGAGTGTAACTCTGTATATTCGGAAGTTGGCAAGTCCTAAACCATTTTTTTCTTTTTCTTTTTTCTTTCTTACTTTTTAATAATTATTCTCCATTATTACATTTTAAAATGTGAACCACTTTCATTGTAAATGCTTTTCTTTTATATTGACAATGACTCATCACTGACTTACAAACTAACATCGAGAAATGGGAAGTGAATCTTCAGCACTTCCTCTATGGGTTGCAGAGGTGTAAAAATAAATCAGTAGCCCCAAAGTAAAGCTCTGCATCTGGTAAAATGCATGTATTAATTTGGATAAACATAACAAGTCTAAACAGAACATTTGCCATATGGTGTGGGTCTGTGGGGGAAAGCCCACAAGAAGATCTAATATAAGTTTGTTGATTGTCAGGTGGCAAAAAATCTCAGCACCTTTAAGTACTATTACACACAGAAACACACCACAGGAGTAAGAGTGCTGGTTGGCAGTTAGAGCAAAACTTCCTTTTTTCCCACAGATGCAGTCCTGTACACATCTCTCAACACATCTCTTATTTCGTGGATTGCTTTTACAGGAACTATATATGTGTGGAAGATCGCTAAAATGGTGAGAAAGATTTATACATAAGAAAATTCTTCTTTTTGTACTTTGTTTAATAACGGTGTTATTTTTAACCAGAATGACATGCACTCTTAAACTGTAGTTTATAAATGTTCATTTGTTCAAGTCAAGTCAGACACTTATAAGTCAGACAACATATAAATGTAAATTCTGTCCTTACAATATTTCATCTATACATATATAGAGGATTGAAATATTTAGAACTTCTAATTTTTTATTTCCCAGGAGGCTAGGAAATACTGGCTAATGCTAATATGCTGGGTGATGATTGCATTCTGGATCAGCTTGGCAGCATGCGAGCCGGATATAAAATCCCTGATGACGCACCGATGTGACATCTGGAATAACACTGACGGGACTGTGTTTGACTGCCATGGCCGAAAGTTACGGATCATGCCCAAGGTATATTTGAACACCACCAGCCTTGATGCATCTGAGAATGAAATCCAGAACCTAACAGCAGACTCGCTGAAAGACATGCAAAAATTAAAAAATCTCAGTCTAAATTGGATGAACCACAAGAAAAATGTGAAAATCAGCAAAGGGGTTTTTGCAAATTTGACAAACCTGGAAATCTTGGAGCTTAATGGAGTTGGTCTGTCAGTGATACCTGCAGAGCTTCCGAGTACTCTGAGAGAACTGAGATTGGATGAGAACAACATTTCCTCACTAAGTTACCAAAACGTTTCACAATTAAAAAACCTGACCCATCTTTATCTTTCCAAAAATTGCTATTATGGGAGATCCTGTTTGATGCCTTTTGAGATTGTTAATGGAACTTTTTCAGACTTGGACAAGTTAAAACATCTGAGTTTGTCATACAATAACATCACTCATGTTCCCAGATATTTGCCTGTCTCCTTAGTAACACTTGAACTTGCTTCCAACATGATATCGTTCATCGGAGAAGATGATTTCAAAGGTCTCCCAAATCTCAAAACCCTTAAAATCCAGGGGAACTGTCCACGCTGTCACAATGCTCCATACCCCTGCACTCCGTGTGCCAATGGTTCTATTGATATTCATGAACGAGCTTTCCACCCACTCAGAAAGCTCATTTTATTGCATCTTGCTGGGAATTCCATTTCTGTAATCAAGAAAGCTTGGTTTGATAGCCTTTCGCAACTGCAGGAACTCTACCTCTCCTACAATTTTCTGACAAGTCAGATTGAGGATGGACCATTTCTGAGTAACTTAAAGCTTTTGAAAAAACTCGACCTCTCGTATAATTATCAACTTCAAGCTTATCCGGAGACTGTGCGCCTATCACCAAACTTCGCCAACTTGCACAGTCTTCGCGTGCTGCATATCCAAGGTTTGGTTTTCAAAAAGATCCAAAATGACTCTCTCGCACCTCTTTATGGTTTGCAAAATCTGACCGTATTAGATTTAGGAGTCAATTTTATTGTGGCTGTGGAAACAAATATATTTAACCAATTTCCTAATTTACAACTGCTCTATCTGTCAGAAAACCGTCTCTATCCTATCGCTAACACTTCAGTTAGAAACCCAGATAATAACATAAAGCCATCACGCTTCGACCTACCTGAGCTGACAGGTTCTGATTCTAAATGGACACCAGAACCGTATCAGATTAACAGACAGCTTGTCAAACCAGAGTGTGTCGCTGCTGGCCGTGTGCTGGATATGAGTAGAAATAATCTGTTTTTCATTTCCCCAAAGCAGTTTGAGGACTATAAAAACATTTCCTGTCTCAACCTGTCCAGAAATGGCTTCTCATCAGCATTAAATGGAACAGAATTCACATCACTGCCTAACCTAAAATATCTAGATTTGTCATTCAACAAGATTGATTTGGCTTACGATTATGCTTTTAAAGAATTACAGGAGTTGGAGGTGCTTGACCTCAGCTATAACCCACATTATTTCATTGTGCCTGGGGTGACCCATAATCTGAAATTCTTACAGAATTTGCCTAAGCTGAGAGTATTAAATATGAGTTCCAACAGCATTTTTACCCTAACAAGTAAATACATGTTCAGCAACTCACTTGTTGAGCTCCAGTTCCAGGACAATCAACTGGCGAGGATATGGAAAGACCGAAAGTATGTGCAACTTTTCTGGAACTTAACAAATCTGATACATCTTGATATTTCAAACAACGACATCCATAATATCCCTACAGAAGTTTATAAATACTTGCCTGTCACACTAAAAATATTAAGATTAAACTACAATTACCTGACTAACCTCGAATGGACTTTGATGCGGACCTTTACACAGCTTGAGGAGCTCATTCTTAGCTACAACAGGTTGACGCAGGTGTCTCAAAACATAACCCAGAATATCCCGTCCTTGCGTTACCTTGACCTGAGCCATAACAGGATCTCTCAGCTGGCTATCCCATTGCTCAAAGGCGCTGTCAATCTGCAAATGCTGGATCTGAGTAGTAATAAATTAAGTACCCTTGATGAGTCAACCTTCTCATCCGAGGAGACAAGTAATTTGAGCACTTTGTGGCTCCATAAGAACCCCTATTATTGCACATGTGACATATTAAACTTTACTCTTTGGCTTTCAAAAACCAATTTGAAAATCCCCTATCTGTACTCTTTGGTGACTTGCAGTACCCCTTATGCAATCAAGGGCAGACCGCTGTTAGCCTTTGACTTCAGTGAATGCCCTGATAAAAAAATTGCTTTCCTGGCCTATTTTTTCTGCACTGTGCTTATTTTGGGATTAACCTTTGTGACAACCTTGATGCACATGTTCTACTGGGACTTTTCATATGTGTTCTACTACATGAAGGCAAAATTCAAAGGCTACAAGCATTTGAGCTCTGGTGATAATGTCTACGATGCCTTTGTCACCTATGACACCAAAGACCCACAGGTCTCAGAGTGGGTCCTGAACCATCTCCGGGTTCAGCTGGAGGAAGAAGGGGATCGCTTCCTTCCAGTCTGTTTGGAAGAACGTGACTGGTTACCTGGCTGCCCCATTCTGGACAGCCTAACCCAGAGCATCCGCCAGAGTCGCAAGACGATCTTCGTTCTCACTCAGTCCTATGTGAACAGTGGCTCGTTCAAGATGGCCATTTACCTGGCGCACCAGCGTCTTCTGGATGAAAGCGAGGATGTGATCGTGCTGCTGCTACTTGAGCCTGTGCTGCAGAACTCACATTTCCTGCGCCTGCGGAGACGACTCTGCAGCCACAGTGTGCTCGAGTGGCCCCAGAGCCCTGCCGCAGAACCCTGGTTCTGGCAGTGTGTGAGAAATGCAGTTCGGGTCGAGAACAAGATCATGTACAGCAGCATCTACTCCAGATACTTCACCATCAAAAAAAGACTCTTTTAATAATAAAATAATGAACTATTCAAAATATATACATCATATTATTATTTTTTCACTTACAAACGTCATGTTCTTATCATCATTACCACTATTCTGTTGACTGGAGAAGGTGAACATTCAAGTGAGAAAATATTTCAGTGTAAAGTGTCTCATAGCCAGCCTTTTTTGGCTATTTTTTTATTTCTTTTTTTTTAAATTAGCAGTCATATTTGTGTTCATACATCATTAGGACATGTTCCTGTAGTCACTATGGTGTTGCTAGGGTCTTCAGAGGTGATTGCTATGCTATGCCAAATGGTTGCTAGTGTATTGCTTTGTGGTTATTAGGATGTTGCAGAGTGGTTGTTATAGAATGAAATTATATTCTCCAGGGGGTTGCTGGAATGTGGCTTGTTGGTTGCTATGATATTACATGGCATTGTTAACCCAGTAGGTTGCTATGGTGTTGCTAGGTGGTTGTTAGGGTGTTGCTAGGTGGTTGATATGGTATTTCAGTTGGTTGTAAGGGTGTTGTTGCATGGTTGTTGTGCTATCTCAGTTGGTCACTAGATTGTTGCTAGGTGGTCCCCATTATATTCTCTGTGATCACTGATGTTTTGCTAGGTGGTTACTGTGTCATTCCATGAGGTTGTTTGGATGTTGCTAGCTGGGTTGCTATAGTATTCCAGGTTATTCTAGGGGGATTCGCTATGATCCCAGCTGGCTGCTAGTGTGTCATATGGCTTCTATCATGTACCGTGCTAAATGGGAGGCTCTGAGCTTTCTTAGCTTGATAGCCAGGTTGCTCATAAAGCTCCTGAAGTGCAAAATGAAATGAATGAACTTCAGATGTGGAACATGTCCTGGCTGGGGACTGCAGATTTGAGATTAGGACAGCACTGTGTTTTATTTTCATTTTATTTTTGTCATTTTAAAAGCCTTTTCTAGTAGCATGTTACTTGTCTAGGCTACACTGTCAGAAGTAAAGGGATCGTTTTGTTTCAAATTTTGTACAAAAAGGGTAAATGTGGTTTTGAAGGTAAAGAGTGGTTGTGTTGTTGTTTTCACATGTAAAGGTGCTTTACATCATCTGGGTTCTCTTAATAGGACATGGGAGAACATTTTTACAGGCATACAATCAATGCTCTTGATACATTCCACTACTTTATCACAGAAATTACACACAGCAACCTGGAGATGAAGATTCACCTTCAGCTGTTTTAGAAATAAATTCTGAAAAGGAAGAAGTGACTAAACCCAGTGTTTCCTGTTTCACTATGAGAAATACTGTAGATGCTGTGTTTGTAATAAAAAAAAAAACATAAAGAAAGAAAGAAAAAGAAAATTAAAAAAGATATTTTTTCCATTTGTTGTTTTTGTATTCAATGATCATTGTTTGAATTTATTTAAATAATTAATTAATTTGCTTTTTATAATAATAACAATAATAATAATAATAATAACAACAACAACAACAACAACAATAATAATAATAATAATGTATTGTAATATGCTAACATTAATATAACATTATAATAATATTTAATTGCACGTAAAAAAAAAAGATTTTGTTAAATACGTTATGTTAAATATGATGATGATTCACAGAATGGCCACAAGGTGTCGCGCTCGTGCGCTTTTTAGGGGCGTTGGCTTGCTGTGTTCTTATTGGCTGCATGCAAATCAGTGTGGTGATGTAGACAGCCTGATTTGCATAAGCAGTATAAAAGGCTCAGGCTGCCCGTTTGCCTTTACAGCGCCTTGATTTCCACACACATCTGTTTTCCCTGCTCTCTGCTGCGGTGAGTATATTTTAGTTTTTATTTTAGTTTTATCCTATTTTTAGTGCTTTAATGCACATTATATGCAGCAGTACATTATATACATCTCAAAATCATCCAGAAAATTGATCTAGACTTATTTATTTATTTGGGTTTTTTTTTTCCTCTTCTTTATCTTCTTTAAGGTGCCTTCTTTATTTTGTAAAAGAAGGCTCTGTATTTACAACGTCGTTGCTGGTTATAGCAGGTTATAACAGTGTTATAACTGTAATTAATGCCGTGAGTAACAATGTCACTTGTTCAAAGGACACATACCAGCAGCAGAGGCGGTGTTCTCTTTGTTCAAATCCCTCTGTGTAACAGAGTGATGTGATGCAGGTTAGAGGATGGAACAGTGATATAAAATAATACATGGATATGGGCCATAATAATAATAATAATAATAATAATAATAATAATAATATAGCAATATAATATAGCAAGTGTAGATGCTGCGGATAGGGCGGTGCCATGTGCGAGCAGGGGTCACAGTGTAGTCATCTTAAACATTCAATAAACTAATTAAATACAATTAAATTAACGAATAAGAATGCATTTGAATTAAAAAGATCACAATCACCTCTTTTATGCATTGCAAGATGTCTGGTTAGGATTTTTTTTATGTCTGTTTCAAAAAGCAGCATTTAAAAAAAGAAAATAACAAAATTATTATACAGGTCTAATTTGTAGATCTACACAGTGACTCTAAACAACACGCCATTAATGTTCCTGTTTTAGAAGTCAACCACAAAGATGTCAGACAAACCCAATCTGGAGGAAGTGACCAGCTTTGACAAGACCAAGCTGAAGAAGACAGAGACGAAGGAGAAAAATTCTCTGCCTTCAAAAGAGAGTAAGATTTCTGTTTTCTGATTTCTGTTCTATTCACACTTCAGCAATTGTTGATTCATCTGTGGAGTTTGTTGGGGAGTAAATAACAAAATATTAATTACTACACAATATATAATCCATACTCCAGAGGATAGAATCTATCAGACGTTTAAGAACAAAATATTTTGTTCATATTAATAGACTGAGAAATTGTTTCTGCTGTCCGTTTCTGCAGCGATCGAACAAGAGAAGAAGGCGGGCTCGTCATGAAACTTCCTACCAATACTCCACTATGCACTGCACTGCCTTCATCTTCTCACCTTTTCTTTTACGAAAAATTAGTTTCATTTCTTAAGACAAAAAACCCTAAAATGCGTTCTGATTGGACGAAACAAAACCGCCATCTTGTGGCCCGTACCTCCTTTTTTTAAATAAAAAAGAAGGAACACACCACTGCAAAGAATGATGGATGGGGGAGTTCCTGATGAAGAGGATGAAGAGGAGGCGGAGCTTCAGCCTCAGGGCGGGGCTGAGACTTTGATTGACAACTTCCTGGGACTTCACTTTCCAGACCCGGGCTGATGATTCTTGCTGTCAGATGTTGAAAATCATGCAGTGTTTTGTTTTGTTTTTCAAGTTAAATGTTTAAGATTATTTTGTAATCTAAAGTTCAAACCTTGGAATGCACAATATTTTGTTTATGCAAATAAAAGAGAAGAGAAAACCTGTTCATTTTACGGTGAAGTATTTTTAAAATTGAAAAAAAGGAAATTCAGAGGAGGTGCACTGCAAAAAGACTGCTTTGAGCAATTATTAATCTTTTGTCATTTTTATGGGAATCATTTGGTGGAAAATTCCATAAATTTTCATGTTTGGTTTGTCACTTTTTCATTTACACCGGAGCTACGAAGCTCCATGTTTTAGCTAGCAGGTAAAGGAAGCTGTTCTCATCCATAAAGTATCAGTTTCCTCGGCCTTGCATCACATCCAGGTCTTCAGAGATGTGCTTAAAATTAGCTAGCGTGGCTAAGCAGAGTATTTAACATGTTCCAGATCTTAAGCCTTCTGGAGCTTAACCAATTCAAATTAAATACATTAGAAATCATCATTATTTTAATGATTGATCATTTTCTACATGACTCAGCATCTATGTGCAGTAATAAATCAGTCCTCCAGTGAGATCCAGTGCAGCAGCTGTCTTAAATGATGGTATCAGCATCGTGTAGCATTTACGCTGTGGTAAAGACGGCATGGTGTGAACAAGTGGTCGGAAATCTCATCTACGCTAAAAAAAAATGTCCGGAAAGAGAACTGAATACTGAGGTCATTCGCAGCTAATTCACTTTCATGTCCTCTATAACACATTCGTTTTAAAAAAAAGAACTGTGTGAAAACTAGCTTCAGTTTCTCAGGCTGTGTGTGTGTGTGTGTGTGATGGTCACAGACTTCTGAAACAGACATCATCTACTCCATGTTCTGACTGTACGATTTGTAGCTGACAGCAGAAACGGTTCTTATGTCACAGACCCACTTTCTACATTTACTCTTCAGCTTTATTTGTGGAAATTTATTCTATTTACTTTGGATTATTTGCTATAAAACATGACCCTTGACACCCCGTCTGCACCTCCTCCTCCACTCAGAGCAAGGGTGACTCAGAGTGCCCCCATTGGCCGCTGTTCATTTTTTAGTGCTTGCCGCCGTTGACCACTGATCTTTGACCACTAGGTGTATAATAACTGGGTGTAGCTAAATGGTGAACGCTGCAACATCTGGAATGCTGAACACATTCAGCGACTCCAAAGAAGTGAATCGAGTTTTCAGCATTTCAGTGGAATTCAGAAATTGTGAGTTGTGAATGAGGACTTTATGGAGATGAGCGTTTGTTTTGGCACCCTCGCACGTGTTCCATTTCTTCCTCTGTATTTTCTCTACTGATGAAAATATTGGCACCCTTGGCTGTGTTTGGATTGCTCAGATTCCTCAATATAAAAAACCTGGAGCACAATTTAATTACACGGATTAATAAATTCCTCTGACTTTTACAGGAGGAGGTATGTGACGGTGAAGAGACACATCTCCAGTCACACACACAGATGCCAGATTGTCCTTAATAGACGAGAAAAGAGCTGTGGTTGTATTTATGTGATATGATATGTTCATGTTCACATTTATAACTTTGCAGCATTTCTTTCTGCTTCTTCCTGTTTGCTGTTTGCTGCGGTTATTCACTACTTTCATTATGATCTCTGTCTCTGTCTCTCTCTCTCTCTCTCTCTCACACACACATAGCACACAGGGTGATATAGCCACACACCCACATCTCCATCTTACACATGCCATCTTACATCATTTTATTGTGATATAATAATTAGGTTAATCAGTCTAATTCTTCTTTCTGAAAGACTCCCATAAGATCTCTAAGTTCTGCTGGAAGGTATAGATTATTATCAGCTAGCATGAAGCTACAGAAATGCACCACTGTATCCTCCTCTAGAAGTTTCTGGAAATGTGTCTGGTGAAAACACTTCATACTGACAGACAGATCGCAAAACAGATCACTGTACCAGAGAGTGTTTTCATTCTTTAAGGGCATTCTTTTTTCATTAAGAGGGAAAATAGAAACGGAAACAAAAAAATCCCTCTCTAATTGTGTATATTTTGAAGACGAACACCTGCGAGATGAAGAGATATACAGTAAACCTCCTTCAGCTACTGTATGTATTGGATTATTCCTGAATCATCTGAGGAGCATTTTTTATTAATCACAGATCAGAACAGAGTTATTAGTCAGTCCCCGTCAGAATCCCGTTTTTGTTTTCCAATTTTCTTATTTGGTCATCAATTTTGTTGCTGTATTTTGCAGTTGCAGAAAAAAATCACAATTTTTAGAGATCAGCGCTCTTCAGATACCGATTTAGCATCCCTGCAGATTACGGCATCCTTTCAGTGAGCCCTGCGAAGACTAGAACCCTGAGGATGCACCTGATTTGAGCCACCAGTCAGAACAGTTGTTTGATGTCTGATTGGAGGCAGTAAAGTAACTTCTAAAGTTATATCTTTATTAAAGAGCTCAGGATTATCACGTAGCCTCTACAATTTGATACACTGTGACCTCATCTCTCTTTCCTTGACCACCTTGTTATATCTGTAGCACCTGAAGGGGAAAAAACAAAGAACTCAGTGTGTTAGACAAACACCTCTCATGTTTCCTCTGAGCAGCCAGCTGTTGTGCAGTAAGAGGAAGTTAGCATTTAGACTAATGTAGCAAAACAGACAAAATATCAGAGTCACATCAAACACACACACACACACACACAGAGGAGAGGAAGTCACAGTCGACCAGAATAACTGAAGCGAGCGGAAGTGTCACTTCCGTACCTTCTGCTCCATTCCTTCAGTAAGCTCTAGTGCTAGCTTTAGCATTAGCACAATCCAGCAGACTTTAGCTGCATGATCATGTTAGCATGTTTAATCATTTAATTGCATTTATTTATTTAATTACAAAATAGTTCACCAATCCAATGTCATTATGAACAATTAACAAAAGAGTGAAAAGAAGCTAAAAAGTGATGACTTTTTCCTCTGGTAGTCTCTTCACTGTGCTAGTGTTTGAATATAATGTTTTAAATCAGTCAATGTTTTAAATAAAAGTTTCATTAGAAACGTAAAATTCCCTGGAATTTTATTATGTTGCATCCAGGTTTGTGCTGTCTGCTGAGAGCTAGCATGCTACTAATTTAAGACCCTGTAATAATTAATACTGATTATTATTTAAGAAATAGATAAGTACAAGAGTAAGTATATAAGTACAGTTTTCATATTAAAATAAAGCAGCATGTTAGTATATTAAATGTTACTGCAAGCAGCAATTAGCAGGCCCAAGCACCAAGAGTGCAGTAATATTTATTTCATCAGTCACTACAGACATAGTCATCTAACACTGCTCCATCACTCAACAAACAAGTGGGCAACTCCGGGCCAGATGACAAGCCCAGTGGCATCATGCCACACTTCCTGTTTGCACATCACCATGGCAACACTGTTAGATATTGACCAAATTTGGCTTGAATCATGAGCCCTGTGTGAGAAAGAGAGTGCTCAGTGTCAGAATGCACAAATGGAGAACTATTCTGTCTAAAGAAGAACCATATGCCTATCAGTCTAGGTGCATGGAGGCAAGTGCTCATAAGCCAAAGGTTTGTGGAAACCAGACCTGCATGGGCTTCTTCTCCAAAATTTCTCTCCACTAAAACTCAAACCCTGTTCCAGCATGACAATGCTCCTGTGCACAAAGCAGCTCCATGGTGTGGAGGTGAAGGTTGGAGAAAGTGGAAGAACTGGAGTGTCCTGCACAGAACCCTGACTCTGACTCAACCCCACTGAACACCTTTGGGATGACCTGGACTGGACCTGGAGTCTTCTCAACATCCCCACATTAGTGTCTGATCGTGTGAAGACAGTTTCGACCTGATGAAAGGTTAAATAAAATTAGTAGTGATGTTGATGAAGCTTTGACTCAGTCTAGATTCTTGGCATGACATTGTACATAGCATTGTTAAATCTGTCTTTTCTTTAATCTTTTATTCATTAGCATTTAGCACACCACCAGGCTATCTTGATATTGAAATGAATCTAATTCCTGTGTAAATAAACGATTTTTTACCACAAAATTCTGGTTAGTGAGATGATCATTTAACTCGAAGTCTGCTACATAACAAGGGAGCTTTATATTCAGCTCTGATATTAATAGCTATAGATCACAAGTGGTGTCACTTTGCTAGTCCTCAGGCTTTCACACACACACAGACACACACACACTACCAAAACGCCCTGTTTCCATGGTAGCAGACAATTGCTGTGAAGCATCACACCTCCAGCCTGTTTCACAGCGTTACAAAACAAATCCCACTCAGAAACCAGCTCTGAATATTCAACACATGCAGAACTGCGCTGGTGCTGATCCAGTCCGCGGATTTTGACACGTTCTTGTTCAGTAAAATGTTGTCCAGTTCCAAAAAAACAGAAAAACAATAAAACTTCCTTTATTGATTTGATGACGCAAACTACTGCCTCATGAACACACAGTGCATGCTGATGATGATAAGGCTCGGGTTCCAGGGTCAATGAGATGCCACTCTTGGCCTGTACACCCACCAGTAGGAGAGCACCTGAGACTCCAGTCTGTAGATAAAGCATTTCTCTTCCTTGTGAGCTCATTTCCAGACAGCATGAAGCTTTATTTTATGTTTTCTGGCAAACTTGGGAACATCTGCAAGAAACCTGTGTTGTTCAGACTATATTGGGCTTTCAGAACTATCTGCACTGTGAAACATGGTGGTGGTAGCATCTGTATATACACTGTGTGTGTGTGTGTGTCTCCTCATCATGGCACCTGTTAGTGGGTGGGATATATTAGGCAGCAAGTGAACATTTTGTCCTCAATGTTGATGTGTTAGAAGGGCCAAATTATGATGGCTAGATGACTGGATCAGAGCATCTACAAAACTGCAGTTCTCGTGGGGTGTTCCCGGTCTGCAGTGGTCAGTATCTATCAAATGTATCCTTTAAGTCCTGTAAGTATCCTTTAAGTTCTGTAAGTTGCGAGGTGGGGCCCATGGAGGCTTAGATACAGGACTTAAAGGATCTGCTGCTAATATATTGCTGCCAGATACCACAGCACACCTTGAGGGATCTAGTGTAGTTCATGCCTCGACGGGTCAGGGCTGTTTTGGCAGCAAAAGGGGGACCAACTCAATATTTGGCAGGGGGTCATAATGTTATACCTGATCAGTGTGTATGTATATACACTATATTGCCAAAAGTATTCGCTCACCCATCCAAATAATCAGAATCAGGTGTTCCAATCACTTCCATGGCCACAGGTGTATAAAATCAAGCACCTAGGCATGCAGACTGTTTTTACAAACATTTGTGAAAGAATGGGTCGCTCTCAGGAGCTCAGTGAATTCCAGCGTGGAACTGTGATAGGATGCCACCTGTGCAACAAATCCAGTCGTGAAATTTCCTCGCTCCTAAATATTCTAATTATAATTATATTATTCTAATAATAACTGTCAGCTGTATTATAAGAACGTGGAAGTGTTTGGGAATGACAGCAACTCAGCCACGAAGTGGTAGGCCACGTAAACTGACTCAGCGGATGCTGAGGCGCATAGTGCGAAGAGGTCGCCAACTTTCTACAGAGTCAATCGCTACAGACCTCCAAACTTCATGTGGCCTTCAGATTAGCTCAAGAACAGTGCGCAGAGAGCTTCATGGAATGAGTTTCCATGGCCGAGCAGCTGCATCCAAGCCGCACGTCACCAAGTGCAATGCAAAGCGTCGGATGCAGTGGTGTAAAGCACGCCACCACTGGACTCTAGAGCAGTGGAGACGCGTTCTCTGGAGTGACGAATCGCACTTCTCCATCTGGCAATCTGATGGACAAGTCTGGGTTTGGTGGTTGCCAGGAGAACGGTACTTGTTTGACTGCATTGTGCCAAGTATAAAGTTTGGTGGAGGGGGGATTATGGTGTGGGGTTGTTTTTCAGGAGCTGGGCTTGGCCCCTTAGTTCCAGTGAAAGGAACTCTGAATGCTTCAGCATACCAAGACATTTTGGACAATTCCATGCTCCCCACTTTCTGGGAACAGTTTGGAACTGGCCCCTTCCTCTTCCAACATGACTGTGCACCAGTGCACAAAGCAAGGTCCATAAAGACATGGATGACAGAGTCTGGTGTGGATGAACTTGACTGGCCTGCACAGAGTCCTGACCTCAACCCGATAGAACACCTTTGGGATGAATTAGAGCGGAGACTGAGAGCCAGGCCTTCTCGTCCAACATCAGTGTGTGACCTTACAAATGTGCTTCTGGAAGAATGGTCAAAAATTCCCATAAACACACTCCTAACCCTTGTGGACAGCCTTCCCAGAAGAGTTGAAGCTGTTATAGCTGCAAAGGGTGGACCGACGTCATATTGAACCCTATGGATTAGGAATGGGATGTCACTTAAGTTCATATGCGAGTCAAGGCAGGTGAGCGAATACTTTTGGCAATATAGTGTATATCCAGATCCATGAGAAAGTGCAGGTTAGACTGTCAGACAGGTATTACACAGACTACAGTATAACACTTAGACTGAATGACTTTTGGGAAAAAAACTGTTCAAGAGTCTGGTTGCACATGTTCTGATTGCCATGTATTGCTTCTCTGAGGGCAGGAGGGCAAACAGGTGGTGGTCTGGGTGGGAAGAGTCTTTAACAATGCTTCACACAGCTGGAGTTGGTTCTCAGGCCAGTGAGCAGTGTGTCCTGGGTTTCATCCAAGCGTAGCCTCATTCATGTCTCACATCCCTTTTAAACCCATGTCAGTACTCCATGTGGGAGAGTTCGGGGGGGGGGGGGCAGTGCTGATGGATTCAAGTGAAATGAGAAGCACACTGGATAATAACGGGTGTGGATAAATTTAACTGTACTGTGTGTTCACATGCACTTCCCCAAATGTCTTCATTATGTTTGCTTTCTTTTTCCCATGATATGAAACGTCCACGCAGGCATAAACAAGTGTACTCTCTGGGGTTTTCCTGAGATGCTGCTGTGTGTGTTAGCTCTCATTGCTGAGCCCTTTGGGAGCTCAGAGGAGGATTTTCAGTGTAAGTCATTAAGAGTCTAGCAGCACACACAGATTAAAAATAACAATGCTGCTTTTTCACACTCTTTTTATTCTTAAATGTTAAATTCTTAAGTGTTGAAACATGACATGACAAACAAACGGCAAATATTTTTTGAAAGGCGATATTTTATTCCAGTTTATCTGAGCTCAATTCACCACCTCAAGTGATGTTTGTTAAATGAGGGAACTTACCCAGAAAGCACTGCTGCAACCTTTAAACATTTTCCTTTTATAAATGGTGGATAAAGTCAAAGCCAAATACAAAAGCGGTGTTTCAGAGTGATATAAATACACACACACACACACAGAAAACAATTTCACACTTCCTCATTTACCTGAATGTAATCCAACAGTATATCTTTGTGTTTCCTCTCTAGGATAAAATCACTACAATGGCCAACATCATCATCCAGATATTATTATTATTATTATTATTATTATTATTATTATTATTATTGTTATTATTATTATTAAAAGCTGTCCAAACAAAAAATATATTAAAATAAATTCAAACAAATAATTATTGTGAGATGTGAATAAGCTACAGTGTGAAGCACAAGTCTTCTGACTTGATGCAGTGAGAGCAGACAGCTTATGGTAGATCAACATTTGTAATAATTCAAATTATTCTGTGAGTCTCAAGAATTTTGTAGCATTAAGTGAACACACATTTCTCAGGGATGAACTCATTTGGTATTGAGACTCACACAGTGTTAAGGCACTTCAGGAGGTGAAGATGAACTTTTATTGCTTCAAAGTATTTGGCTGTAAGGGAAAAAATATATTCCAAAAAATTCCTTTAGTGAGACGTAGACGACAGGGAGAGAGAGAGAGGGAGAGAGAGAGAGAGACTGAGAAAGTGAGAAAGAGAGAGAGTGAGAGACAGACAGACAGACAGAGGCAGAGAGAGGGAAGGAGAGAGAGACAGAGAGAGTGAGAAGGAGTGAGAGAGACAGACAGAGGCAGAGAGAGAGAGAGAGAGAGAGAGAAAGAGAGAGTGAGAAAGACCGAGAGACAGAGAGAGAGATTTGGGGGGTAGTAAGAAGGAGAGATAGAGGGAGAGAAGCCATATTAGGTAGTGAATTGGTGAAAAGGCAGTTTCCCTTTTATTTGTGAAAGAACGCACTTCTCCATAACAAAGTTTACACAAAAAGCTCTTTGTCTTGATTTGTGTATGTGTGTGTGAGTGTGTGTGTGTGTTTAATCCTTTTGTGAGGACTGAATGATGATGTACAAATGTTTTTATTTTCATGTTTAAGTTGATATTGTAATTGTGTTTCAGTTCCTTTACATTAATGTTATTATATATGACAGTTGTGTTGCTTTAAGCGGAATGTCGAGTTGGTCTGTATTGCTTAGTTGTTGTTTCTCAAGCAGTGAAGTGAGGAACTGTGAGGAGAAGGAGTAATAATACACAACAATTGTTAATGATGGCCATGATTACATCATACCTCATTTAGTGCAGGATTATACACTGATCAGGCATAACATTCTGAGCACTGACAGGTGAAGTGAATAACACTGATGATCTCCTCATCATGGCACCTGTTAGTGGGTGGGATATATTAGGCAGCAAGTGAACATTTTGTCCTCAAATTTGATGTGTTAGAAGCAGGAAAAATGGCAAGCGTAAGGATGTGAGCGAGTTTGACAAGGACCAAATTGTGATGGCTAGACGACTGGATCAGAGCATCCCAGTCTGCAGTGGTCAGTATCTATCAAAAGTGGTCCAAGGAAGGAACAGTGGTGAACTGGTGACAGGGTCATGGGCGGCCAAGGCTCATTGATGCACGTGGGGAGCGAGGGCTGGCCCGTGTGATCTGATCCAACAGATGAGCTACTGTTGCTCAAATTGCTGAAGAAAGGTGTCAGAATACACAGTGCATGATGGGTCAGGGCTGTTTTGGCAGCAAAAGGGGGGACCAACACGATATAACGTGGTCATAATGTTATGCTTGATCAGTGTATCATTGCCCTCGTTCCGATACGGTCTTGTTTCTATAGCAACGACTCGCTCACAGGGATTTAACAATGTGTGTGAATTGAGTTATTTAACATCTGTGGAAGGAGTCTCCAGTGTCAGAGGTGAAGCTGTATCCTTAGGTTTTCAGACATCTTCAGAATAGAAGAGTTGACAAGCTGCTTTTACAGAGAGAGGTGTAAAAGTGCTGAAGGAACGATTGACTGCTGGAATGGAAGTGAAACTAGTCTCTTTGATGGTCTACAGCATTAAATGAAGCTCTAAATGGTTACATCAGTGATAAACAGAAAAATAATCAAAGTCAAGATGGTAACAGTAACTCCGACTCTCCATGATGTGCCTTATTTCTTACGTACAAACCTTTTATAAAAGCGTCTTGGTGTTGAGCAAAAGTGTAGCATCTGTTGTCTCGCCTCCAGACCTCTCAACTCTCTCATCACTAAATCAGTGCGTATTTATTTACAAGAATCTTGATTCACTGAACTGTCACTCACTCACTCACTCACACACACACACACACACACACATACACAATGTGCCATTCTTCTCAGTGTGTGGTTCATTGTGCATTGTGCTCTGTTCATTACACACATCATCATCATGACTCAGTTGTGATCTCACTCCCCCTGAACATTTTTTTCTTTTTCTTTTCTTTTTTTCTGCAACTGATGCCCCAGTTACCATGGGTTACCAGCCCCAGATATATTATGGGATGTTAGCATTCAGTCAGAAAAACAGCAAAGAAACAAACAGAAATTAAAAAAAGACTGAATTTTCCATTAGTGGAAAAGCGATAAACGTGTTCATGTTTATCTCCAGAAACCCTACAGCCCTTATAAATACACCGAGCTGGAATAGCGTGGAATAATCACACAGGAAGTGTGTGTTAGACTGATACACACAACCAGTATTTAAAAAAAAAACAAAAATATTGTTATTGTTATTGTTAAATATTATGGGGAAAAAAATTAAAACAAACCAAAAAAAATATGGAACCAAACCGGAAATGTTGTGGCTTTTCCCCCAGTAGTGCGAGACAGAGGAGATATTATTATATATAATTTTCCAGTTTTGTTTTGTTTTTGTTTTTTTCAGTTAAACTTAATTTAGAATTAAGAAAAAATAGACAAACAAATAGACAAACATTTTTAAAGGTTTGGTGAAAAAAGAAAAACAGATCATTTTTGCATGAATTTGTATATTTTTATAATGAAAAAATAGTGGTTAGCACGTTTCCCTCACACCTCCAGCGCCCTGGGTTCGAGTCTCGCTCCTTCTCACTGTGTGTGTGGAGTTTGTATGTTCTCCCCATGCTTGGTGGGTTTCCTCCGGGTGCTCCGGTTTCCTCCCACATGCAAGACATGCATCTAGACTGATTGGAGTCTAAATTGCCCGTAGTGTGTGACTGCATGAGTGTGTGTGCCCTGCGATGGGTTGGCACTCCGTCCAGGGTGTATCCTGCCTTGATGCCCGATGACTCCTGAGGTAGGCACAGGCTCCCCGTGACCCGAGTATAGATCGGATAAGCGGTACAGACAAAGAAATGAAAAAACGTTTTGAACAATTTTTTCAGGGTTAATATTCAATAATGTCAAATACATCAGAATTAAAATTAACCCTGGAACAATTTGTTACATGTGTAATACTAATCAAACTGGGAGATAAAACAGGAAATGTTTTTTTTTTTCAGTACATGTTATAGCTTTTAACACTTTTTGAAGATCCAATATCTCGTCATTAAGACGGGACGTGTGGATGACGTCACTGTTTCACATCATCTGCGTAAAACAATCAGGATTTCTCACACAGCTAAACATAAATACGTTTTCATTTTACATCATGAGAATCAGAGGACAGTTTTAGTGTTAGTTACAACTCTCTAGTCTGAAATAAAGCAAGCGGACTATAGAATAGACAAATGAGCTATACAGACTGTTCGGGATTAGTCAAACATAAACGAGTCAATCATAAACGAGTCAAATAAACGAGGCGATTCTTTTAGAAAAATGCTCACAGATACGTTAGTCTTTTTTCTCGTCTGTTTGTGGATGTAAAAATGCCTTTGCGTTTATAGTGCTATTAATCTAAATGTTTCCATGAAAACCTCTTTTGGCGATGAATTTAGTAGCCCAAAGAGTCGACTCTTACTGGTGAGTTGAATCGAATGAACAGACCTGGAATTCCCACCACTATTATGCAGTAAATTTCATTCTACTAAAAGTTAGGCTAAGGTTAGCGTCATAAGCCTAGTTGTGCTGCACTTAAATAACATGTCTGTGAATGTTTCTATGTTCAGTCAGATCTCATGCCCAGCTAGCTTCCTTTCAGTGTTAGCAAAAGCAAACACTCATTCTGTAAATTCTTCACAATCTGAAGGTGTAGCGCATGTTCTCAGAGAACCATGGAAAGACTATAGCTCAAAAAAGCTGGGTACTTTTGGTTATTGTCTGTGTATTTATCTAGATAACAAAGAATGTGGTTTGCTAGCATGCTAGCTACCATCAATAACATAATTGTCATTATAACATGATTACATTAGCTGAGGAAAAAGTGTGGTAAAAGAAATGATCTTAAAAGTGAAGTAAACACAAACAAAATGTCAATTTTAGCTAATGTTTAGTTTAAGCATTAGTGAGAAATGTGGGCATTAAGAATTTACACTCTCAGTAAATTCAGTATAAAAAAAAAAACAGACATTAGACATTTAGACATTTCTAAATAGACATTTCTATAGCCTATGGATTATTTTGCCTCAGACATTAGCACACATTAGCAAAAATAACGAGCTCTGAGATTATTTCCTTCTGTGTTTAGGGAATAATTAAACTAATGATTCTTGACCACAGAGAGCTCACCACATGCCGGCCTCCTGTTTCCTGTTTGGATGTTTTCTGTCTCTCACAATTTTATTTTGTGGGTTCAGTGTCAACTTCTTTTTAGCGAACATTTTCCATCTGAATTTATAATTTCTGAACACATGGACTACATGTCTTTGTTTAAGGAAAGGACACACAAACTTCGTTCATAAAATACGAACAGAAAGCACAAAGAAAAGAGGAAGTTACACAGCAAAAGAAACTTAATCACATATAACACACACACAGGAACTTATTTAGTAGATACAACTGGATAATGCTAATAACAATACACATATATAAATAGATTACAAACATGTTTCGTATTGTTATCCTTCCTCTCCACACACACACACACACACACCCAGAGGTCATATCCCAAACGCTATACTGCTGTGCCATACTGCGGTCACGTCCCAAACCATTATACTGGATTGTCATCCTGGACTGTCAACCTACATGTACTCCAAACCTGGTCATGTACTACAAACCAGCATACTACTACTACTACTACCACGTACCGTAACCAACATACATATCATATAAAACATGGTTACACAGGAGTTTAGTTATTTAGCACCTACAGGCACAGACAGGGAGACTTCCCTGGTTACCATGACAACTGGCCACTGTGGGATGAACTAGCACATGATGGCATTGGGTTTTGATAAAAAAAAAACACTACGCGTGTCAGTATGTGATTTAGGCCGCAGTCGTGGCAAGACAGGAACACGCTGAACGCACTGCACTGAAGTACAGGATGTGGTAAGACAGGGGAAGAACTCAAAAGAACACGGAGTGTGAGCTTTCCTTCCTCTCCTTTTATAGACATGCAGCATAAAACCAGGTTAATGCCGGAGGAAAATCTGAAAATTTAAGCTGGGTTTAATCTGAACAATTGCTTTCAGGAGTTTCATAAAGAAAGTCACATGCCGAAGCTTGCAGAGGTCCCGGATCTGCTGAATTTAAACTGTCCCAACAAATATTTTAAAGATTTTACACAAAATTGGAGATGCCTTTGTTTAAAAAGCGAGGTGCTGGGTTGCAGGTTTTGTCAGAATGGGTAGGGTATTTGAGAAAGTTTGCCCAACAGCGCCCTCTAGTGTCTACAGCTAGTGTTTAGAATGCAATGCCGCTTTTCTCCTATGTCATGGGGGTCAGAAGGACCCTGCAAGAGTGATTTCTGTTCCTTCAGTCCAAAGCCAGGACTGGGCTCCAACGATACATGAAGAATAAACCAAACAGCAGGTTCGTTCATACAGATTCCACATGACTCGGTGGTGGTTCTTGGTGATAAGAGGACGTTGGGCAGCGGATACAAGCTGTCTGAGGATAACTCTCACAAGCCCCACACTGCTCAGGACCTCCTCAAAAACAAAACTAGGGGTTGTGGGACCATCCTGTCCAGCAGGATAGAGAGTGACAACTTGTTTAGAAAAGCTTCTGTTGCACCATATGCAGGAATAGAGATAAGCTGCTGTTTGTCAAATGAGAAAGCACACAGGAAGTGGTTCGGATGTTCTGAGACACTGAGTAAAAGAGTGAAGGGGATGGATACTGGAGACACATGACTGTCCCTATTCCACCAGAAGTGAAAAGAGCTTTACATGATGCACTACGTACCACAAGTCATGAACATAAAATGTTTCAAGACGTGTAAAGTTTTTGTTAACTGTAAGTTTGTAAGGTTTCCATTCAATCCATTCCACATATCTTTATACTTTGTAAATAATAAATTTAAAGTATTCAGTCATTCCTGTAGGGAATAATACATTGAACAAATCCCCAGAGAGATGAATGACTGAATGAATGAAAAGTAAATCTCTGTGAATATATTAAGTATATATTAAGTATATATTATCTCAATGTTCTTCTAAAACAAAACACTTTAATCAGTTTATTCAGAATGAAACATTTTGGTAGATACTTTTACTACGGATGTTCACGCTTTCCATAAAGCTTTTCTAGGATGTCAATGACAGCCAGTGACATCAAGACAAATTCATGGTGGTTTTACAAAATCAAATTCTTCAAATTATTCAAATAAATTCCGTTACAACACTGATACTAGTGTTACACATAGACATCATAATCCACAATGTACTCCACTATGTAGATATGCAGCATGTTGGTGTGCCTTATATAATGGCCAACTCAGGAAGTTAAATTCTTGTGATCAGTTGCTTTGATAAGCCACTTAACTGGGTTACATTTCAATTAAATTCAATTTTATTTGTATGGTGCTTTTAACAGTGGACATTGTCTCAAAGCAGATTTACAGAACATAAGAAACATAGCACAAAAGTCCAAGGTTAATGTTAAACAAAATCATCCCTAGTGAGCAAGCCTGAAGCGACTGTGGCAAGGAAAAAACTCCCTTAGATGGTAAGAGGAAGAAACCTTGAGAGGGACCAGACTCAAAAGGGAACCTCATCCTCATTTGGGTGACACCAGAGAGTGTACATTTAATGCTAGTAGTCTTTATTCTTCATTGAAATATAAATAATTGCTAATAATTTATCACCACATCCATTTCATTATTAATTACATGAAAAAAAAGTGTATGCAGACACTTATTCATGTAGAACACAAGCTTTAAGCAAACATTTACTGTTTCCTTCAATACAACGTCAAGTCTAACGGTTATATAACAAAAGTTTCCTGTAAAGTGTATGGATCATGTTAACTGACTCTTGCACTTGTGTCTCTGTAAGTTACTTAAATAAGTGAAATTGCGTCCACACACTGAGCAGTAATAAGGCTTCTCTCCCGTATGGATGCGCTGATGTGCCTGCAACGTGCTCCCGTGTGTGAAACTCTTTCCACAGTGCAGGCAGTTATACGGCTTTACGCCGCTGTGAATGAGCTGGTGTCGCTGGAGATGACTCTGATGAGTGAAGCTCCGTCCACACTGCGAGCAGCGGTACGGCCTCTCCCCTGTGTGGATGCGCTGGTGTATCCGGAGGTGACTCTGCTGACTGAAGGTCTTGCCGCACTCGGAGCACAGGTATGGCTTCTCTCCTGTGTGGATGCGCTGGTGCAGTCGGAGGTGATTCGGCTGGCTGAAACTGTTGCCACACTGCAAGCACTGGTACGGCCGCTCTCGCGTGTGTACCACGTGGTGCATTCGCAGGTGACTGCGCAGGGTGAAGCTCTTCCCGCACTCTGAGCAGTGATGCGGCTTCTCTCCGGTGTGAATGCGCTGGTGAAGATGAAGATTGCTCCGCTGAGTGAAGCTCTTCCCGCACTGCGAGCACTGATACGGCCGCTCTCCCGTGTGAACACGCTCGTGTGTCAGTAGGTGACTCTGACGATTAAAACTCTTGCCACAGTGTGAGCAGTGATGCCTTTTCTCTCTTGTCTGGAGGCTTTGGTAGCTCTGGAGCATGCTCTCTTGAGTAAAACTTGCCTCACACTTAATATCTTCCTGCATTTGACCATCAGAAGTATTAAGATGGAGAGATGATATCTCCTGACTACAAGAGATCGCTATGGGTGTCATGATTAAGCTTTTTCCTCACAGCATTGTTTATAGACGTGTTTAATCTGTAGGAACTGGCTGTGAGGAGCAGAACACCAGAACCACCAGATGTCTGGAAGGGAAACCAAAAGAAAATACACATGATCAGGCATAACATTATGACCACTGACAGGCACCATGAATAACACTGATTATCTCCTCATCATGGCACCTGTTAGTGGGTGGGATATATTAGGTAGCAAGTGAACATTTTGTCCTCAAAGTTGATGTGTTAGAAGCAGGAAAAATGGGCAAGTGTAAGGATTTGAGCGAGTTTGACAAGGACCAAATTGTGATGGTTAGACGACTGGATCAGAGCATCTCCAAAACTGCAGCTCTTGTGGAGTGTTCCTGGTCTGCAGTGGTCAGTATCTATCAAAAGTGGTCCAAGGAAGGAACAGTGATGAACCGGCGACAGGGTCATGGGCGGTCAAGGCTCACTGATGCATGTGTGGAGCAAAGACTGGCCCATGTGATCCGATCCAACAGACGAGCTACTGTTGCTCAAATTGCTTAAAAAGTTAATGCTGGTTCTGATAGAAAGGTGTCAGAATACACAGTGCATCACAGGTCAGGGCTGTTTTGGGGGCAAAAGGGGGACCAACACAATATTAGGCAAGTGGTCATAATGCTACGTCTGGTCGGTGCAGATAACCTCAGTTTGAAATTCAATTCAACAATACATTTAGGTTTGATTAAACAGATGTGACAAACAACCCTGTGTTTCTCTATGTAAATGTTGTAAAGGAGTGTGAATAGTCACCGCTTGTAATCAGGGCCTCTGGTTTCTCCTCATGCTTCAGAAGTGTGTTTGCACCCATCCCACTGTTGAGAAATACACCTTTACTCCTACTGGCAAGGACACAACAAAGATAATATGACAAAACAGGCCAAGAAATTAAAGGACAAATAAGATCTGTACAGCTTAAAACGACGACTCAAACTGTGCAGTGTCTAGAAACTTCAGAGCAAAGTTCTGTTGATTGTGTCATTTGTGAATGAGTCGACTCTTTGAGGTAAACTACATACAAGAGCGCTTTCTTTCTATCTTCTAAGATAATGCTGTTACTCTTGCAACGTAATTTAATTAAAATTCTCTCATTAATCCTCATTCCAACATCGGAGTCGTTTGTATAAATGATAAGACGCCTGTGTTTTGACTCGTAGCAGTGTATGAATCAGCAAGACACGACTGTGAATTTTACAAAACTAAAATTTCTTTTTAGTTATTAAAAAACAAATTAAGGTTTCGAAAACTGTTGTAGCCATGGGAACAATAATCACATGTCCAAATATCGCAAAATCTAGTGTCTGACTTGTCGAAAATGGCAGTGAGCTGTTTAGGAGCTAAAAGAGTCGACTCTCACGGGTGAACTGAATTGAATGATTCAACTCAATGAAAAGAGCCAGAGTTTACAAACAGATACGCGGTGTATCTGACGACAAAAATATGAGCAACTCGTACTTTCTAAGTCGGAGCTATGTGAGAAAGCCTAGCTAAAGGCAATGTTATGACGGAAAAACGATTAAAACAATGAAATTGATGAGATGAGATGAGATTGAACCAGCTTCGTCTTTACAGTGACGACTACTAAAAACCCAATGCAGTTGTAATTAGAAAAAAAATATATATAAAATATTTAAGAGCTAAATTCAATCCCAGATGAACAATAATATCCGATTTATTGTGCAAAACATTGTATAGATGCGGTCTAGCACCATACGTAGTGCACTGTAATGAAATATTAATAATAATAATAATAATAATAATATTTGGGATTCAGCCACAATCTTTTCAGAGCGCGAGGTTAACTTACCTCAGACAGAGAGCCCTTAAGACATTCCACGTGCAAACAAAATAAAGAATTCACTTATTTGTTTGTTTGTTTCTTCTTCTTTTTTTAAGATTGAGGAGCTTAATTGTTGACGCAAACCGCTTTAGCTTCTTCGTCTTGTCAACCAGTTATAGCGCTTTACTGCCACCTACTGGACGGAAGCAGAGCAGCGCCTCACATAAAGATAAAGACTTTAAAAGAAGTCTGATGAGCAGATATTATTATTCTGTTACATAAATGAAAGAAAGAATAAATAAATAAATAAATGGGTGTTTCAGAGCTTTCTGTACCTGTCCTTTAGTTTTATGAACATCAGGGCATTTTTATTTAGAAATAAAAATACATTCCTAGCCACGTGTTCATCCAATTAAATGCTATCTAGAATGTATCTATCATTATTTGCAAGACTGAGGAGAATTCTGTCTACGATTCAGTAATATTTTTTCTGTGTCAGACGTTTCCTGGTGATGATGTTATTCATTCATCGTGGACACATGGGTATTTTATTTAATTTTTTTATATCATTATCCCACTGCTGGATCCAGAGTTTATGAGCTGTATGATGTGAATAAATATTTCTTTTAATAAATTCACATTTTCTAATGTGAAAACACATTTTTTATTACAAATAACAACATTATACATTTTTATAGCAGAATAAAGTAATTCTTTACATTTTCACAGTCTTTCGGCGCAGAGAAATAGTTAAGACAAACGTAAAAGTGTAATAATACTATCAAGATGAAAAAAAATTGAACAGAAACAACTCAAAAACATGCCTTCACACTCACAGCAGTACGCTTCACTCCTCGTCAGTCAAACATAAAGAAAATGCTGCTTTAATTGAAAAACTAATTGAATAACTAATTTCCCTTATTATCCTGTAATATCTTTAAAAAAAATCTACTTTATGCTAACTGGGAGTCGTAGCAGTCTGCAGGTGTTTCTCCAAAGTTCAGCCTGGAGCTGGGCATCATAAGAAGCTGAAGACGATTTTACAGGTATTCCTTCATGTAAATAGCAGCCGCTAATGCCTTCGAAGTCCTGAGACGTGGCTGCGTACACGGCTGTTTCTGCTGCCTGCTCTGGGGTCTGCAGACACACCAAACATTCCCATGTTACACTGTTTCCCAAACAACACTAAAAAGAGTGTGTTACTACACCACATTAATGATAAGTCAGATCATTTGGCTTGGCTCACAGATGAGATCCGACTCTTTCAGGTGTCATTATCCTTTTTTTTTTAACACATCTATTCTCAGACAGATATATCAGCATGTTGTCGTACCCTGAACAGCAGACAGGCGATGAGTTTTTGTGCCATTTTTTCTGGAAAGCTCATGTGGTGGTACAGCTCGGTGTCCACCATGCCCGGGTCTACAGCATTCACCGTCACAGCGCAGCCTCCAGACTGGAGCTCCTGGTGGAGGTGGTAGGTGAACAGGAGCTGTGCCAGCTTACTTCGAGCGTACGAGGAATGAGAACTATAATCCTTCCTTCAAAACAGTGCAGAGACAGACAAATCTCTTACTTGCAACAATAAGATCACGATATACCATCTTATAGAGCCGTTTGGATTATGACTGTTGTGACTTATACACACAGGCGAGGACATGCTCACTTACGTGCTGTAGAAGTCCTGTAGGTTTCTATCAGACACGTAGTGCGCTGAAGAGCAAATGCTAATTATTCTAGAACATTCCTCCATCCCAGAATGAATCAGCGTATCCAAAAGGAGGCGAGTCAAGAGAACGTGTCCTAGGTAGTTTACAGAGAAGTGAAGCTCAAAACCGTCGTCTGTTTCCTCTTCAGGAACCAGCATCACACCCGCTGTGGAAGAAACACGGTGAGCTTTAGGATTTCATCGGTTCTCCAAGCAGGAGAGCGTTCAGCTCCCTGTGTCTCCAGACACATTATTAACATTATTGTTGCTAATGAAACGGAAATGAAATCAGAAAAGAAATATGAGGCAGTTAAATTCACCGTTGTTGATGAGTACGTGTAAGGGAAGTTTCCGTTCCTTAAACCGTCTGACAAATTCTCGCACAGACTTCTGGGAGGCCAGATCCAGAACCTCAAAGTCCACTGAATAAAACACACAAATGTAAACAGCCAAATTCAGGAAGATATCAGCAAGACAGAGTGGATATGAGTAGACATGACATCAACATGAACATCAGTGACAGCATCAGAACACGAATTACTAGAACAAGAGAAAGATGAAAGTTTTAGAGATGAATTAGAGAAAGAAGAGTCAAACTGTCGCTGTCACATACAAGGCTCAACATCATCGCTAATGAAACATTTCGATTTTTAATCGTAGTCAGTTCTGAAATACCGCCAGAATTCATCATGCCTCCATCTCTGACGCTGCTGAGCGAATCTAAGAGCCTCTTCCCGGAACCACAGCACAACATGGTTCAACATCCAGCTACAGATCAGAGTGAGATAGATGTCTTTCTGACCTACTGCAGAAGTATAACATAATACCAATCACCAAATACTGCAAATCACAAACACCCACCTCGAGCTTCACTGCTCTCTTTATGAAGCCGTTCCATCACAATGTGGCCTTGTTGTTTATCATGAGAAGCTAGTGAATAATAAAAAAAAAGACTACATCATTTATTCAGCAAATAAAACATGCCTCAATGTCAAAAATGTATTCCAGGTATCTTGATAGCTTATGTCCTATTTTTAAGAGCACAAGGAAAAGTTCTTCTCATTTGATTAGCTAGCTAAATATTCCACATGGTAATTAATGACTTAATTGCACTCATCAATCAGTCATGCTGACAGTCGAGCATTGTGGGTAATAAGAATAAAATACCTATTAAAAGGTCTTGTTAGAAACGATCAGATATTCAGGACAGAGCTTTAAAATGGCTGACATGCTAGTAAGAAAATGAAGTAGGCATGAATGCTCTTCCTATTTTTAGTGTCCTAATCGGAGCAGTGGACGAAGGCACCAAAGGCTGTCTCGTAATATTTTTGGCTTCTGGGAATTAAATGCACGACCTAATTAACGAGTCCCATTAGTTATCCTGTTATTAGACAACGAGGTGGAGGGCAGAGTAAGAAGCGTCCACATGCCAGACAACCAGGAAGGTAAAATCTAAAAGAAAAAGAGAAACTTCACAATTCATAATGACAAATAGAAATATTTTACCTGAAATTAAAAACCCTCAGTTTTACAAACCCACACATGGAACTATTAGTTAGGAACAATTTAGTAAAGCCAATCTACATACTAGCATGGTTATGGACGATGGGAGGGACTGGAGAAGATGAGGGAAACCCAGTAGGTGATATTTATGACTGAGGTGACCACTGACCACTCGTCACTATCACCACCAACCAACTAACTAGCTGATCACTAGCTAAATGAACGCTCAGGAATGATGTACACAGATAACTGACCTGGCTGGTTTTAAAAAGCAGGTCTGATCTGTGTCTGTGTGTGTGTGTGTGTGTGTGTGTGTGTGTGTTACCTATAATAACATGCATTCCCAGATTTAGGAGTCGCTTCACTATCTCGAACCCGATTCCACGTGTTCCTCCTGTAACTATGGCAACCTTTCCATTCTGTTCTGGCAAGACTAAAATAACAAACAACAACAACAATAATAATAATAATAATGTTCAGTGAGGAGGTATGTCGTATTCTGCTCCTTATTCCCACTTGGAGTGCACTAAATAGGGTACAATCTCAGGACTTCCTCCTACATAGTGTACTACATGTCCAGTATGAGCTGGTTTCTACACACTATGTAGTGCCCTTTGGGATTTAGTTCCCTGCTGGCTGTAAAAGCAAGTGAAATGACGGTCCACTCTATCTAGTGCACTATGTGTTTCAGGGAGCTTTGTGAGTTTTACTCCACAGATAACATACAAACATCTAGGAAGCCGTTTGGGACACAGCCCAGTGTAAGCTTGCTGTAAGATATCGATAATATTTATCGGTGTGAAGCAGAAGAGGAGATCTAAACTCTAACCTGGAGAAATAAAAGGCCGGTGAATGAGCTGATAAAGCAGAAGCTTCACGCCGACCACGTAGAGCTTCAGGACAGATATTATTCGTGTTAAAATCGCCATAATTCAGCTAGTTAAACACAGTGTACTAACGCTACACACCAGAAACCACTGACCAATCAGAACTCGAGATACAACCAGCGAGTGCTGTGAGTGACCAATCGGAAGCAGAAACCTTAAAGTGACGTGCCTACAACGAGAACTCTGTGAGAGTGACGCCCCTATAGCAACCACTGACCAATAAGATAGCGCATATAGCGGCGTCTCGGAATCATGAATGAGCTGTCAATGCGCTGTGAGTGACGTGCCTGTAGCAACCGCTAACCAATCACAATCAAGGACGACCAATGGCTAGTTAGAATTCATGTGTTTATTGGAATTACCGTAAATAGCAGTGCATCCGGCTGAGATTTATTGTTTGCGCATAAACATAAATTCAAAGTATTATTTGGAATATTTTAATCTTTTTCTGAGACAAACTTTTTAAGAAATTTAAGAGTTTAATCTACAAGAAGAAAAAAAGTGAACTAAGGAATGTAAATATTTTCAAAGATCAAAAGAAACCCTATGTCTACAAACAGCCAGCGTCTACCAAAAGATCCCTTAAACCTTGTAAGAGCCCCTACAAACCCTGTAAGATCCCTGTAAGATCCCTTAAAACCCTGTAAGATCCCTGTAAGATCCCTTAAAACCCTGTAAGATCCCATAAAAACCTGTAAGATGCCCTAAAACCCTGTAAGATCCCCATATGATCCCCTAAAACTCTTTAAGATCCCTAAACCCTGTAAGATCCCCGTAAGATCCACTAAAACTCTTTAAGGTCCCTTAAAACCCTGTAAGATCCCATAAAAACCTGTAAGATCCCCTAAAACCCGGTAAGGTCCCCTAAAACCCTATAAGATCTCTGTAAGGTCTTCTAAAACTCTGTAAGATCCCCTGTAAGATCCCTGTAAGATCCCCTAAACACCTGTAAGATCCCTATAAGCTCCACTGTAAGATCCCTGTAAGATCCCCTAAACACCTGTAAGATCCCCAAAAACCCTGTATGATCCCCGTAAGATCCCCCAAAACTCTAAGATCCCCTAAACTATGTAAGATCCCCTAAAACCCTGTACGATCCCTGTAAGATCCCCTAAAACTCTGTAAGATCCTCTAAAACCCTGTAAGGTCTCATAAAAACCTGTAAGATCCCCTAAACCCTGTAAGATCCCCTAACCCCACAACATCCCCAAACTCCACTGTTTATAGCTGCTATAACATAAGCATAACCAGGAGCTGACTTGTTTTACGTACGCTCCACAAGAATAAATGTAACTTTAAATGGATAAAAAGACTGACATGTTATTCCTTAATAAATTCAAATTGTCATATTTCCGAAGCCTTTGGAGCTAAATGGCATGTCACATGTCACAACAGCCTATTTTTAACTGTATTAATGTTACCGCATTGGCTCATTAACATCACGACTGTAATTAATTTAACCCATGACCTAGATATCATTAACATTTCTCATTTTGATTTGCTAGACCTGATTTAGACCAACTGTTTTAGAACTGTTTTTAAGTCGTAGCAGCAGGAAGTTTTTGATTTCTGTCATGACGGAAGATGAACTGTCATAAAAGGATAAATAAAATGATGGATCACTCGAGTCCTCAAGGAACTAGTGGAAAAATAAAGGATTAACAAATCATGTTCAATAATTTAACCTAAATAATTTCAGCTGCTCTTTCTTTTATATATTGAATTTTTTTTTTTTTAATTTCTGCATTACACCATGGCACACTCCATCCTCCATATCAGTGTGGTGTGTGTGTGTGTGTGTGTGCGTGTGTGTGTGTGTTTATATTGCTCTGCCTCAGGCGTCTGCCTACCCAAATTTATCATATTTTTCCCAACACGCCGCATCTGAAGTGGAAACGAATCAATCTGACAGGTGAATGTGTGTCTTACGATTGAGTGATTCCTCCCTAAAGGATTCCTCCTGGCCCACTTTCCCCAATTCAACCCAACTCCATTTCTCTAATAACCAGGGAAAAATGCAAATATTTTTTGAGGAAAAAAAAGTTTAGAAATCATACATATATTACACAGATGACTGAGATGACTCTAATTTGCAGATTGCTCTTTATCTAACTCTAAACTGAAAAGGTGTTGATAGTGCGGTCCTAATGCCTCCATCTCTAGTCCTGGTTTGTGTTGGAGTGAAATGAAAGTATACAGTGAAATCTGGAATAATTTTAGTGTGTAGAAATAGAAATATATCTTTCTATTCATATCTTATTATGATGGTATAGCGTGATTTCTTTTTACATTTAAAATATGATAATGATACTGAAATATTATTTTCTGAAACAGGATTCTTCTTGACTAATTGCTGACGTTTTATGTTGTAGTGTCCAGGTTTTCTAAACAACTCTGACATCATTACCATCATTTGTGTATGTTCAGTTTTTTTCTGTTTTCAGTTTATCACAGCTAAAATGTATTCTTTCTCTCTGCTTAAGCTAAGCTTTTGTGTAAACAATTGAGAACCTTAGTCTAATTTATTTTCCATAATTTTAACTGTGAGATGCTTACTTTGTATTATTATTATTTTTTTTTAAGAATAACTAAAGTGAAGGTACCTGGTGTAAACTGTTTCAGCTAAATTGTCATTTTAAAATGGTGATAATGCTATGTTCCAGTCTTAGGAATTGTTGGTATTATCATTAAATTGGAAATATAAAAACAGAAGGATATTCTGTTAGGATAAAAAAGGACTTTTCAGATTGAAATCATCTTCCAATCTCTCTGGATTTACGGGCAGGAAGACAGAGAGCAAATGAGACAGTAATACAAAATATTTCTTCTTAAGAGATCAGAGTTTTTTTTAATATATATAAAACTGCACACTACTTTCCCTGAGAGACTGATATCAATACACAACAAATCACAACAAATACTAATGTGATTTAGTTTTTTGCTCTTTATAAGGTTATTTCATACATAGTGAAACTTTTTCATCTAAAGCATTTTTTCCTTCAGAGATTTTCTTTAGCTGCACTGAATACCACATTTAATATCATTCAGTTACCTGCTCAGATGCCGTGCTCGCAGTCAATGTCCCTGCAGATGTACCACAGGATGACATAGAGGATGAGGAGGATGACGAAGATGAACAACCCAATTAACACGGCCTTGTACAGCGGTGAGATGAGAGACTGCATGACGGAAGACAGAAGAAACAAGTGGCAGCATGGACGAGGATGAGTAGAGGATGGAAGGAGAGAGGGAGAGAGAGAGAGCGCGAGAGAGGGAGTGCTGATCTCCTCCTGATATCTCACATAAAATGAGACTGTCCTCGATGCAGTTGCACTCAGTGTATGTTGTTCACACACACACGCACACACACACACACTGGCCACAGTGTTCAGTTGATGAAATGCAACTAGTGCACCAAAGGCATTTCTAAAAGAAACCTGTTGATATCAAATCATAATCATGTGTGATTCTCTCGGCTATTATACACTGATTAGGCATAACATTATGACCACCTGCCTAATATTCTGTTGGTCCCCCTTTTGCTACCAAAACAGCCCTGACCCATCATGCACTGTGTATTCTGACACCTTTCTATCAGAACCAGTGTTAATTTCTTCAGCAATTTGAGCAACAGTAGCTCGTCTGTTGGATCGGATCACACGGGCCAGCCTTCTTTCCCCACGTGCATCAATGACCCTTGGCCGTCCATGACCCTGTCACCGGTTCACCACTGTTCCTTCCTTGGACCACTTTTGATAGATACTGACCACTGCAGGCCGGGAACACCCCACAAGAGCTGCAGTTTTGTAGATGCTCTGATCCAGTCGTCTAGCCATCACAATTTGGCCCTTGTCAAATTCGCTCAAATCCTTATGCTTGTCCATTTTTCCTGCTTCTAACACATCAACTTTGAGGACAAAATGTTCACTTGCTGCCTAATATATCCCACCCACTAACAGGTGCCATGATGAGGAGATGATCAGTGTTATTCACTTCATCTGTCACTGCTCATAATGTTATGCCTGATCGGTGTACATCATATATTATTATATTTTATATTGTATATATATATATATATATATATATATATATATATATATATATATATATATATATATGTATTTTTTACCACCCAGCAGTCTATTAATTAAGCATTACAAATCACCATCATTTTCATAAACAATAAATAAACAATAAAATAATAAAAGTATCAATAAAATAGCAATAAAGTAAAATAACAGTAACGATAGTATCTTCAAAACAACATTTTATGACACTGTAGCACAGATTTAGCCAAGATCTCCTTGGTTTGCAAACTTATATTGATGATTTATTAAAAGTGTTATAATCATGCAATGACCAACAACCACCAAAACATTAACTAATATCCCTCAGCTCTGATTCTAAAAACCAAGCTGTTTATAATAGAGGGTGATGTTGCTAATGGGGGTGTGGGAGCCAGCTAGGATGTACCCCATAACTGCTCAAGAAAACTCAAGCCCCCTGAAGAATGTAGACAACAGGGAAGGTAACACCCTTCATCAGATATATCGCTTTCTCCAGACAGCACATGGCAAACACACCATCTCTGGACGAGTAGTTTTCAAATGCAGGACCATGGAACAAAAAGAGGTGTATCGCCATCTAAATAAAGCACTTCACTGGCTGCTCTGTGATGCTCATCTATGAACCAGGTGACCAGGTATCACTGCTGATCAAGGACAAATGTTCATTTAGAGCAGTCTACCACCTACAGCCTACAACTGCCACATTACTGCCTCCAAGCTCTCCCCAAGCTTTTGCATGTTCCTTCTCAAGCTTGCCAATCCTGGCTCACTAGATGATGAAATATTATGTTGATTTGAGACGATGTCATGTGGAGGCTGGAGCCAGGATTACGAGGGTTGCGTTTTTATGGCAAAATGGACTACATTTAGAGACAGTAGATAAAGACAGTATACAGAACCATCAGCTTTAGTGGGAATTATACAGATATTACACTGATTCAGATCAGAGTCATGAGACTGTACACTGTTGTGAAATGTGTTTTTTCCAAAAAAAAGAAATGTCATTTTATCCAATGAATTTATAAGCAGAAATTAGATAATCAATGTTTCTGTCCTATTTTGAACATAATTTCAGGTCTTTGTGTGGTTTTAATTGTAGTTGGAATTGAAAGTGGGCTGGAAAATCATTAATGAACACTTATTTGTAACAGTTTTGGTTTTTATTTATGTTTGTGAATGAGTACATAAAGTGGGATTTGGGGGTAAAAAAAAACAGACACACTTTATGGCAGATTTTAATAAATCTCTTAATAAACAGTTAACAGAAAAGGCAGGTGACTGAAGACAACTGTGTCCATGTAATTTTATGTTTAGTAACCATGAGTTTGTATTTATGTGTTTTGGTTATTGTAAGTCTTTTTGTGTTTGTTTGTCCATCATAGCCCTGACCAGCAGTGACTGCATTCTTACACAAACCTGTTTAATTCCACAGTGCAGTTCTGCCTCCTCCTGGTGCTCAGGCACAGATTTACACTCTGGTGAGAAGACCTCACATAACCTCAAGCTTTAAGCCTTATTTTCTGTATGTCTTAAACCGATAAGGCATAACATTATGACCACCTGCCTAATAATGTGTTGGTCCGACTTTTTTCTGCCAAAACAGCCCTGACCCGTCGGAGATGGACTCCACTAGATCCCTGAAGGTGTGCTGTGGTATCTGGCACCAAGATGTTAGCAGCAGATCCTTTAAGTCCTGTAAGTTGCGAGGTCAGACTTCCATGGGTCCCACCTTGCAACTTAAAGGACTTAAAGGATACTTACAGAACTTTAAGGACTCAGTGGATACTTTTGATAGATACTGACCACTGCAGACCAGAAACACCCCACAAGGAACACCCCACTTTCTGTCTGAAAGTTATGCTCTGACAAGTACTAATAATTAGATAAACGATGCAGTTAATGTAAAAGGAGTACACAATGTGTTAAATGTGTTACAGTAACTTCACTATATTATAAGAAACGCCTTCTTCCGTAAAGACCGTATTAAATGAGCACGGAATTATATTTGGAGGAAGGTCAATATAACGCTATGTGCTAAAATGTAACATTTCATGAGGGAGCTGGCGGAAGTTAGCACTCGGGCTTTAGGATAACGTTATTTAAAAGCGGATGAAACAAAGACTGGTTTGTTTTGATTCAGCAATATGTAAAGACTCCTGCATTTAGACTAACCACAATTTTAGTGACTTGTATTAGAGACACACGGGTTTGCACGTACTAAAGAACTATTCGATATCGAAGGACAAAACGTATTAACCAAAATGATGCCCTAGATATGTGCACTACATAGGTGACGAAATTAGTGCTTTCTCCGCTCCAGGTGGTGTACTCGATAGGCAACACAAAGCCGATTGGGATTCAACCCGAGAGAGCGCAGAAAGGACAGTCCTGTTTTGATTCTCCGCCACAGCAGTACCGTGGACCAGAGGAGTAAGAAAATCTGATTTATTTACAGTAAAAGCTAATTTAAGTTTAATTTATCTGAGAATCCAGTCTTCCTGATGCAGTCTCAGTATAAAATGGATATACTGCTGTTTTATATATAGTTTTCCCAATATGATTGGGAAAAAGAGTCAAGAGTTTTGTTTTATACCTGGCTACCTATTATTTATATAATAAGAATATTAAAATAGAATATTATAGAATGTTAAAAGCTTAAATCATGTTGAATTAATAGCATTGGGAATGATTACTTCCTCAGCGGCCTTTGTTTGAATTGCATTCATTCATTCATTCATTCATTCATCTTCAGTGAGCACTGGTCACACACACAAGGGGTAATTTAGAGTCAGTAGTTTGTAACCTGCTTACAGACAGTCACCAGTCCAGGATCTAACCAGAAACCGTGGAGCTGTGAGGCGGTGACACGACGGCATGGGGAATTGAGCCTGAAACAAGAAGCTGTGCACTGATTGGCTAGATTTTGGTTCAGTTCATTCCACCTTTTGATTCCTTTTGCCAGTCCTTGACTAGCCTGTGTGCATAACGTGTATGTTTTCTGAAATTAAATGTCTCCAGGCGGTCAAACCCATTGTGCCCAGTATATACGGACCAAAAGTATACATTTCAGATTTGCTGTAATAATAATCTCCACTCTTCTGTGATGGTTCTCCACTAGATGATGGATTGGGGCTGTGGGGGATTAGTGATTATTCAGCTACAAGAGCGTTAGTGAGATCAGACACTGATGTTAGGATGTTGAGGAGACTCCAGGTTCCAGTTCATCCCAAAGGTGTTCAGTCAAAGTCAGGGCTCTGTGCAGGACACTCCAGTTCTTCCACTTTCTCCAACCTTCACCTCCATTGTCACGCTGGAACTGGGTTTGAGTTTTAGTGAAGGGAAATTTAACGCTAAGACATTTTGCATTTGATGAAGAATCAATTATAGGTATCACTATCAGGTGTCCACATATTTTAATATGAATAGAGTGTGTTATTTCTGTATTATATAACCCAGCTGCTGAGTTATATATACCCTGTAAAAACCTGTGACCTTTGATCAGACTGTAATGATAAATATGTTATCATTAGACAAACTTGCATATAGTGCAATAGTGTGCATATATTCCTCTCTCATTTGTCCATGCTGGGTAATATTTTAGCTCACTGTCATTAGAAGAGCCGTGCAGAAGGTTATACTTTATCATTCTATTAATCATTCCACCCTACTGTAATTCCTAGTATTCTAGAACTGGATTCTGTTCTTCATTACTTTAAACATGTCTTTTAGGGGAGTTTAGGTGGTTCTTCTGATGGCTCACATAAGTCTGAGGTATGATGTGTGCTTTTTTTCTACTATTCAAAACTTTATTAATTAATATTAAATTACTGCAATATTGTTATGTAGGACTATATAATACACCCTTTATTAGACTTGTTTTCCTCCAAAATTTATGAAGTAACATCCAGAGCTAGCTAGCTAGCTAGGTAAATAGCTTGCAAGTTTTTCATGCTGCTCGTACCTCAGCTAGCTACACAATATTGCCAAAAGTTTTGGGACGTCTGCCTTTACATGCACATGAATGTAATATGGAGTTGACCCACCCTTTGCAGCTATAAGACCTTCAACTCTTCTGGGAAGGATTTCCACAAGGTTTAGGAGTGTGCTTATGGGAATGTTTTGACCATTCCTCTAGAAGCGCATTTGTGAGGTCAGACACTGATGTGTGTGCAGTCATGTTGGAACAGGAAGGGGTCATCCCCAAACTGTTCCCACAAAGTTGGGAGCATGAAATTGTCCAAAATGTCTTGGTATGCTGACGCATTAAGAGTTCCTTTCACCGGAACTAAGGGGCCGAGCCCAACCCCTGAAAAACAACACCATACAAACATGATTTGGAGGGGTGTCCTAAAACTTTTGGCAGTATAGCATAAATACAAACCTTCTGGTGTTCAGTGAACACAAATGTAATTGTTAATCAACACAGTAAACATTTGTAAAAAATTGTAAGCAGTTTGTAATGTAAACATTGCAGTTTAATGTAATATTGATATATCAGGCTACACATGCTGCTGTGGTGATGAACGTCATTGTTGTTGTAAACCTTCCAGGTACTTGCTCGGATTGTTTATTCTAAGTGTTCAGAGTGTTACAAATGCTGAAGATGTCACCAAACCCAACTTTATACTCATGATGGTTGATGATCTGGGGATCGGGGATGTTGGTTGCTATGGAAACGATACGATCAGGTAAATAAACCATGCACATATTGTCTTAATTTTGACTGGAATTTTCAGACAAGTCTGACATCTGATTTGTATCCAGAACCCCGAACATCGACAGGTTAGCGAAGGAAGGAGTGAAACTGACTCAGCACATAGCTGCTGCTCCTCTCTGTACACCAAGCAGAGCTGCATTCATGACTGGACGTTACGCTCTGCGCACAGGTGTGTATCTGTATGTGTAACATTTATGATTATATTTGTGTTGGTTTTTGTTGTATACAGTCAACTGGAGAAAGTTTGTGTTATGTTATGTGTTATTGTGAATGTTATGTAGCTTAATTTCAACACAGTACTTTTGGTAAATTATTAAACACATTTTAAAAAGTGCATTTGCTTGAAAGAGCAAAGAGCCTCTGGCAATATCTCAGTGGAGTGGTAGAGCTGGAATGACAGGTACCACCTAAAATCCTGGCACTGGTGTCATTCAATTTGTCACTGCAATGTAAATGTGTCAGTCTTCAAAGTGAATCTTTTCTCCACAACTGCTTGCAGCTCAGGAATGGAACAGACCTTGAGCGTTCCTCTCCTCAGTAACACAGCTTCCAGACTCACTCCTAAGCATTGCTCTCTAGTACAAAGCATTGCTTGAAGCCTGGGTCACCAGATCTGAGACCCTGCACAATGTCCTCCTACTTGGACTGCTGGGTGTCTGCCAGGCACTTTGTTGGTTGCTGAAGCTATTTGTGAGATGTATGAGGAGGGGAAACTGGGTATGAGCCTTCACACCAACCCCAGAACGTTTCCACCTACAGCTGAACCACTCCAGTACAGGTACTGAACCCCAGGTAGCTGCCCATGGTCTTTTGCCAGTATACATTTCTGGAGGCTTCCTGGATTGTCCCAAAGACCTGAATGAGGTACTCATAATGATTCCACATCAATCAGCAGCAAACTTCTTTTCCCAGCAGGAACCTGTTCATTAGTCTCTAATGTCAATGTCAATAATGGTTCTTGCAAACCAAAAGCCATCATCAGTTTCCTAAAGGCTGTGAGCTACTAAAACCGATGGCCCAAGGAGACCTGGCAGTTCTCTTTTCACAGATCCAACAATTCCAAGAACTCATCATGAAACTATAAGATATAAAATCTTGCATTGCTGAAGTCAGTAAGAAGCTTGGGCACAAAGACAAAGGAGCTCCATGATTCGCCAGTAGACATCTCATTAGCAAGTCCAACCCAGGCACCAAGAAGATCCCCAAGAGGTGGACACAGCTCAAAAAATGCACCACCATCTCATATCAGTCTTCTTTTCAGGTTACGTTTTATCTTTGAATATTCATGCTAACATCTTTCACACTCTTTAAGGACAAAAAGAACTATTTGAATTATTTAAGGGAGGAGAATTTCTGGGCCTCAAGATCATGGCTGTTATTCTTTTCTCAGGATCAGTGTAGTGAACATCTGGTTCTAGAGTTTCCTCCTCAGTACAAGATAAAATAAAAAAAAAAACACAATGCATACTTTCTCTTTTTCATCATTACCATCATTCAGCCAAATGATAACCTTCACTCCTCTATGAAGTTTAACAAAATAAAATGTAAATGAAATTGAAACCTTTTCATGATCTGCTTAAAGTTCATACCACCTTCTCCATAATATTTCCACCTGAGGTCTCGGAAGTACTGGAAGAGTGCAGGTGATCCTGTTCCTCGGGGCTTCAGGAGGACTTCCTTCCAATGAAACCACATTTGCCAAACTCCTGCAAGAGCAGGGTTACACTACAGGAATTGTGGGTAAGGCAGTCATATCTGGCAGTTTTGTTATTCTGACTCAGGTGTGTCTCTGAAAACTGCATGAAGCATGTTAAATTTAGCAAAGTATAAGCTAGCTAGCATGGATGAATATCAACAGGTAACTAATAAGAAAGTACCACAGTTTTTATTTTACATGTTTATATTCCTCAAATGTAAAATATAAAACCTTATAAATGTAGCTTTACTACACCTTGAGAATAAAGTCCATGAATGCTAAATGTTATGATGGAAGATTTGTGGCTACCAGAATCTGTTGTGGAACCACATGGAAAAGGCCACATCTACTTACTTCACCCACAGCGATGCCCAGGTCCTATGGCCTTGGTGGTGGAAAACTCCACTGGCCTTAGAAAAGGGCAAGAGTACGTGACATCCAGTACAATTTTGCCCCTGTTTACTGCCTCACACCTGATCTCAGAGATTGTGACAGAGACATGGTTGTTGGTGCCAGGAAATCTGTGTTTTTCACACAATTCCAATTGTGGAATCATTCCAATAGGAAATTTACAATATTTTCCCATTGGGATGAATAATAAAGTAGTTTATACCGAATGGTTCAAAAGTCTGTACAGAATGGTGCAAAAAAACATCCAGCAAGAGTGAGTTCTGAGGACAGAAACACCTAGGATAAGATTGGACCCTCGTGTATAGCCTCAGGTTGTGAGGTGTAAAGGAATCATACTGTGCTGAACTTTTTTGTGTACAATAAGTAGAGTTTAGTGAGCAATCTTTACTTTTCCATTCTGTCCAGGAAAGTGGCACCTGGGTGTGAGCTGTAAGAGCAGGAACGATCACTGCCACCATCCCAACAGCCATGGTTTCGACTTCTTTTATGGTCTTCCCTTCACCCTGTTTAACAACTGCAAACCTGGAAAGGGCAACGAGGTGCTAGGAGACCTTCAGGAGCTGCTGTGGAACATTTTTATGTTGTTAGCATTGGCACTGCTGACACTAATCACGGCTAAAATCACTGGACTTCTGGAAATCAGCTCCAGGACGCTTGTGTTCCTGATCGCTGTTTACGTACTTGGCTTTTTGACTTGGTACATTCCATTTGCATTCCTACAAACCTGGAACTGCATCATCATGAGGAACCAGGATGTAGTGGAACAACCAATGAACCTGGAAACGCTAACTGAGAAGCTAATGAAAGAGGCAGAGCAATTTGTTGAAAGGTGAGGCTGCACACAAAACAGTGACACCTGAAAAAACTACATGCAAGGTATTATAATGTAGAATTGGTACATATTTATATTTGGTCTAAAGCCAAGTTACTGTTCTGCACCTGCAGAAACCAGAACAGACCCTTTTTGTTGTTTCTGTCTCTGCCTCACGTCCACACACCGCTCTTCATCTCCAAACAGTTTGCGGGAAAAAGCAAACATGGTGTTTATGGAGACAATGTTGAGGAAGTGGACTGGATGATTGGTGAGAGAAATTTGAAGCTGGTTTAGTTGAAATGTGTTTTTTATTCTTTTCCTGTTATTTTGTTATAAAATGTCCTCTTGCAGGCAGGATGGTGAAGATTGTAGAGAAGCTGAAACTTTCTGAAAAGACTCTGATGTACTTCACGTCTGATCACGGAGGAGATATCTGGGTTTCAGACTCACAAGGCCATATAGGAGGCTGGAATGGAATTTATCGAGGTACGTTGTAAAAGACATCAAATACTCAACAGCAGAACTGAGCAAAACTGACCACTGACCAAACTGATCTCATTGATTTATATGATGACTGGGTTGCCAGTTTGGCCATAATGTACATCCTTCAGCTGGGGGGCTTTGGTGCTATGGAGCTCCAAGGGAGGGTTATTGAACACACTGTCAGTAGGAGGTGGTCAGGCATCCTGGGAAAACTGTGTGTACATTTTTAATGGAAAGATCTGCGATGTCATCGGACCTCATTTATAAATAGATATTGATATTGAAATGCAAATCACCCATGTGTACAGTAAAAACTAAATAGTGAAGCCCAGAGATGTCCATGAACAGTACAATAGGAAAGTTGCATTATCACCACTGAGAAGGCGAGATTGGGCAGAAAATGGAAGTAATGGTGTGTGGAAAATAAAAGTTGATTGTTGCCTATCGTTGTCTTTAAAAAAGAAAAGCTATTTTACTTGTAAGAGCCCTTAAGGGGGTCACATGTAATAAAACTTCAAAAGATATGAGTACTGTGGTGTTTTACATAATCCACCAAGGGAGCACACAATCACAAACAATAGACATTTTCTGTCTTGGGAATCTGCCTACACACTGAACTGTTGTAATTAGAGAACTGGTTACTGATCGTCTGCAAATTCTTAAAGAGACACAGGCTGCGTGTCTGACTGTGCAGCCTGCATTGTTGATTAGCCCATTTCGGCCAGAATTCCACCTGTTATTGATGTCACTGATGTATCTTCAATGACCATCGTCCATCACACCACACCTGCTCTCCCTGGGTCACTGTTCCATAGCCACTGAGACTGTGGGTCTGACATCTATAAGCAAAGCCAAACTTCTGTATGTCTATAAGAGGTCAGACGCACACTGATGAGTGTCCACACTGTCTAAATGCAGGTTATATTCAAGAAAGGGGAAAATTCTCACTGAGATTCTGGCCACAACCAACTTACTCTTGCACTCAACTAGACACATCATAATAGACCATAATAGACATCATCAGTAGAGTACAGTACTAACAGATTAAGTGTTTCTTCTCATCAGTAGAGTACAGTACTAACAGATTAAGTGTTTCTTCTCATCAGTAGAGTACAGTACTAACAGATTAAGTGTTTCTCCTCATCAGTAGAGTACAGTACTAACAGATTAAGTGTTTCTTCTCATCAGTAGAGTACAGTACTAACAGATTAAGTGTTTCTCCTCATCAGTAGAGTACAGTACTAACAGATTAAGTGTTTCTCCTCATCAGTATAGTACAGTACTAACAGATTAAGTGTTTCTCCTCATCAGTAGAGTACAGTACTAACAGATTAAGTGTTTCTCCTCATCAGTATAGTACAGTACTAACAGATTAAGTGTTTCTCCTCATCAGTAGAGTACAGTACTAACAGATTAAGTGTTTCTCCTCATCAGTATAGTACAGTACTAACAGATTAAGTGTTTCTCCTCATCAGTAGAGTACAGTACTAACAGATTAAGTGTTTCTCCTCATCAGTATAGTACAGTACTAACAGATTAAGTGTTTCTCCTCATCAGTATAGTACAGTACTAACAGATTAAGTGTTTCTCCTCATCAGTATAGTACAGTACTAACAGATTAAGTGTTTCTCCTCATCAGTAGAGTACAGTACTAACAGATTAAGTGTTTCTCCTCATCAGTAGAGTACAGTACTAACAGATTAAGTGTTTCTCCTCATCAGTAGAGTACAGTACTAACAGATTAAATGTTTCTTCTCATCAAGAGAGTATGGTACTAACAGATTAAGTGTTTCTCCTCATCAGTATAGAGCAGCATCAGCACTTGAGTAAATCTCAACCTCAGTAATCACATTTGATTATCAGTCTCAGTAGGGAGCAACATCAACACTTTTGTTTTCATTATTCTGTATAGAAAAAACACTTATAAACACTTCTTTAAACAATTATTTATGTTTATTGAACTGACTTTGCTTAAATAAATACAATAATACTGTTTTTTTCCCCACTGGATGGTTTGTTCTGGGTGTGATGGTTAAAAGGCCTGATCTCGTCCCAAGATCTATGTGTTTTATGCAGGTAGTAAGAACATGGCTGGCTGGGAAGGCGGGATTCGTGTTCCAGGAATATTCCGCTGGAAAAATCGTCTTCCGGCCGGAGAAATCATTAATGAGCCTACAAGTTTAATGGACATTTTTCCTACTGTAGTGAATCTAGCAGGAGGACAGCTGCCTAATGACAGGCTAGTACATCTTACACATTAAACAATTAACATTTGGCAACTGAATGATCTAGTGGCACTATATACTTTATATTTCATTTTAGTGGTAATACATAGCTCCTGTAGTCTTTTAATCATCAGCACATAACATTGATTCAGCTGCAGTGTGGCATAAGTGAAATGAACAAATTGTAAATAATTACTCTGTGTGTGTGTGTGTGTGGTGTATACTATTAAGAATTCTGGATGGTCATGACCTGCTGCCACTGCTGGAGCGGAAAACTAAGCGTTCAAAACACGAGTTCATGTTTCACTACTGTGGTGTTCATTTGTTTGCGGTCCGCTGGCATCCTCCTGACAGTGAGAACACACACACACACACACACACACAAAGCACAGACATATATTAATAGTAAGTTTTTAATGTTTTTTTTTAGGTGACTCCGTCTTCAAAGTGCACTTCTTCACTTCGAATTGTAACAGCACACATATGTGCTTGTGCTACGGTGACATCATCACACATCACGACCCGCCACTTGTCTTCGACGTGACCTCTGACCCCTCGGAGGCGGTGCCCTTGACGGCGGAGACGGAGCCACGTCACCGCGAGGTGCTGCAGCGTGTTCAAGATGCTGTACAGGAACACCAGAGAACACTGACTCTTCCTGAGAACCAGCTGTCATGGCAGAACACGCTGTGGAAACCATGGTTACAGCCATGCTGCGGTGTTTTCCCATTCTGCTCCTGCTCAGAGTCTTGAGGGATATCATTATAGCAGCACGTTTGCCTATGGAGGAACTTTCTTATTTCTGCTTGAGACAAATGACTTGTGTAAATTGAATAAATGCTGCACAAGACTCATTATTATCTCAGTTTTCTGTAATAAACAGCTCAGCTAGTGTGTATTGACACTGTGTGTGAATGTGTGTGTGGGTGGGTGGGTGATTTGCAGTGACTGTGATTCTTGGGACATGTCCCACATCTCATTCACTGAGAAAAGAAATGTACCTGAGGTATGTGAGGCCACAGTGAGGCGCTGTTTCACTTCAAAACCTTTCCTGGGGCATCATTAATACAGAGAAAAAGACAGATAAATATTATTTATTATGTATTATATACATAAAGCAATTAAATCATCACTAAAAAACAGCAATTAAAAAATATAATACATGAAATAAAAAAAAGATAATTTATCAAGGAAAATACTATTTTCACCTACATATTATTATTATTATTATGATTATTATTAAATACAGTATATTTTGTGGGCATTGGTGGCTCAGTGGTATGTTTGTCGCCTACCATTTAGAATGCCCGGGTTTGATGCCCATGCCCAAACCCCAGCCACAGGATGCAGTGCCTGTCCCAAGGGAATCTGGTGTAAAACCTGTGCCAAGTTGTTGTGTGGACCAGTTGGTCTGCTGTGGCGACCCCTCACACACAGGGAGCAGCTGAAAGAACAACAACGTTAAGTACAGTATATCTCTTTTATATATAAATGTCACAAACACAAAGACTAACTACATTCACAATAATTTAGAATCAAAGTAATGGGGCATTTTAAAAAAAATAAATAAATAAAGTTTAGCTTTACTTTTTCGTGTGGGTTTTAATAGTTCATTTTACGTTACTTATTTTATATATTTATTTATTTATTTATTTTTGCTTTATTATAATGTTATTTAAAGTTTTATGTCACAGTCTGACAGCTGGAACTTGTGCCTTATGTTAGAATACTGTCCTGAGTTTGTGTCTGACTGGCTGTCTGTCTATCTGAGTGTCTGTCTGTCTGAGTGTCTGTCGGTCTGTCTGAGTGTCTGTCTGCCTGAGTGTCTGTCTGTCTCTCTGAGTGTCTGTCTGCCTGAGTGTCTGTCTGCCTGAGTGTCTGTCTGTCTGCCTGAGTGTCTGTCTGTCTCTCTGAGTGTCTGTCTGCCTGAGTGTCTGTCTGCCTGAGTGTCTGTCTGTCTGTCTGTCTGAGTATCTGCACATCTTCATCTATCTGTATTATGTGGTCTCATGGCCTCTCACTGACTTGAGCTGTAGTGGCGATGAAAAGAGGATCCAGAGGATTTACAGCGTTTCATTCCACCTCTCTGCCTTTTGTGTTGTCTTTATAGTGAAAATTACTCACACACAATGAACTTGCAAAAAAAAAAAAAAAAGTAGTGCAAATATCAAATGTGTCCTAATCTCCTAACGCCACCTCTTACCTTTTACCCATCTCACTGACAGGAGAAAGACAAGATGTGGAATAAGGTAAGTATTTCCATAAACTGACACAACATGTGGTTATATATATATATATATATATATGAAGAGAAGCAGCTCAGAGAAGAGATGCGACCGTGAGCATGTAGACTTCATGTTACAAACAGCAGGACCTAGCAAAACCCCTTAACACTGTGCCAGTTTATCCTAACGAATCGCTAGTTAGTAAACGTTAGCCTATGATACACAATAATGATACTTGGATCTACTATCGGTCTGATAATCAGCCCATTTACTGAAAAAAAACAAGAAATTAAAAAACACAACATGTGATGTGCTGTAAATAAGCCTAGCGTGTGTGTTGTGCTGATGAACAGATGAGATGAAATTCAAATATTTTACAATTATAAGCAAACTACAAACTGAAAATATCCTCCAGCTAACCTGAGATAAAACATCTTACTGCGTAATATATAAACTTCAGCACACAACAAACTCAGGCTGGGAGAGAAAACGTGTCTAGCTGAGTGAGCATAGCAGAGTGCTGTTCATGACAATCATTTAGGATTCAGACATTTATTTACAGCTGAACTGAGATGAAAGAAAACCCACACTTCTCCACCGCAACCCTGCAGCATAGCTAACTACTGCACTTTATTGAAATCATCTCGCTAATGTTATAAAGAGTGAGCTTCAGAACCTGAAGTGCTTTAACCATTTAAACAGGGAACTAAATAAAGAGTTGCATGATTCCACTGATATCTGGAGAAATTACATTTCTTTAATTATTACATCACACAGATTCAGGGTTTACTCCACTCAGCCTACGTTTTGGGATGTTTCATATAAAATGGCCACCGTTTTACTCCACACAATAGCCAGAGACGAGTTCTAGCATTTGGAACATATGGAACATGGTATTTTGCTTCCTTCAGTACTGCACTACAGCTACGAGGCTAACCTCGCTAACAGTTCTAACAGCTAATCAGAATTATACTAGCTGAACTCATCACATATTTCCCTGAAACTAATTAAATTGAACACCTCCATATGGTTTGATGTTAGCATGTGATGATTTCAACATGTGTATGGCGTAACGCTAATCAAGTTACCACAAGCTCCTGTTGTTTACTTTGTTAGCATTGGAGTTCCGGTGCAACCGCAATTAGAAAAAGAGAAAGCGTGTGTCAGATTGATGTTTGCTCTTTTAGAGAAATGCTATTTTTTCCCCACAACAATAGCAGGATTGTTACATGTTAGCTTTGCTAGCCACCATTAGCTTTGAGGTTAGGTTTGTTGTAAGATCTTTTAAAACTATTTATAAGCACCTGCAAAAAATTATTTGTGGAAAGAAATGACAGGGCCATCATGTTAACACTGATTAGCTAGACACACCCCCGCTCTTTCCTTTCAACTGAATAGCTGTTAGCTGTAGGGATCCTACTTTGGACATCATAACCACCCAAACACTTAAATCCTATTTGTTCATGATGCATAAAGCAACCAGAAATACAGAGGATTAGTGAATATTATTAAACAATGTGAAATTTTACTCAAAATCAGTGTTTGTTATAACAATGTTGCACGTTAATATCCTCAGCTCAACTGACTGTGTTGTGATTGACGGGTGTGTAAGTGTTTTAAAAAGCCCCGCCTCCTTCCTCCATCTCATGTGGATTCCCACGTAAAGATACAGCGATTTAGCATCGTTTGCTCTTCTGGGCTAGTCAACGGTCTCGAGTCCATCCCTATAGAAACCGGAGTGAGCAAATTTACAGAGTTTACGCTAATCACCAAGCATGTGTGGAAAAAACCTCTCATACTTTCTTATTAATTCCTGCATGTAGCATCATTTTTTCCCCAGAAAAGGCAGAAAGAACGTGTGCATGTAAACTTTTACGGCATCTGCATCTAAACTGAATCAGACAAGTCACAGCTTTTTCCCCCTGGAGCACCAGGTGGTTACTGTAAACCCTGTAAGTGATTGTGAAGTGGGCGGAGCTTCAGGTCTCTTCAAACAACAGATTTTTTTTTACTACAGTTTAGGAGAAGAAGTACTGCAGGCTGCAAGTTTACACCTTTAACAATCAAGTAATTGTGCAATAAATTATTGTGTAAAAGTTAACTACAGTAGCAGCAGATTTCAGTCAGGACTAATTAGCAAACCACTACCTCACAGATTAGCTAGCAGGCTAATAAACCTATTTCTTCTACGAGTCACTTTATAGATAAATAGCTACCGAATATGATGTCTTGTTTTAATGAGGGAAAATGAGGCCCATAATAACAACATTCCTCGACTTAATAAAGGTTAAAAGCTTTTCACCTATGAAAAACTGGCCTCTCTTTCTTCGTACCTCTCAGCCTCGTGTACCTGTGGAAAACATTAAAATACAGCATGTACGTCTGTGTCGAATGAGAAGAATCTGTGTTTTAAACCTTTGATTGGCAGTTTAATGATTAGCATCTGAGCAAAAGCAGATTTTGTACAACAAGCTGAAACCTGAATAGTCTCAGCGCTTTGCTTTTAATGTAACTAGTCAAAGATCCTTAAGAAAGCTCTGTACAGGTTGCTCTAATATTCTGGTTATAGTTTAATTTGAACTCTTTAATGAGAGTTAATCAACATGTTTGTTAACGCGTAACATGATTCCTCCAGGATTCAGCTTTACTGCAGAGTTATGTTTCATTAATGCATAAAGTCTGAGAAAAAGAAAAAGAAAGAAAAGTGCCTTAACCTAGAGGTTTAAACGTCAGACATGTTAAACCTGACGAAACACGAGATTAAACACAGGATTAAACTCCGTCATGAAGATCACAGGGATTTTGTCCACTTTATGAGGAGCAGCATTCTGTCAGAACAATCCGAGTGAAACTCCACAGACAAACTGAAACATTTTCACATCAGCAGGTTTGTTAATGATGAGATTTCTGATTTTTCCCAGATCAAGCTAGCTAGTTACTCTTACATTTGTCAAACATGAATGTTATTCCTTGTTGTACTAAAGTTCACTTTAATCATTGTGTTGAAGATGTGTTTCACTGAAAAGCAATCACTGTCCATGTTCTGGAGTGGACTATTAATGACTTAATACAATAAAAATGGCTTGTTTAGAGTGCAATCTCTCTTCGGAGAAATAAATATTGTTTTAAAAACACACACTCACACAAGTCTTTCAGATGTCATCTTGATCCCGTAGCAGAATCTTGTCGCGTTTCTCAACTTTATGAACTTTCCCTTTCTCCAGCTGTAGGTCTGCTCCTGGACATCTTCTGAATCTGGACACGAGGTCAGGACGCTCATTAAAAAGTTAATTACAGCCTTATTTTACCACAGACTTCTACCACCAAAAGTCACAAGACCAGCCTTTCCTATCAGGGGAAATTCATTAGCTGCAGCTATCAGTAGCTCGGGGCACCGTCTACATTTTATGAGAGTTTAAGGTTTAAAGATTCTGGTTGGCTGAGCATCTGCTGCTCTGTATGTTACACCACTGAATGTGTATGGGCTGCTTTTTTGACCTGGGCCACTTCACTGAGGGACAGTTTGATGACGCAGATCCAGAGCTAATGTGGGGAATTGCTTTCAAATTATCTGATAATTATTGAGCCTAACAGAAGCATGTTCTTGTAAACACACCTCCAACTCACTGTGCCTGCAGTGCGACCCCCAGACAGTGGTCAATATTTCCTTGATTGAAAGAGTGTGTGGAGAATATTTCCACAAGGCTCTTTGATGTTTTAGCTGCACACCAGGAAACATCACCTGATTAGCCCTAGCATGTGTTAGCTAATGCCGTCCACATGCTGCCTCAGCCCTAAAGAACATTCAAATAAAACGACAGGAAAATTTTCAGGGTATTTTTGTCCTCATACTAAATAAATCACAGTCAAGTGTCAAGGTTTTTTTTTGTATCAACTGAAACAGTGTTAGTTTGTTGTGGCCAGCAGGGACAGGGAACTGTTCGTTCCTGTGTTAGCTAGCTAAACTTACATCTACCTGTACCGCATTATACTTATTCACAATCCACAGCATATCATTTTCTTATTACAAATTAATAACTTGTTACAATATTATCTCACTATTTTGGCTTAATAACTTCTGAATGGAACATCACTAGATAAAAACACTTGTCATTATGCTTCTCTTTTGTGCTAGCTAGCTAACTGTGGTGGTCACAAATACATGAATAAATTATTTTTTTACTCACATTGAAAATATTTACTGAAGAAACCTAATTCAGTAAGGAGGCATTGAGAGTTTGAAGGTTTTTAAAGCTTCCTTGCTAGCAAAATATCATATGATTAGCACTAATAATGCTAGCATGATTTAAATACACCTTACAGCCAAACACACAGCATTAGCAAGACTGCTGTTTGCTGCAATATCATACATCTCGACTGTCAAAATCAGAGGTTTCGAGTTTTGCTAATGGTCTTACACACCTGTTTCATGAGGCTGTTTTTTTTTCTTGCTTTTCAATGTTAAGGATTCTCATAAATCATTATTATGTGTGTTCTTCATGCCACTGAAACAGAAGTCTACTCAGGCTTCCACTAATTAGAAACCTATTCGGAATTTCTACAGGGATTTTAGGACACTTGCATCCAGTAACAAGGCATTTTGGTTAAAAAGAACAGAAGTATGAATGAGTCAGGAATTATTTCATATTTCTTCTTCAATTTTTTCTGTTTATACTTTTGCTGGGACTTTAAAATACCTGTAGTTTATCATGTAACTGCTTAAATAATTGAAATACTTGTTTATTTCAAACGTAGATGTAAAGTGCAGCTACGAGCTTCTCAGAAAAATATATTCAATTGCTTTGAATGACATCTTTAACAGACAAATAAATTAAAAAAGAAATAGCGTTACTATAGCATGGCAACAATGGCAAAAAAAAGGTTTGTAATGCACATTTTGCTATAAAACAGTGTACAGAAACAAATAAAACACACAAGAAACATTTATATTATATTAAAAAAATAAAATGATTACTTTGAAGCCTGGTCCTTTAGGATAAACTACAGTGTAGATATTGGCAAATGCTAATATATTTGTAAGCTCCCTGACAATGCATTTGTGTCATTAAGAAAGGGGGCAATTAAACTTTTAACTGTAAATAAAACCCCATGGACCCCCACAATACACAAGACTTATTTTACATAGAATCTATTGTAAGTAAAAAATAAAAAAAAAGCACATTATTTAAATGTGTACAATAATATTTAAAAACAGGAAATTAATAGAGATTAATAAAAAATCATAGCAATTAATTGGATAATTGTGTGCAACAAATCTGAGAAAACTATATCACCCATCACTTTGCTTCATAGACACCTGGGAGTCCCTGGAGCACATAGAGAACCATGGGTCTAAACCAAACACCTTGAATTTCTTCCCAGCATCAAGAAAGCAGCAGAGCAGTATCTGTATGATATCTAATCATATTTAAAATATAATTATAATTAGTTTTAATACTGTATTTACAAGAGAATATTTACCAGAAGAGATAAAAAATTAAACCAACATATCTTCAACGTATCTACAATGTAACTCACTCGCTATTCTCAGTATTCTCTGCACTGCAGTTCTTTAAGGCGTGAAGGTATTTATATTATAAAATAGTATTTTGTATCAAAACACATATACGTAGGTTGCTTTGCTATCACTTCCAATCAGGTTTTTGGCGGTGCACTTGTAGAAACCACTGTCTCTGCTTGATGGGTTCTGGATGACCAGAGCACCTTGTGGGTGGATATACCTGTTCCCGTAAAGTCGCACTTGGGGGCCTGATTTGAGCTGGAATTTATCAGGCATCTCCCAAAGCACCTCTGGCTTTGGGATCCCAATCGCCATACAGTCAAGCTTGATTGCAATTCCTGGTCTCCCATAAGTGACTGCTGAGGGTCCAGCGGTGATGCGTGGCGGATATGCAATCACAATCACTGCAACTGTCATGGACGAGGACCCGTGTTCATTGGCAGAATTACAAAGGTAAGTCCCTCTATCATAGACAGAGGCTTGTTGAACTGTTAAGGTACCGTTGTCAAAAATGGTGTATCGACCCATTCTCTGTGGCCTAGTTAGGGTTTCTCCACTTGGTAGGGTCCAAGTAAGCTTGGGTTCTGGGTTACCACTTGACAGACAGTTTAACTGCAGGTTTTCTCCATTGATAATGCTGACCAATGAGCTGTACTTGCTACTGATGACAGGTTTCTGGCTGGACTGTAGAGTCACTCTGCGTTCCACAGAACCTGCACTGTTACGGCCCAAGCATCTGTAAATCCCTTCCTCTGACACAGAAGGTTCTGTGATGATCAAAGCTCCATCAGGGAGATGGTTGAAAGGGAAAATGCTTGTTCCACTCAATAGGGTTGTTCCACTTGGAAGGAACCAAGTGATCTCAGGATAGGGGGGTCCTTCCATGGAGCAGTTTAGAATCACAGAGACTCCACTGATCAATTGGACAGTCTCTGTTGGCAAGCTTTTCAGCTTTGGTTTCTCAACACGCTCTATAACATGAAGCTGTACCTGCAGTCTGGCTTCTCCTGCCTCACTGCGAGCTATGCAGACCAACTGGACAGAGTCACTCTTGCGTAAATTGCGAATTTCAAGAGTACCATTGCGATGAACCATGAACCTGCTGCCATAGTAAGGAGCTGGAAGCACAACGTTCCCCGGCATTATCCACATGACTTGGGGATATGGCGTTCCTTCGGCTTTGCAGTGCAGCAGAATCCGCTGGTCCTTCTCAGCAGTCTCCTCTGCTCTGGTCACGAGACTTTTTAGTCCATTTATGATGGGCGCTGAAGTCACAACTTCCACACTAACCACCTTCTTGTCTGTACCTGCTGTATTTTTGGCTAAGCAAGTGTAGTTTCCTCTGTCCAACAGTTGAACCTTATGGATTTCTAAAGTCCCATCACTGGTAAGCTGGTATTTATCTGATGCTGGCAGGGCTATGATGTGGTTGTTTGGGGAAAGCCATGTTATTGTTGGTGAAGGCTGTGCTATTACCCTGCAAGTAAGTGATGCTGTTTCCCCATGTGACACTCTGATCACCTCAAAAGTGTTGTTGTGTATGATTGGGGCAGCTGCCACTACTCTGATACGAATTTTCATTTCATCTTTGCCAATCTGATTCTCAGCATAGCACGTGTAGTCTCCCTCCTCCTTTATGCCCACGTCGTTAAAATAGAGGGTACCGTTGTCAAATACAACATACCTCTTTGTGTGCACTCCGTTGTCGTCCGACTGCATGATGCTATTAATCATGGTGCCATCTGGAAGACTCCATTTGATCTCAGGGTTCGGGAGGCCCGATGCTATACAGTCTACCTTTAGATCTCCTCCGTAAAGAACCTTGTGGTTATTAAACTGTTTCCGCTCTATTCTGGCTGCTTTCATCATGACAGTCACTTTCAGGAGAACGAAATCATCCCCAAATTTATTTCTGGCCAGACAGAGGTAGTCTCCATGGTCCTTGTCTGTTACTGATTGAATGGTGAGACTGCCATTGCTGAAGACTTTCATTCTGTGATCGAAGCTAGAAAGAAGAAAAGAAAGAAAGGTCAAATTAGCTTCAAGCTAAATGATGATTAGTGGCATGGTATTTACAAAAGTGTGTGGTATTTTCAAGGTAAAAATAATGAACAGGAGAAAAAGGAATGATGCAGTTCTTCTCTTTCTATAGAGGAAAAACACTTGCAGCAAGTGTAAGATTTATTTAGATTTTATTTACTGATCTTATTGCTTAAAGTTGTGATATGCGAGTATTATCTCAATATGTGATTTACATCATGTCTTATAATATATCATATCATATCAAAATATGCTGATGCTAATTTGCCACCGCACAACAGTAAATCACTCACTTCCTGCTTTCCAGCTGAATGTGTGAACAATAAACTCAGCAGCTGACAGAACGAAGAACAGACTTCACTGCACTAATGTTGCTTTTATTCCAGTTCTATTTTTCATTTGGAAATAAAAGAACAGCCATAATCCCTCACAGACAAACTTTTCCCGAATTTATCTTTTAAGACCTGTCAAGCTCACTAAATAACGTTCCATACATGACTGCACATGAATGGGAGAGAAGTCTGGAGAAAATCAACCTGAAGAATATCAGCCATGTTGCAGGGTAGCTTATAATTCATCTTTCAGACTAAGAGTGACATTATCTTTGCCTTGTTCCATCTGTGACTGAAAATCTGTGAAACAGAATATCACTAAGTAATACATTCACGGTTTTTGTCTATGGAAATATCTGATGTCGTTAAAATGATAAAATGTTCATATGCACAGTTTTTTTACAAGATTGATGAGTTTCGTTGTTCGATGGACAAACTTTAAATCTTTGTTCTATTTAGTTCCCCAAAACTTGGATGAACTTATGCACTCTGGGTAAATCTGCCCATAACTCCAGGAATTATGAGCTTGGACCAGACTACTTAGTCAGCTGTCTAGAGCGAAGATGGAGGCGTTTTCTTCATAATCAGCAACAGATGGCGCTCTGAGGTCCAATTTCTGTTCATCACATCTGGAAGTTGTACGTCGGCCCTTTTATCTGTGAGCGAGCTCTTCGTCTCCTACTACTCCTGTTCACATTCACGTTCTTACCAGAAAAACCTCCTTACAACTCTGGACAGTAGGAAATGACGACACTAAAGTAAGCATCAGCAACAATATATTAAATCACAATCTCTGTTCACTAGAAAAGTATACCAAAATGTTTTAGGTATAAATAAATAGTTTTGGAGCTAATTGTACTAGCTGCATACACTATGACAGGAGAAGATAAAACAATGCTTATAAGTGTTTCTTCCATTTTTGCATCAAAAATTAATTGCAAGTAGGAACTAAAATAGTGAATGGAGACCTGAAGCAACATTAGACTACAAACACCACAGGATCGGTTCAAGCCAATCAAATTTGTCACTTTTTTGCACAGACCTGAAAGTCTTGTTTAAAGACTTCGTTGTTCAGTGCTCTCACTGAAAACACAGCTCCATGTTGCACACACAGAAAATTACTGAATGCCTGTTACTCTGTCGCATGCTAGGTCACTTTAGTGCTATATGCTGATAACTTGTCATATTGACGTACCTGAAATGTGCATCAATGAGTTTTTTCACTGGCGTTTTCCAGATGATTTTCGGTTCAGGGCTTCCAGAAGCACTGCAGTCTAACCTTAGGTAGCCACCATAACTGACATCAGTTCTTAGTGGTGATGTGAAGGTAATTTTAGCTGTAGAGAAAGCCCTCTTCACCATCACACTCACACGTCTCCTGGCTATGCCCATGACATTTAAAGCAACACACTCATAGGTACCAGAGTCGTTTTCTGTTGGGTTGCGAATGTATAACGTCCCATTGGGAAAGACAAACAGATTTCCATTGATGAACTGGGAAGGGCGGATTTGCATGCCACTGAAGGTGACCCATCGGATCACTGGATTTGGGGCTCCTTTAGCGCTGCAGTGGATGTACATAGTCTGACCCTCGGAAATGGTATGGTTTTCCTGTGGCTGTTGCTGGATTATGGGCGGAAGTGCAGTAACATGGAGCCGAATCGATATTGTTGCTGCTCCAGCCACATTACTGGCGATGCACTTATAGATTCCACTGTCTGGATATCTAGTCTGCTTCAGATGCAGTGTCCCATTGCTAAAAAGCATTAGCCTCTGCTCCCTTGTGCTGACTGCCTGAACTACCGTCTGATTCGGAAGCACCCAGCTTATCTGGGGATGGGGAAGACCCTGTGATTGACATTCTAGGTTCACATAGTCTCCCAAGTACACGGTCATGTCATGCTGCCATGGATGCAGGATTTTTGGCATTTGGGCCAGAACCATCAACGTAACCACCATCTGATCAATACCATATTGATTCCGAGCAGCACAAACATACTGGCCACGATCCTGGAGCTGAACATTGTGGATTATTAAACTTCCACTGGGCTGGACCTCAAATCTCTGGATTCTAGAATTTGCAGAAATAACAGCCCCTAAAAAACAGAAATAGAAAGAATGAAAAACTTGTGTCTGTCAGTATGGAAGTAATCTGGTAAAGTGATCATAGATTCTTTGAAACACTGGATGTGTAACAGTAAATAACTGTCCCAAATGAGTCTTTTTGGGATTCTGTCTGTGTCACCACACAAAAACAGAAGGCACACACATGTTCTTTGGACATGTCTTGGGCCAATAGAGAATATTGATGGCTTCTGCATTTACACAGAGGCAAGACTCCATGGCTTATATCCAACTGTGGCTCAGCATGCAAAAGACTGTTGTTAAAGAGATCAGGTTAACAATTGGAAGAAACCCTAACCCTCGGGAATTTAAATATTAACCTATGGATTTGTTTATATTTGTTGTTTAATTTGAAGAAATTTGTGTTTGATATGTTTGTATTTGTACCTGTAGAGATTTTGGTCCAGGTAAGAAAAGGTTTAGGTTCCCCCACAGAATTGCACGGAAACTGCACATCTGTTTTAGCATTCACAGTGACTGTGGTAAGATTAGCAGTGGTGATTCTGGGCCTTGCTCTCAGTATAGGAACATCTGGTAGCTGAGGAAGTAGGAGATTCATGCCAAGGTGCTGGTTTGTAGCAACTACACCTGTCTGAATTCTGCTCAGAGGCTTTGCAGTTGGTGTTGGGCTTGTCATTGTCCTCTGAATAGTGGTTGTAAAAGACTTTGGTGACAAGCTTGATCTAATTGTACCATCAGAGCCTGCTCTGACATTATCCACAGATAAATTGGTATCTGATGATGTTTGATGGATGATAAATGGGTGTCTGTGGTTGGGGTGCTTATAATCAAGGGTTCTTCCATGATTCCCATCTGGAATGTGGTTAGTCGAAGGGTTTCTTGAGTAAACTGGAATTCCGTTATCTGCTATAGGGATGCTAGGTTTTAATGAGGTTGTTTCTCCAAAAATAGTGGTTAGAATTGGGGAGTTAATTGCAGACTCTGTGGTTTTAATTGATGGTGTCATGGGTGTTGATGTTGTTGTAAAAGGTTTTGTTGATATTTTAACCTTGGCTTTAGTGGTTGGTGATGCCACTGTTGAAATAATACCAGAGGGATTGCTTATGTTAGACAGCAGCAACTCTCCCTGTCCCACCTGGGGGCCTGGAGTCGTAATGGGAAAAACAGAATCATGTTCATTGGGAAGAGTATGAAGCGTTGTAGTTAGAAACCCAGCTTGCCCTTGTTTCACTGTAGAGTGAGAAAATGACTTCTGTTGTAAATCTTCTGTTTTAGTGTCTTCATATGGATCTATAACTGGGGTTTGAATGAGTTTGACTGGATTAGTTGAAGATTTGACAGGTTTATGTGTAGTTTCAAGTATTTGCAAGTTATTGAGTCTTTCCTCTGGATGGGATTCAGATATGTGAGGACTGGTGTATGCTGCATCATCCTCAGTGACAGGCTCCTGAGATGGTTTTAGTGCTGAAAGTTGGGATGTAAACTCTGCTTGAGTGGCTGCAAGAGTTTTATAATCTGCTTCTGGCTGAGATGTAGAAACAGTGTGGTAATTTTTTGGGATCTCTGTAGTGAATGTTTGCACATTTTGCCAGCTCTTTACGGATGTCTCTTTATTTGCTCTCCTCAGAGATGTGGTCACAGTCACTGCTGGTGTTGTAAGGTGTATTCTGTGGCGTAAACCATGTTGTGGGACATTTAGAGTTAGTTCAGTCCTCTGGATTGTGGAATGTTGTGGAATTGCCTCCAGTTTATGGGTTAGTATATTGATATTATCAGCTAACAGGGAGACATTCATTTGATCATTACCATTACAATCGTTGTCTGTTGCGGATTTCAGGTATTGGGTAGAAGTAATATATGGAGCAGTAGAATAAGCTGATGTGCCTGCTGTTAGTGTGGTGGACAGGGTTGTAGTGATTAATGGCTTATGTGTTCCAGTGGCCTTGGGTGCTGTAAATAACTGTGGTCTGCTAGTGATTAGGGACGAGGATGGTCTTAGTCTTATTCGGTTTATTCGTCCTCTGCTTCCAAATCGCCTCCTGGAGTTCCAGGGTTTCCTGGAATATGAAGTAGATGAAGCTCTTTGCTTTATGACATTAGTTGAAATGACTTTGGTTGCCTGTGTTGAAGTGCTATTTGTCCATTGTGTACTGTCCTTTTCATTCATTGTATAAGATTCCTTAACATCAGAAGACTTCACTGATATGCCAAGCTCATTCTCTAACTCTGAATTGGGAGCAGCTGGGTTATTTTCCAATTGGTTTCGTTGTCTTTCTTCTCTGTGTGAAGTGCTGGTAGTTAAAGTGTTTACATGGTTCCCCTGCAGGATATTTATCTCGGTGGTAACATAATTAGGTGTAGCTGTGGTTTTCACGGGTCTCAGCGTGACTTTGTCAGACTTAATGCTTGTTTCAGGAGACATTGTCTGGTATTCTATATGTGAAGGAGCTGTGACTGGTTGGGCATTGGTGTGAAATATGATAATGGTGTTTCGCTCTTCCTTCAGAGAGCTCGCATCATCTGGAGAAGATCCCTCTATGTTATTGAGAGGTTCTGGATCTACAGTCTGAACGTTTTCTGCTGGAGTGCTTGGGTAAGAGCTAGGTGTTGTGGTATTTGGAACTGCTTTCTCACGAATTTTGGCCAAAAAGTCAGCCCATCTCTGTGGGTCTACTCTGTTGTTTGTTTTGTTCAGTTTTATCCTGTTCCCTTTTCTTTGTTGTCCATTCAGACCTTTCTTAATTGGCTTCCTGTGGCCTGGAAAATGTCTTTGTAAATTCCTGACTGGATATGCTTGTGACGTTGAATGTGGTCCCCTCCTTTGGTGCATAAAACCTCTATTTGACGACATTCTGTTCTGGCCTGTATCATCACCAGATGACTCCTCCATATCCTCAAAAATTGCTTTGACCTTTGTAGACACACCTGCCGCAGACAGGGGCCCCATGGGATACCGTCTGAGAGGTTGTGTTCCTTGCCGTCTCTTAACAGTGATCTTTGCGGAAAGAGTGTCCTCACCGTGTTGATTCAGAGCCACACATTTGTAATTTCCATTATCATCAGGTCTGCAGTGAGGAATGAAGAGTGTTCCGTTGGAGAAGATAAAACCTCTAGATGAGTTTGCTTTGGCATTCATCACACTACCATCTGGAAAGATCCAGTTCACATCAGCATCTGGTGATGCAGTGGTATTGCATGGTAGATAAACAGATTCCCCGACAAATTTCTCGAAAGCAATCTTGACCTCTTCACCCACAGGGGGCCTGGAGGATTCAACAACTGATAAACGAAAAGAAAGAAGGTCTACATCTCCCAATAATTCAGCAATACAGTAATATACACCAGCATCTGAATGATCCACTGCTTTGATAAGAAGTTTACCCATACTAGAGACAGACAGCCGGTTGTTGGGGCTATTGAAAGATGCCCTAACCTTAGAGCCATCAGGCAACATCCACTGAATGGTCGGAGCTCCAGAACTCATCACACTGCAGTGCATCTCAATCATACTGCCCACGACTGAACTAAACGTTGTCTGGGTTGCATTGTTTTGTTTGATCATAACCCAGGATCTCTTCTGTCGTCTTGCCTGCTCACTGTCTGTGGTGGAAGACATCTGAGTCGTGAAAATGAGCTTTACAGTCTTTGACGTGGAATAGGGCCTGTTGAGCTTTATGTTCACATATGATTGCATGAGCCAAGATGGATGGGACAGAATATTAGCTCGGACTCCGGTGTAATAGTATGCGTCTCTCTCAATGTCCTGTCTGTATCTGTAGCTCAGTTCAGGCTCTTTACTTAACATAATCTCTCTGCTCAGGTGCAGAGCAACGTCGCTGTAGTATGCAAGCAGTCTCCATAATCTCGTATACTTCTCCCTGTCCATCGGGCATTCAAAATCAAATAAGAGAGTCATGTTAGCACTGATCTGCAAAGACTCAGTGTAGTTCCACATGATTTCTGCAGACTCCCTCGGCTTCACAACTTGGCAGCTCAAGTCCACCGTGTTTCCATGTTCATCTGTCAGGTTCAGCATAATGTTTCCAAAAGGTGACTTGAAATCCTCCAGAGAAAGAAGTTCACTGAGGTGTTCCTCTTGTGAAATGTCTTTCCCTGGAGAGTTGCTAATGACTGGCCCTGTGCACTTGAATTCCTTCTGTTCAGAGATTTGTTTTCCACTCAGATGCTGTGGTGAGGAACAAACAGGACAGAGCTGATCTGTGGCATGAGCTTTGTCCTTCTTGCACTTCATCACGCCTGTAAATGAATTTAAAAAAGATCAGCTTTCATAAGCACCCTATAACTGGATATATATTTAATAGTATTTAATCTCCAACCAACAACTGTTCTTATTTCAAAACCTGCCCATGAACTTTGTTGAAACACTCAGAGTCAGAGTGACCACATATTGATGCACTATGTTTACTGCTAACAAGCTGCTACTGTACCCAACCCCCAGGGAGAGGGACATATATGTTCTGGAGAGCATTTCATTGGATGATCACAGGGTTAGTACAGGATGTGTCACCAAGAAACACCAATTCTGTATTGAGGGGCATTTACTCAGTGACGCCATTTACATAATTAACAACGGACACTGAGACAGCTAGCCTGTGTGTTGCACTTTATCATCACTCCAGCTTTCAATCTGTATTGAAAACCTTTTTCATTTTACCTGAATGGCGTGCCATCCAATCCTGAAGCCAGTCCAACCTACAGTCGCAGGTCCAGGGGTTTCCATTGAGGAAAAGGCTTTCTAGATGCGGCATGTTTCTCAGCATTTCTCTTGGCAGGAATGTCAGATAATTGTCTGCTAGGTAGAGATGTTTGATTGTAGAGACTGGGAAATGATTTAACAAGGAGAAGGTGCTGAATGTAGAAGGATGCAACTTCTGAAGATGGTTCCCTTCAAGATGTAGCAGACGAAGTGATGTCATCCCTCTGAAGGCATCAGGATGGACGAATTCGATGTGGTTGTTGTCCAGGTGCAGCCGTACAAGGCGTATGAGACCAGATAAAGTGCGACCTGTGATCACTTTGACTTTATTGTAGCTCATTTTCAGAACCTGGAAGAAATATTGATGTCAGTTGTTTGGACACTGATACTGATTTAAGACACAAAAATGATCCAAGCAATCAGGCAGCCTCAGATTCAGAGAGCTTTTGTTGCCATGTTCCTGCAGTCTAAATGTTTGCTCTGTCATGAGGATTATTTTTAAATTTTCTTGACCAGTCCTTTCTGCTCCTTCAATCGCTGACTCTGAATCTTTCACTGTCATTCATGAAACTGAACTGAACATGAAACAGAAGTCAGAGTCTGGTGTCAAGCAGGTAATAAAGAATACTAATCTGAGCCCTTACAAGAAATCACACCCATTACACATGATCACATGATTCATGTTAGAGTAAATTAATCAGATGTTTAAGAAATCATAAAAAAAAAATCAAATGTGAAGATGAATGATATGAAAATCTTGTGTATATTTAAAAACAATATAACTTTATATATAACTTTAAATGATAATGATCAAAACACATTTGAGGAAAAAATCACTTTAAAAAAATTAACCTCTTAAATAAACTTAAATAAGACTTAAACTTAAAATAAATACACTTAAGTAAGTGAATTGAGCAAAAATCACCAAGGAGAAAAGGAATTGTAGGAATTGCATGTCAAAATTAATTCAACATTTAAAATTATTTACATTTTAATTTAAAACATTTATTGTGTAAAAATCAAGTCTAAAGAAATGAATAATGTTTAAAAAAATCATGTGAAAATAAATGAACAGTATAAAAAAGAACATGAAAAAGAGAAGTTTGTTACTTTATTAATTATTCATATTAATTAGAACTGTTTTTTTAGGTTGAACTTGTTTTAAACATGTCTTTTACCTGCAAGGACATCAAGTCTCGAAAAACACCCTCTGGGATCTGATGGATGTTGTTTCCATGCACCATCAGAAGCTCCAGTTTCCTCAGTTCAGCTAAAGAGTCTTTGTCAAGTTGGGAAATGCTGTTAAATCTGTTAAACACACACATTCATCACTGTGGTTATGTCCACCTGCGATTCTCTGATCCGGTTTATGTATTAAATGGTCAAAACGCAGGATGAAGTTACACATCACATATCTCCAGAACCTCAGAACACACAGGTGCCACTCAACAAGCAGCCAATGAATCTAGTCATGTTTATTTTTAAGATTAATTTGCAGTTTGACACACATTAGGAGGCACTAACATTTCAGATTTATTTGGCTTTATCAGTAAATCAGCTGTTTATAGCTGCTATAGTGGAAGTGCTAACAGGAACAGATCTCATGGTCATTAATTGTCACGTCATTCAGCTCGTCCACCTCATTGTGGATTGTTTTCCTGTAACTTCTCAACCCCAAGGCTTAATTACTCTAAGCAATTCTCATGATAATATCAGAAAGGTTCCTCACAGAGTAGATAGCGCTTACCCAAGGTTCATGCGCCGCACTAATCGTGGTACTCCTGAGGGGATGAGGGTGAGTGAGCGGAAGGTGCAGTGCACTTCAGAAGGGACGTAACAGGCACACGGACGAGGACAGGACACGGCAACATCCGAAAACACGACAAGTAACGTTAGCATCACCAGCAAACATCCACTCATGGCTCCCATCCTTCTACGTCTTTCACACAGCTTCATGATAAACACTAGGGGAAGCAGCAAAAGATCAGATTTACTCTTTATATTAGCTTTGAGAGAGAGAGAGAGAGAGAGAAAGAGAGAGAGAGAGTGAGACACAGAGAGAGAGAGAGAGAGAGAGAGAGAGAGTGAGACACAGAGAGAGAGAGAATTATTAGTACCCTTTGGGAACAAGCATGAAAAGACTAAATAATTTTAAGAAATGAATTAAAAAATGATCTGGGTACTATGATGAGATGTTGAAATAATGTCACTGGGATATTATGGATATTATGATAGTTACATTACATATTACATTTATTAAATATATCTTAAAAAACAGACTGGAAAAGGTTGATTTAGAATTTTGTTGTTAATCATTAAAACTGCTTTCAGATTTAAAAGTATTATTCCATTTGACAGTGTTATTTATTTTATTTATTTATTTATTTATTATAAATAAAATGCTGCCTGGGAAAAGCCTACACACAGTCCCTTTTTAAGGTTTTGGTCTGACATCGTCGACCATTTCATCAGTCTATAGTTTGTAGAGAGAAGCGCAAAAAGAGCTCCTCATTATCAGTTTGCCCGCAATTACACTTTTATTCCGCTAGGGGTTCCTGCTTACACATGTTCCCGAGTGTGTGTAAATACACTCGCCGGCCACTTTATTAGAAACACCTGCACATTCAGGCATGTATAAACTGAAAAGAGAAAAGATCTGACTACAAACACACACACACACACACACACACACATATATATATATATATATATATATATAGAGAGAGAGAGAGAGAGAGAGAGAGAGAAAGAGAGAGAGAGAGATAAGCAGCAGGTAAACAGAGAGAGAGAGAGAGAGAGAGAGATGTTAGACAGATAGCTAGTAAAATTTACCTTTAGGTGAGAATGTTGCAGTCAGTTTTGCTGTCCACAGAAATAATTAAACCTCTTCATCACCTCACACTCATTCACTCATCCCCAACTTCTTTCTTTTATTCCGTGGTCCAGGAGCAGACCTTTTATAATTAGATTGTATTAAATATTAAGTGCCAAACGGCACCGTGAACAAAATATAGAAATAAAAAAAACGAGGTAACATTAATAAAAAAGAATGATTTCCTCCGCGCTTGTGTCCCAGATACTGCGTGAATTTTGCCGGGGAATAAAGTGAACTGAGAGGCTCGCGCGCGGTGAGGAGACGACACAAGGTCCGACGCCTGATCCCCGCGCGCGACGGGTCCGAATAACACTGAGAGGCTTCACGAGAGGTGCAGCTGTTATACACAAAAAAAGGAAAAAAGGGGAGGAGCAATGAGGGAGGTGTCCCTGAGCTACCCCATTTCAATCACACACACAGACAGAGATCAGCCATTACATTTAATTAGTGAGAGTTGACTTGAATAACACTGATTATTAAACAGCAAGTCAGCAGTTACTTTGTCACACTGAGCATCACAGCTTGAGTATAGAGCTGTACAGGAGTCAGCATGACACCACCCAAAACTCCTACAATAGACACGTGAGCATCAGAACTGGACCATGGAGCAGTAGAAGAAGGAGGTCTGGTCTGATGAAGCACGTTTTCTTCATCATGTGGAGGCCGTATGCGTGCGAGTCTCTTACTTGGGGACATTGGGAAGATACGGCACCAGGATGCACTATGGGAAGGAGAGCTGGTGGAGGCAGTGTGATGATCTGGACAATGTTCTGCTAGGAGACCTTGAGTCCTGGAGTCATGTGGATGTTACTTGGACAGGTAGCACCTACATAAACACTGCTGCAGAACAAGTTCATCTCTCACATCTTGGTGTCTTTCAGCAGGATGAAGCTCCTGCCTCACTGCAGAAACTCTTCAGGAACTGTTTAAAGAAACAGAACTGTGGATTTATCAGGTCAGTTTGGGGGGGGGGGACGACTACTGCTGCGTTGTTTGTTTCAGCTGTGCAGCTCAGAATTCAGGCTGAACAACTGTTCACACGGCTAAAAATAAAAATCACCAAAATAAAAAGGTGCAAATAGTTGGAATTGTTGTGGCTGTGGCTGATATGATGACCAAAAAAAACCCAACAAACAAGTGCTGCATTTTTGCCTGTCACAAGAAGCAGATTGTGTATTGTAATATCAGAACTCATGGGTGAAAGTAAATCATCTCACTAAGACCCTCTGTAGACCCTTCTGTACATAATCAGCCTAAAAAATATCTACTGCACCTTTAATCTTATTTGTTGTGTTGTTTCTGGAATGTCTATAGTATCATCCACTGCTGTGAATCCTACAGAAGAACACAACTACCTCTGATAAACAGCTGGGAGTTTATTATTATTAATAATAATTTTTCTATAAATGCAGCTTAGGCTACATGCTCTTCTGTAAAATCTGTTTATCTCTGCATGTAGAACCTGAGATAAATAAGATTGTGGAGCAGAAAGAATTTGCACCATCATATTCTAAAAGTCCACAAAATTCTAGTATTCCCTCTTTGGAAATTCCATTATGCTGAGAGGAAAAATAGTGTGAAGTTCACTAGAAGTGTGATTTGACCTTTCAACGCAGTAGATTTTATAACCCAACTCCTGACTACAAAAAAAATTGACTTGGAATTCCTTTTCAGGAAAGTTATGTTGAGCCCAAATTCATCATAATGTCTTTCGGCAAGATCAAAATGGCTGTTCACGTCATAAGGTTGTGCTTCTCTAGTATAACATAAGATTTTTTTGAGAAGATAAACAGCACTTGTATCACGTACAGTATGTTAGCCTGCGTTCAGAGATCCAACAAATGCAACATTAGCAAAACTATCAAGAACAGTGTCATTTACACCAACACACTTCATGTTTCACAGACTTTCAAAATTTTATTCAAAAGATTTTATTTACTGTGAGTTGTTGGCAAATTTGAAGTTTGTTTCTTCTTCATTACCTTTATTTTCTTGGCAAATGAATTAACTAAAGGACTAAAGACCCACGAAATGTGTGTAAATGTGGGTTTTTAACAATCAAACCATTTCCTGGTGGAACACTGAAAGGTGATAAAGGTCACGTTCCCTTCGGCCATTCTGTAAATGAAAAAAGTCCCTGAGAGAAACAGCAGCAGTCATAAATACATAAGAAAGGATGTGGAGTCTGAGAGCACAGGATCTTTAGACTAATATTATTTAACCCATGTTATCACCTTCTTCACTCATTTCTCAGACATATCCTGTTCAGAGTTCCTAAAGATGATTTTTATGCGATTTCAGCTTTTTGTTCCACAGTATTGCCTGTCCCACTGGAGATGATCTCAATAAACCTAGGCCAAATTCTATGAATTAAAATGATCTCTGTGTCAGGCGATACATTGAAGATACTTTAACAACATTTACGTCAACAACATGTGACAAGACAAAAAAGAGGCTTTCAGCTGCATTGACTTTTAGATCAGCATCACAGCTTTTCACAAAAATGTCAATCCTGATACAGAGAGAGAGAGAGAGAGAGAGAGAGAGAGAGGAATAACTCTCTTTTAACACTTACAGCCAAAATGAGACAATACTGCTCTGTGATTGGTCGTTGGGAACATGGTGATCAGTGATTGGTCATTGGGAACAATATTGCTCCATGACTGGTCATTGGGAACATGGCGATGCATGATTGGTCATTGGGGACATGGTGATGAGTGATTGGTCATTGGGAACATGGTGATGAGTGATTAGTCATTGGGAACAATACTGCTCCATGATTGGTAATTGGGAACAATACTGCTCCGTGATTGGTCATTGGGAACAATACTGCTCCATGATTGGTCATTGGGAACAATACTGCTCCATGATTGGTCATTGGGAACATGGTGATGAGTGATTGGTCATTGGGAGACATGGTGATGAGTGATTGGTCATTGGGAACATGGTGATGAGTGATTGGTCTTTGGGAGACATGGTGATGAGTGATTGGTCATTGGGAACATAGTGAAGAGTGATTGGTTACTGGGAGACATAATGATGAGTGATTGGTCAATGGGAGACATGGTGATGAGTGACTGGTCAGTGGGAGACATGATAATGAGTGACTGGTCATTGGGAACATGGTGATCAGTGATTGGTCATTGGAAGACATGACCAGTTGGGAAGACAAAAGCGATCTAATTTAGTGAAAGTCTCCAGGTTGACACACTCTGATCACACTCACTCTCACAGCTATTTTTTGTATCTGTTTGCAATATTTTGTCATGAGAATGAACAAATGCATCATTTAAACTAGATTTAAGTGAAGATGAAGGACACTGCATGAGCAACACACCAGATACGCTCCCATGGTAATGAACCTGGCCTCCCTTTGTCCTGCAAGCTTATGTCCGGCCAACTACATGACAGTGAAACCCTCCCACTCACATGCCCTGGTTTAGTCTCTGGCCATTACACTTGGCCAAATATCAGTCTCATGCATTACTATACACTGAGGGAAGTCTGAACTCTGTGGAAATACAGCGAACGTCATGACAAGCACTATTACATCACCACTTTTCTGTCCTCAGAAGCACTTTTTAACAATATGGTTTAAGGATTTGTCGGAAATGTAAATGTATTTGTGGTGTTGGCTGAGGAGAACTTTTGACTGTATAGAACAGACAGCAGGCTTAGTGCACTTAACATACAGTTATTCTAAACTCGTGTCACTGAAGATCAGGAAAAGAAGGTTTTCTTGACAGCACTTAAGTTGATGAGAAGAGCAAGCGCAGATGGCTGAAGTAATTCTCACTCCATTCCACACATCTGTCCTGATGTCATGGCTGGAAAAGAGAGCTGTTATACAGTCTGGGTCAGACAGCTCACATCTGATTGGTTCAATCATCTGCGGGCTGGAACGGGGCTTTTGGAGTTTGGAGAATCATCACACGCATACTGGAGGATTTTAATAACATCTCCTTATTCAGAGTAAATTTCCAAAGATGCTTAAAATATTTAGAACTTCTACACAACCCCCTTTAGTCAAACCTACTATCATTACACAGGAAAAAACGCTTCAAATTCACTTTATAAGAAGCTTTTCAATTAATAACTAAAATGTAACATGTGTCCTGTTGAGTAATAAAGAGATACAATATTGACAAAAGTTTTTGGTACACCCCTCCAAATCATTGAATTCAGGTGTTGTTTTTCAAGGTTTGGTCCCTTAGTTCCAGTGAAAGGAACTCTTGATGCTTCAGCATACCAAGACATTTTGGACAATTTCATGCTCCCAACTTTGTGGAAACAGTTTGTGGGGTTTGGTATGCTGAAGCATTAAGAGTTCCTGTCACTGGAACTAAGGGGCCAAGCCCAACCCCTGAAAAACAACACCTGAATTCAATGATTTGGAGGAGTGTCCCAATACTTTTGGCAAAACAGTGTATATTTTGCTCTGTTTTAAATATAAGCACAATGTGTCTTTTATAAAAACTCGTAATAACCCACATCAGATCCGGATTACTTCATGATTTGTTTATTATGTAAACAATATTTAGGGCAGGAACGTCATTAATCACTCACAGGTGTACACTCATTCATGAAATCACTTCTTTTCCTTCTCCACAATTCTGCTAATACAGTCTGCTTCTCCGCCTCAGCAGCTGGTCCACAGGAGTGAATACAGCGCACGAGAAATAGACAAAACAAAAAACAGCCTTCATTAATGCACCAACTTTGGCCATCAATATACGGTTTAAATAAAAAACGGTGTGTTAATGAGAGGAGTGGATGAAGGAGCAGGTGTTTATACACTATTTTATTTATGTTTTTATATGCCGCAGAGAGATGGAGTTGTAAAGCGGAGCGTGAAAGTCGGCCAGACAGCGTCCTGCTGAGAGAGAGAGAGAGAGAGAGAGAGAGAGAGAGGAAATGGAAGTTTTTCCTTTAATTGTGAAAAAAGCGCAGAAATAAAAAACTACTCTCCAAACTGGCAGCTTCCATCGACTGACATGACCCACATGTTTAAGGATGGACCTGCAGCCCTGATACATCACTTACATTTACAAAACAACATTTAAGAATAAAAAAAATGTTTTGTTCATTAGTAGTGGGAAACACAGAGTTGAGGTTAAGCAAGTACTCCTATAAATCCTATACATTTTTAAAATACTGACACCACTAATGAAAGTGTATGTACTATTTTGTTAACTGAGAGAGCACCAGCTCCATCATCAACAGCATACAAACGAATGGAATATTACAAAACCAGCTAATTTTCACTAGCATACTAGGTGTATTAGCCAGCTGGCTACCTGCTTCTGTCTAAATAGTTGGCTAGCTGCTTTGATACTTTGTCATGTTGATCAAAAATCAATATAGTGAAGTAAAAGTTAACTTACTATGCTATATGTGTAAAAAATAAATAAATAGAGAGATAGACAGTAATAAGAGGACGGTCCTTTTAGTTTGCGACTTCTCACCCCTGTTGCTCATGAACTCACGACTCCCTCCATTTGTTCAGCTGAGGAATGTGTGGATGCTTTTCTTTTTTCCCTCCAGTGTGTATGAGATCTGTTCAGTCCTGTCTCCTCACACCTCAGTCACTACTGCAGCTAATATGTTCAGCAACAACATGCTAATCATGCTACTGTTCATTATTTATTTCAAACACTTGTGTTTCCTTCTGTATCACGTATCCAATTTTGTCATTTAGTTTTAATAAACAAAATGCTAGTTTAAAAGTCATGATGATTTAAATACTAAAACATTTACCTGTAGCACTTTGCTAAAATTTTTCAGATTTCCATCTACAGATGTTGGCACTGATACAGAACTGAAAGTGCTAATTGGTGTGCTAACATTTTCGATTAGCAGATGTAGCTAACGTGTTAGCATGTGCATTGTTGGGGAGCAGTTAGCTACAAGTAGAGATGCTTCTAGCTAATTTGACCTTTTTTACAGCTTTATTTTTAACAAAACTGATAAACCAATATGGTTGTATTATCAGGAAGTGAGCTCAGTACTACAAATTAGCACAGAACTTACAGAAAATTCTAAACAGATATGAAGATGTGTTTATCTTCAAATGAAACTATAGACTGACATCCAGAAGCACTCATTTACAAATAAAGCTAGAAAATTTGGTATTCTTTTTACTGTTGCTGATGTTTATCTAACTGGTTAAGTTGTGAGGCGATGATTAGTTTCTGTTGAAGCAGTGAATGGTCAAAATGGTTAATTACTAAATAAACTATTAGCAGCTAGCTAGATATTTACAGAAATGAACTGAAGTGGCTAGTCATTTTCTGACTAGCTTGTACTGTAGCTACTTTACCAAAAGGCTAGTTCAGCTGTAGCTTGGCTTATTTTTAAATGATGAGTAGATAGCAAGAAAAGTAGCTTCTCCAAAACTCCTGACATCACAGCTATATCTACGTTAGCGATCGGACATAGCAAACATTTAGAGAGTGAATATCATCTGTCCGGTTTGAGGCCGCAGGAATCCCATAATCGTGAACATGTGGTGATAATCTTTCAGTCGTCTTTCAGGTGGGTTTAAACATGATAAATGAAAGTGTCTCATGTTGAGGAAAATTACAGAGCTGTAATGCTTTTAATTACAGCCATAACCGTGTTAAACTCGACACCTCAGGCTCTGAATTCACACAAACATCACCACTTCCTTTCACAACTGGGTGGGTTTCAGCTCATGAGGATAATTACTGTTAGCCACACTAGCTAACTTCAGAGATAGCTCGGGTTTTGTGAAATATTCAAACACTGCATTAGCTTAAGCAATGATAGACAATATGTGAAAGATCTTCTATTCTATTCTTCTAATTCTAATCTTATTATTAGATGTTTGGTCCTTGAGTTTAAACACTGTGTGCTAATGTTGTGTTAATGTTAATTTTTTTGTTTTGAATAAAATATTGAGTCATAGCATCACTCCAAAGCACTGGTAAGGTTTGTATTTATCGCTTCTCGTCCCCTCAGGTTTTATGAGTTGAGGTTAGTGTGAAATTGGCGGCTGGACCTGCTGCCCTCATGCACTTCTGCTGCTTCCTCCTCTGCAGATGTCATAATGCACTCAGGATATCTTTTGCTGATATTTTACACAGAGCTCTAAGGCCCAGCGTCTGTACTGGATTAGCATCTGGATTTCTTTGAAAAAAAAATGCTACTCTGTTGTGCAGTGAATTTCAGATATTCATCATTGTTTGAGAAGTTCTGGCGCAAGAACCAGACAGTCCAACTTTTCCCCTGTACTCATGTGTAAAATGAGTCAAAAATGTGTTTTCCTCATCTGTAATCGTTCCATCACTGCCATGGGCTAGGGTGTAGAACCAGAGGAGAAGAGATGCTGCTTGAAGGACCCACAACATCCCACAGCTTTCATTTCTCCTGTGAAAAAACCTCACTGGATCTAAAGCTGCATACAGATCGAGCAGTAGAGGATCTGCAGAGCTGCCTGATACACTTCCACTTTATTCTCACTGAATGGAGCAGAGCCTCCTATCCACAGCTGAGACGTGGATAACAGACTGCATGTGCTGGGACTGCTGCTAGTCTTCTGCATCCACTTTACCCCAGGAGTGTGTTAGTTACCTCTCACTGAGGGCATCATCCCAGATCTGCTGCGCGCTCAAACAAGGAATATGAGAAATACTGTATTTTATGGAGGCACTAGAAGATGGATATATTTTGATGGTATATCTTGTCCTAAAATATCTTTGGAAAAAATGTTATTTATTCCATAATCGAGCATCTCATCACATCAAACAAAGGGTACCTATAACGTTAGTTCCATTAGCATCATACATATACAGTTACAGCTGGAGACACGATCACTTCCAGACAGATCAAATCGTATCGACTTAAACAAATGGATCTGCATAGATCGTTAAAATAAGTTGCATAATCATTCCCAGAGAAGAGACAGGTACATTTGGAATAACTTGCGCTAAAGGTTATGTGCATTTTGCATAACAAACAAAAACATCTAACAAAGTGCATAGATAATAGCTACGATACAAGGCTACACATGACACAAGAGAACAAGACCAAGTGAGAAACAGACATGTGCCGATACCCAGTTTTCATCTCGCCCAAGTTCACGATATTTCATTGTAATGTACTTGTGAAAAGTTGCT